>NC_084480.1:231814446-232129029 GCF_030035675.1 Rhineura floridana | reverse complement strand
ATTCTGGTTGCCCTCTTCTGAACCTTTTCCAACTCTAGAATATCCTTTTTGAGATGAGGCGACCGGAACTGTACACAGTATTCCAAATGCGGCCGCACCATAGATTTATACAACGGCATTATGATATCAGCTGTTTTATTTTCAATACCTTTCCTAATTATCGCTAGCATGGAATTTGCCTTTTTCACAGCTGCCGCACACTGGGTCGACATTTTCATCGTGCTGTCCACTACAACCCCGAGGTCTCTCTCCTGGTCGGTCACCGCCAGTTCAGACCCCATGAGCGTATATGTGAAATTCAGATTTTTTGCTCCCATATGCATAATTTTACACTTGTTTATATTGAATTGCATTTGCCATTTTTCCGCCCATTCACTCAGTTTGGAGAGGTCTTTTTGGAGCTCTTCGCAATCCCTTTTTGTTTTAACAACCCTGAACAATTTAGTGTCGTCAGCAAACTTGGCCACTTCACTGCTCACTCCTAACTCCAGGTCATTAATGAACAAGTTGAAAAGTACAGGTCCCAATACCGATCCTTGAGGGACTCCACTTTCTACAGCCCTCCATTGGGAGAACTGTCCGTTTATTCCTACTCTCTGCTTTCTGCTTCTTAACCAATTCCTTATCCACAAGAGGACCTCTCCTCTTATTCCATGACTGCTAAGCTTCCTCAGAAGCCTTTGGTGAGGTACCTTGTCAAACGCTTTTTGAAAGTCTAAGTACACTATGTCCACTGGATCACCTCTATCTATATGCTTGTTGACACTCTCAAAGAATTCTAATAGGTTACTGAGACAGGACTTTCCCTTGCAGAAGCCATGCTGGCTCTGCTTCAGCAAGGCTTGTTCTTCTATCTGCTTAGTTAATCTAGCTTTAATAATATTTTCTACCAGTTTTCCAGGGACAGAAGTTAAGCTAACTGGCCTGTAATTTCCGGGATCCCCTCTGGATCCCTTTTTGAAGATTGGCGTTACATTTGCCACTTTCCAGTCCTCAGGCACGGAGGAGGACCCGAGGGACAAGTTACATATTTTAGTTAGCAGATCAGCAATTTCACCTTTGAGTTCTTTGAGAACTCTTGGGTGGATGCCATCCGGGCCCGGTGATTTGTCAGTTTTTATATTGTCCATTAAGCTTAGAACTTCCTTTCTCGTTACCACTATTTGTCTTAGTTCCTCAGAATCCCTTCCTGCAAATGTTAGTTCAGGTTCAGGGATCTGCCCTATATCTTCCACTGTGAAGACAGATGCAAAGAATTTATTTAGCTTCTCTGCAATCTCCTTATCGTTCTTTAGTACACCTTTGACTCCCTTATCATCCAAGGGTCCAATTGTCTCCCTAGATGGTCTCCTGCTTTGAATGTATTTATAGAATTTTTTGTTGTTGGTTTTTATGTTCTTAGCAATGTGCTCCTCAAATTCTTTTTTAGCATCCCTTATTGTCTTCTTGCATTTCTTTTGCCAGAGTTTGTGTTCTTTTTTATTTTCTTCATTCGGACAAGACTTCCATTTTCTGAAGGAAGACTTTTTGCCTCTAAGAGCTTCCTTGACTTTGCTCGTTAACCATGCTGGCATCTTCTTGGCCCTGGCGGTACCTTTTCTGATCTGCGGTATGCACTCCAGTTGAGCTTCTAATATAGTGTTTTTAAACAACTTCCAAGCATTTTCGAGTGATGTGACCCTCTGGACTTTGTTTTTCAGCTTTCTTTTTACCAATCCCCTCATTTTTGTGAAGTTTCCTCTTTTGAAGTCAAATGTGACCGTGTTGGATTTTCTTGGCAATTGGCCAGTTACATGTATGTTTAATTTAATAGCACTGTGGTCACTGCTCCCAATCGGTTCAACAACACTTACATCTCGCACCAGGTCCCGGTCCCCACTGAGGATTAAGTCCAGGGTTGCCGTCCCTCTGGTCAGTTCCATGACCAACTGGTCTAGGGAATAGTCATTTAGAATATCTAGAAACTTTGCTTCTTTGTCATGACTGGAACACATATGCAGCCAGTCTATGTTCGGGTAGTTGAAGTCACCCATTACTACCACATTTCCTAGTTTGGATGCTTCCTCAATTTCATATCTCATCTCAAGGTCTCCCTGAGCATTTTGATCAGGGGGACGATAGATCGTTCCCAGTATTAAGTTCCTCCTGGGGCACAGTATCACCACCCACAACGATTCTGTGGAGGAGTCTGCCTCTTTTGGGGTTTCGAGCTTGCTGGATTCAATGCCTTCTTTCACGTATAGAGCGACTCCGCCACCAATACGTCCTTCCCTGTCCTTCCGATATAGTTTATATCCAGGGATAACCGTATCCCACTGGTTTTCTCCATTCCACCAGGTCTCGGTTATGCTCACTATATCAATGCTCTTCTCTAAGACCAAGCACTCCAGTTCTCCCATCTTGGTTCGGAGGCTCCTGGCATTAGCGTACAGGCACTTGTAAGCAGTGTCTCTCTTCAAGTGTCTTTGGCACTTGTGGTTAGGCCTGTGGTAATTTTGCTCTTCTGAATTTATATCCTGTGCCCCTGCTCTCACAATGCCTACTTCTAGGCCTACCCCTTTTAAAATTTCATCATTTCTTTGGTTTTTATCCCAGGGGGGAGGTTTATTCCGAACCGGACCTTTCTCAGCTCCTGTCGGGTTTCCCCCCTCAGTCAGTTTAAAAGCTGCTCTGCTACCTTTTTAATTTTAAGTGCCAGCAGTCTGGTTCCATTCTGGTTCAAGTGGAGCCCGTCCCTTTTGTACAGGCCCGGCTTGTCCCAAAATGTTCCCCAGTGCCTAACAAATCCGAACCCTTCCACCCGACACCATCATCTCATCCACGCATTGAGACTGCGAAGCTGGGCCTGTCTGGCTGGTCCTGCGCGTGGAACCGGTAGCATTTCAGAGAAAGCCACCTTGGAGGTCCTGGCTTTCAGTATCCAACGTGCACCACGACCACTGACTCCTTCCTAGCACTGTCTACCAAACTATCTAAACGACGGGCGATATCCGCAACCTTCGCACCAGGCAGGCAAAACACCTTGCGGTCTACACGCCCATCACACACCCCACTGTCTATGTTCCTAATGATCGAATCACCCACTACAAGGATCCCTCCACCCCCTGGAGATATATCCTCAGCACGAGAGGATAGCTGCTCATCCCCCAAGGAATGGGTCCCTTCTAAGGGATCGTTTCCCTCTTCCTCAGCTGGATGCTCTTCTTCCCCGAGACCATCGTTCTCCATGATAGCAGGAGAGCTATCATCGTTGGAGTGGGACACAGCTATAGCATCCCTGAAGGCCTCCTCCACACACCTCTCTGCCTCTCTCAGCTTTTCCAGGTCCGCCACCTTGGCCTCAAGGAAATGAAGTCGTTCCCGGAGAGCCAGGAGCTCATTGCACCGAGAGCACACCCACGACTTCTGTCCAACAGGCAGATAGTCGTACATGCTGCAGGCGGTGCAAAACACTGGAAAGCCCCCACACCCCTGCTGGCTTCTTACCTGCATAGTTTTGTTTAAGGTTTATTACGTCAATGGGTTGGAGACTGTGGTTTAGTTGAGGTCAGGGAACAGACGGGCAGAGTGGGGGGCCCTGGCCTCCTTGCCCTGCTGCCGAACTCGCTCTTACAGTATATAAAGTGGTATATAAATGTTGTAATAAAATACACAATTTTCTGAGTCACTATTGCCCTTGGGTCTCTTTCCTCTTTTACAAACAAAGGAATTTGCCTTATGCTGACTCAAACCATTTGGTACCATCTAGCTCAGTACTGATGACATGGACTAGCATTGGCTCTCCAGGATTCCAGGCAATAGTCTTTTCCAGAGATTTGATTTTGGACCTTTGCATGCAAGCATGTGCCCTACCACTGAGCTATAGCCCTTCCCCTATTTAAAATTGTTCTTTTTGGTTCACTAATGAATGCACAACACACCCAGGGCAGATCCACACCATGCATTTAATGCACAGTCAACACACATATGAATCACATGAATCCCACCAAAGAATCATGGGAACTATAACTGTGAGGGGGAAACTACACTTCCCAGGATTCTTTGGGGGAAGTTATGTGCTTTAAATGCACGTTTGATGTGCTTTAAATGTATTGTGTGGATCTAATTAATAACCTTTGCCTGCATGTAAATAATTGTAATTATTTTTTAAAAAATGGAAATCAGCTACAGCATTTACTGGGTGACCATAGGCTACTCACCATCTCTCAGGCTAATCTACTGTTCAGGGTGAAAACAACAGGGGGGAATGACCACCCCAAGGAAGGGTAAAATGTAGAGGAAATAATAATATACAACCACAGTGTGAAATCAGATACTTACCAGGACATAGTATGAAGAAATATTTATAAAAGCATGACTGTCAAAGATGTTTATTATTTACACAACCTGTAAATATATTTATAGTGCAATCCTATGCATGTTTACTCAGAAGCAAGTCCTAATGTATTCAATGGGACTTACTCAAACAGGGAAGTGTGCACATGACTACAGCCTCAAGTGATAAGGAACTTTACTTACCCAACCCAAAATTCAGAATCATGCCACTTTAACCTGTTTTCCAACTGTTTCATACTTGTTTTATGGTTATTGGATTTTAAATAGCTTTATTTTTTCTTGTGAGCTGCCTTGGTTTCCAACCCTACCTCACAGGGTTGTTGGAAAGATTCCACACACACACACACACACAGGAAATGTAAAAATGCATGCATCCAATATGATAGTTTATTGTCAAAACCAGTTGGTTATTGCAGATTTTTTTAAAAAAAATAAAATCAATATAAGTTTCCTACAAAATAAATGAGTGACACCTAGGTAAGCCCTGTCTGATTGCTTTAAAAATAGGATTGGAGGAGGAGAGAAAGATTTACAACATGAACACAATCTTTTGCTATGTTCATTGAAAAGTTCAATTGATTTACAACACAATCCTACCCATATCTGCTCAAAGGTAAGTCTTATTGAATTCAATGGGTTTACTGCTGATATGTGGGATTAGCATTGCAGTTTTAATCCCAGAAAAGCAAGCATAGGATTAAAACTTCATATTGGAAAGGTTTTCAAAACACACACAAAAATGAATTAGACAAACTGCTCTCTTCAACAGCCCAGGAAAATGTAAACAAGTTGCATGTACACTTCTTTTAAATTTCTTTTCAAAAATTATTTGAAAGGTAAAATGTATAATAAGCTATTTTTGCAATTAATTTAAAAAAACCCTGCATGTCCACTTTTATTATAACATAAATTGTTTACCATAAACAATTACCTACTAAGATCCTGCTGTAGTTCTTTTTGTTCTACATTTCCTGACCTGCACACATAGAGAAAGGGACTTTTGCTACTGCTGAAAGCTATTCGCCGGGACTTAGACTCCACTATTATAGCAGTTGGACCTAATGAAGCGTCCAGAGCACGGTCTTGTCCTTATTTCTTGGATGAATGTTTTCATTCTGTGCAGCTTAAGGATGTTGACAAGATCCTTGGAATGGTGCGGGCGACCACGTCTGTGCTGGACCCTTGCCCCTCTTGGCTGGTGAAACCTGGCAGGACCGGAACCGCCGTCTGGGCCAAGGAGGTGATAAATGCCTCTTTGAGAGAGGGAGTTGTCCCTGACTGCCTAAAAGAGGCAGTAGTGAGACCACTCCTGAAGAAAGCCTCCTTGGACCCAGATAATTTGAACAACTATAGACCTGTGGCAAATGTTCCGTTCCTGGGCAAGGTGCTGGAGCGGGTGGTTGCCGGCCAGCTCCAGGGGCTCTTGGATGACACTGATTATCTTGATCCATTTCAATCCGGTTTTAGGCCCGGTTTTGGTACCGAAACAGCCTTGGTCGCCCTGTATGATGACCTTTGTCGGGAGAGGGACAGGGGGAGTGTGACCCTGTTGATTCTCCTTGATCTCTCAGCTGCTTTTGATACCATCGACCATGGTATCCTTCTGGGAAGACTCATGGAGTTGGGAGTTGGGGGTACTGCCTGGCAGTGGCTCCGCTCCTACTTGCTGGGTCGTCACCAGAGGGTAGTGCTTGGGGAACATTACTCGACACCCTGGACTCTCCATTGTGGAGTCCCACAGGGATCGGTACTGTCCCCCATGCTCTTTAACATCTACATGAAGCCACTGGGTGCGGTCATCAGGAGTTTTGGAGTGCGTTGTCATCAGTATGCTGATGACATGCAACTCTATTTCTCCTTTTCATCCTCCTCAGGTGAGGCTGTTAACATACTAAACCGTTGCCTGGCCGCGATAATGGACTGGATAAGAGCGAACAAACTGAAGCTCAATCCAGACAAGACTGAGACGATGTTGATGAGTCCTTCCGCTGCCCAGATGGTGGATGTTCATCCTGTTCTTGATGGGGTTACACTCCCCTTGAAGGAACAGGTTCGTAGTTTGGGGGTTCTTTTTGATCCTTCCTTGTCACTGGAGGCCCAGGTGGCCTCGGTGGCACGGAATGCTTTCTACCATCTTTGTTTGGTAGCCCAGCTACGTCCCTATCTGGATGGTGATGACCTCACCTCTGTTGTTCATGCTCTGGTAACTTCTAGATTGGACTACTGCAATGCACTCTACGTTGGGCTGCCCTTGAAGATAATTTGGAAACTACAGCTAGTCCAGAATGCAGCGGCCAGACTGTTGACGCGGACCAGAAGGTCCGCTCATATAACACCTGTTCTGGCTCGTCTGCACTGGCTCCCTATTTGTTTCCGGGCTAGATTCAAAGTGCTGGTTTTGACCTATAAAGCCTTACACGGCATGGGACCGCAATACCTTGTGGAACACCTCTCCCAATATGAACCTACCCGTACACTGCGCTCAACATCTAAGGCCCTCCTCCGAGTGCCATCTCATCGAGAAGCTCGGAGGGTGGTGACTAGATCTAAGGCCTTTTCGGTGGTGGCCCCTGAATTGTGGAACAGTCTCCCCGATGAGGTGCGCCTGGCTGCTATCCTTTCGGCGTCAGGTGAAAACCTTTTTATTCTCCCAGGCATTTTAAAGTGTATTTTAATCTGTTTTTAAAGTGTATTTTAACTGTACTTTTTATGTTGTATTATGATGCTGTTTGCTTTTTGTTGTTATTTGTTTGTTTTTGGTTTTTGACTTTATTGTGTTTATTGTAGTTATATATTGTGCTGTTTTTATCTCTTGTGTACACCGCCCAGAGAGCCGTCAGGCTTAGGGCGGTATATAAATGAAATAAAATAAATAAATAAATAAATAAAATAATAAATAATAAACCAGGAAAAGACAACCATTCACCAGCATTGCAGTGGGTTCTAGCTATTGCCTGGAGGTCAACAATCCTGAATTCACTTATTGGCTACAAGTCTGAAAGGGCATGGTGAGAGCAGCCAGCAGGGAGGGGCTAACAATGTTATGTATTTCTCTTGAACCAGATCACTGAGAAACTTTTTTTAAAAAAGTGGAAGCTGAGAGTCTGGAGATTGGGATGACTCACCTGGAGCCCTGGAGAAGACCCCAAAAATCTGGAGTCTCTAAGCAAGAACCAGAGACCTGGCAACCCTAGTTGTAAGCATCCAAAGCCTTCATAAATGAAGCACCATTCCTAGAATAGATGTGTCCATTTCTTTTGATCTCCTACCTTTTATAAGTAGCATGGATCAGGGTCAGAAGGAAGAGGTCTTTCCTTACCATGAGCATTGCTATTCATTAAAATAATTCCCAGTGGAGGGTATAACATTTACATATGTGTGTGTGTGTAAATTACGTAGTAAAATAAAACAATCTAAAGACAAATCAAGCCACAGCAAGAAGGGAAATCAAAATGACATCACATCACTTTAAGAGCAAAAAACACCTCCTGCAATCAACTAACCAAAATGCCAGATTAAATAAAAATGTCTTTACAGCATGCCTAAAACCCACTGCAGCTGGTACCAACCAAACGTGTAAGAGGAAGGGATTCTACAATTGGGATGCCACTTATTTATTATTAAACTTCTATTCTGCTCTTCCTCCCAGAAGCAGCCAGGACAAAACACTAAAAATATCTCAACAACAAAAGATCTTAAAAACATTTTTAAAACAGAACATCTTAAAAACATATTTTAAAAAAACTTGAAAAACATCTTAAAAACTAATTCCAAAACAGATGCAGACTGGGATAAGGTCTCTACTTAAAAGACTTGTTGAAAGAGGAAAGTCTTCAGTAGGCACCAAAAAGATAACAGAGATGTTGCCTGTTCAATATTTAAGGGGAGGGAATTCCAAAGGGTAGGTGCCACTACACTAAAGGTCTGCTTCCTATGTTGTGCAAAATGTACCTCCTGATAAGATGGCATTCACTAACAGGCAAAAAACCCTTCTGGTTTAAGAATGTGCCTATAGCCAACAGATATTTCTATCAAACTTTAAAAAGCAAGGAAGTTGGGCAGTTATAACGAATGCACCAGGGGAGCAGGAGACCTGACCTCCTTTCTGAAATAGTGTACTGCCCTACACATTTGTAAAAATGGAGACACCACTTGGGTTGGTCTTTCACAGTCCAATCTGCTTTCTGTGTAGTTTGGAAGAATTTGGTAACATGTGCCTCTGAGCTTATGGTGAGTGGTGGCAATACCTGCAACCAGCCCAAATAAGAGAAAGAAGACATGTGCTGTGCTGATCTTGTTTTAGCAGCGAGGAAGCAATAATATTAAGACAGTTGATATAATTCAGATAGTCATTTTAAATATGTTTGATTTACTTTGCACTTTTAGTGAAGTTTCCTATGGTAAATTATTTTATTTTTCTTTTGTTTCTGTAAATATGTGAAGTACAACAACACTTTGCATAATTTAAGCTAAAAAAGCTCCAAAAACAATTGTGGAATAATGGCACTGACTATTCTGCAGAATAGTCTACAGAGGGCATGAGGAGTGTCTTAGTTTGCACAAAATAAACAATGGGAGGAGAAATATCTTCTAGCAAATTTCTAGGTGTGCTCTATGTTTTTAATTGACCATGCCCACCCTTCCTTAAGTGGAGTGGTTTAAGCATAGCAGACTGAACACATGCATCTTGGGCAGGCCAAGTTTATTTTTTCCAGGAGCTAGATTCATTGTTTAAGTAGCAACATACTGTTATCAGTCTAATTTTACATCAAAGCTGCAGTTTCAGATTCAACTGTTAATGTACCCAAAATAGAAATGGAAAATAACCTCCAGTTTGAAGCACAAAAGGTTGTCTTCACCATCATATGACACTGACCAATAAAAAGGCTTTGAAAATAATAAAAATAAATTTGATACAGATTTCTAAAATGAATAATGAGAGAAATATAATTTTCTAGGTTAGATTGTCTGTAGAAACAGTAATAACAGAGGAAAGAAGCAAAATAAGAACACCAACAAACAAAAAAATAAGATAATAATGGGGTAAGGAGTAAGTCTCACTATATTCATGGGACTTAATCCAGATGTCTCACTCTCTCACACTCTCTCTCTCACACTCTCTCTCATTCACACTCTCTCTCATTCACACTCTCTCTCTCTCACACTCTCTCTCACACTCTCTCTCACACTCTCTCTCACACTCTCTGTCTCTCTCACACTCACACACTCACTCCCTCTCACACTCACTCCCTCTCACACTCACTCCCTCTCACACTCACTCCCTCTCACACACACACTCACACACTCTCTCACTCACACACTCTCTCACTCACACATTCTCTCACTCACACACTCTCTCACTCACACACTCTCTCACTCACACACTCTCACACTCACACACTCTCACACTCACACACTCTCACACACACACTCTCACACACACACTCTCTCACACACACTCTCTCACACACACACTCTCACACACACACACTCTCACACACACACACTCTCACACACACACACTCTCACACACACACAGAGAGAGAGAGAGAGTCAATTTAGGATTACACTTGAGATTTAACATAGAGAATGCTTATTTAGGAAACAAAAGAAATACATTTAGATGGTAAATGTATACCTAGCTATGCAAGATCATCAGTCTTTCATGAATCAAAAGCTTTGTTAATTTTATGTAGTGCAACTGAATAGCAGTAAGAAAAATATTTCATTGATATTTACAGATTTGTATTTCCATATTGACAATCTGACAGATGTTCAAATTGTACTTTCGTCAGTCAGCTGAAAATAGAATATACAGCTCTGTAGCTAGAAATGGCTGGAATCTTTCAATAAGGAAAGAGATTAATTTCACTGAATAAGGACTGGAGCTGTGAATTGGACAGCACACCACTATGGGCCAGGTCTGTGAATTAAGGAGATGATGAGCCTTGTTCAAGCTAAGCAGATATCTGGTCAGTAGCTGGATGGAAGGTTGTCTGCAAACCCCACTACACTGACTTGGGCTCTCTTGAAGAAAACTGGGATGAAATAGATAATATATGATGATAAGATGCAAATGCTATGGCATCATATTATAGGCACAGGATAATTATGAAGGTAGTGACGGCATATTCTTCCTGTAATGTTCAGAGTCTACTGAAGTAGGTTAAATGCACACACACACACACACACAAATCATTTTGAGTTCTGACAGAGCCTAAGGTAAAGATTCTCCCAAAGCAGAAAAATCATTTGGCTAGAGCAGTGGTTCCCAACCTTTATGAGTATGGGACCCCTTTTGTAAGTTCAAACATTTTTGTGACTCCCCCATGCTAATTGTAATTTTAGTCTCTGTTAGTTGAAAAAATGGTGCATGGCAAAATCGTATCTCTAAATATCCCTTTCCATTGAAAGCTCCCTGCAGACAGGGAGGTATTGCTTTCTTTTCTTAATACAGAGATTCAATCAAATTGGTATCCCTCTCCCCACACACACACCATTTGAAGATGTACAGTCCCTTCTCGCAACATTACTGGGTTACAGTGTTGGCCTAAGATCCAGGTTCAAATTCCCACCCAGTCATGAAGCCCATTGGGTGACCTTGGGCCAGACAGTCTCTCAGCCTGACCTATCTCACAGGGTCTGTAAGGATAAAAGGGAAAGAGGGGGAACTATGTGCACCAACTTGAACATCTTGGAGGAAAGGTGGGATATAAATGCAATAATAATTAAATAAATTTAATATATTTCTGCTGTAATACCAGGATCCCAGCCTCAGCTAACCTGCTGAGCTTTTTTCCCCCTTTCCCTTAAAAAAAAAATAATAATCAAGAAGCAGGAATGTGTTGGTGATGGGAATGCTAGATTGTGCACTGCAGACAACAAGGTGCACAGATTGAGGAGAGGGGTTAGTGCTTTTAGGTCCTGGGATGATCATCCGAACTGATGACTTGGTTAGCATGCACTTGGAGAATGAAAGCAGAGCAGAAGACAGATCAGCACACACGCACACACACAAACATACCTGCCCCTCCTGCAAGCATCTGCAGGTGTGCATGCATTTGGCCATGTGGGAGTGGGGAAGCCCTCAACTGCTGCAGCATCTTGGAGAGAGAGATTGGGGGGCAGTGTAGGTGAAAGAAAGGAGGGACACTGGCACACGCAGCCTCAGAAATGGAGGGCGAGCAAGTCCTGCGCTTCCTCACTGCTCCTTGGCTCCATCTGGGCCAAAGGTGAGATCTGGGCAGTCTCACAATTTTTAAAAGGAGGTGGCAGCAAAGCAGGTGCCAAGAAAAGCAGGCAGGCTGGCTGGCTGCCAGGAAGGAAGGAGAAAAACAGCCTTTCCTTCCAGCCTTGCTTCTTTTTGCTTTAAGAAAAGCCCTCTCCTCCCATTCTGAATAAGAGTGGTCAGCAGTTGCAATGCAAGGAATTGGCAGTCATAGTAATCCCCTCTTCTTCCTCGTAGCTCCACTCTCAGCCTTCTTCAGCATCTGCCACGTATTTTATAGGCAGACCCCTGCCCTTGGCACATCTGAAAGACACTCTGCTGCTTCAGCAAAAGTCTTCCCCTCTTGTTTGGAGCAAGGAGGAGGTGCCATCTGCAGCACCAGTGGGGAGCAGACAGCATCTAGGGAGGGAAGTCTTTTTTTAAAAATCATTTCTTTACTGTTCATGCCCCCCCAGATTACTTTGTAGCTTCAATTCAATTCAATTCAATTCTTTATTATACAGTCATAGACCCATTTTAAAACAAAATACAAAAACAGAATACAATAAAATACTTTAAAAGGATTTAAATTTTTCAGATTTATCATGAACCAGTCTTTTATGTGTAGATTGGGCTATAAACAAAAATTTTGGAACTTGTTCAGTTTTATCTTTAAGATTATCTGATAGAATATATTTTATTTTCCATTCTATAGATCTACCAGGAAAGCCATCGATAAGAGGCACAATAATTTTTTTTCTTGCCTCCAGATATAATTCACACTCCAAAAGCACATGTCCAACTGTTTCTGACAACTTCGCCTTACAAGTACAGTAACGGTTTTCCAGAGAAATGCCATTGAAGCGACCTGACAGGAGTGCAGAAGGTAAACAGTTGAATCTGGCCCGAGAAAACAAAAATCTATAATGTGGGAGACTCAACTCTTCTATATATAATGCGTGATAGGGAGAGCGAAAACTTAAGCCAAAGTAAAGGGGAGAGCAAGAGGAACGTGCCTTAGACGTTAAGTATTGGCAATCTAAATCCTTTATCTGCTGGTCTAAATTTTGTTTGGCTACCCTGAAATCCCAGGTGACCATGAGTTCTTTAGACAGGCCTAAGTAGTTTAATTTTTCATCAAATATTTTGGACCAATGGCTTTTGAAAGGATCTTTCCATATTAGATGGAGATAACCCAGGGAAGGTTCTGAATAAGCCATCTTGGACCAAAATCTAAAGGCTTGCAGCCATGCTGTGCACTCAACTGAGGAAATTCCAGCCTCAGGGTAGAGTCCTGCTGAAGAGGCATAACGAGGTAAACCAAAAATGGCCCTCAAAAAGCTTGAGAGTACCGATTCAACTTTTGTGTTAAAATTTTCTATCCAAATCGGGAAGCCATAGAGAAGTTGAGGTAGTAACTTAACTTTAAGGATTTTTAATGCAGCAGGAATGTATCTATCGCCCTTGGTGTAGAAAAATCTAATAATAGCTTTCGAGGTATTTTGCGCTGCCAGAATTACAGTCCTGATATGGGAAGACCACGAAAGAGAAGAACAGAAAGTGATTCCAAGATATTTAAATTTCTTTACTTGTTCGATTTTTTGGCCTCTAAATTTCCAATTTAATTTCTGAGACCTATGAGAGAAAACCATAATCTTAGATTTTGTAAAATTTATGGTAAGGAGATTTTTTTTACAATAACTCATAAATACCTGAAGAAGGCATTTTAGTCCAATTTCTGAAAATGACACCAGGACCGTGTCATCTGCATATAGCAGGATGGGACATCTTACATCAGCAATTTTTGGCGAATGGAAATTATCAGAACTGCAATTTTTACTTAGATCATTAATAAAAAGGTTAAATAAGGTGGGAGCCAAAACACATCCCTGCCTTACTCCGATGTCTACTGAAATAGGGCGTGTCAGCTCACCATTTGGTCCATGGCGGACTCGGATTGATGTTGATTGATATAGTCTACTGATTAGGAATAGGAGGCGTTTGTCCATCGAGGTCTTACTTAATTTGGTCCATAGTAGATCTCTTGGGACTAAATCAAATGCCAACTTAAGATCCATGAAGGCTGCAAATAATCCCCTATTTTTACCACTCATATATTTTTCTGCCAAATATCTTAGTATTAGGCAGTGATCTATAGTGGATCTGTTTTTACAGAAACCAGCCTGCTCTTTACCCAAATTTTTTTCTTCTTCTAGCCAGGATTGTAGTTTGGAATTTAGGAAGCTTGCATAGGTCTTACCCACAACTGAAAGAAGGCTGATAGGCCTGTAATTTGCCGGATCCCCCCTGTCACCCTTTTTGTAAAGAGGAATGACCACCGCCTCTAACCAAGAAACAGGGATTTTCCCCGATAGATTTATAAGAGTATAGAGAGATGCTAACAGCGGTGCCCACCAGTCCTTATTTACTTTTAACATTTCTGATAATATCGAATCAATCCCTGGGGCCTTTCCATTTTTAAGAGTATTTATTAGAGCAATCACCTCTGTATGTGTTACTGGAGGCCATTTTGGTAGAAAATTTGGATCAAGTGAAAGAGAAGGCCAGCCAGGATTTTCACTGTTTTTTGCAAACTGTCGTGAAAAATAACTTTCCCAGATATCAGGAGAAATGGTACATTGCACAGGCACAGATGAGCCAAGGGCGTTTGTGACTAACGCCCAAAAAAGTTTGGAGTCGTTGTTTAAAGAGGCGTTTGTTAATAACAGCCAGTCATTCCGTAAGGCCTGTTTCTTTTTATAAGTAAGTAATTTTTTATAGCTTTTTTTAGCTAAATAATATTCAGGTGGAATAACTTTTTCTTCAGATTTCCGATAAGTTAGATAAATGTTTTTTAAATGATGTTTGGACTTCCTACATTCCTTGTCGAACCAAGTTGGGCACATGTTGGTTTTTTGGCAGGGGCGAATTGGTGTTTTTAAGATCTCAGCTAGTGCAAAGGATAATGAGGAATATTCAAGTAAAACTTCCGATATATCCTTTGATTCTATTATACGAGATCTGAAGAGAAGACCTCTCGAGGAGGTTAGAAATTTCTCCAATTTGGCCATGGTGTGTTTATTCCACCGCACTCTCTTGTAGGAGGAGTTTGATGATATGTTGATTTGCAAAGATTTTGTGGTCGGGCGGATTTTCCCTTCTATGGTAAAATCGAATGTTAAGGGAAGGTGGTCACTTTCTGTTCTATCACCGACCACAAAATTTTGTATATGTTTGACTAGAGAGGGGGATATTAACACATAATCCACCACACTGTTGCCATGTCCTGAAGTGAAGGTGAATTCTGCAAGAGGATCTGCCTCCTTGTGTCCATTTATTATTATTAGATTTAAGCGGGCCACAAATTGTACCAGACATATGCCAGCAAAATTTATTTTCTGATCTTTGGATGTTCTTATGTATTTCGGGATTACGTTTGTAGTGTCTAAATCACCCCATAAGTAGGATAAAGCCAAAATATCATTTGTTGGTCCTATTCTGGCGTTTAAATCCCCTATAAGTATTAGATGAGCTTTTGGGTGAAGTTGTTCTAGACTTATGACATAATTTTCCAGCATTTGCCAGAGTAATAATATGTCATCCTGTTTAGGGGTGGGTGGAATATAGACATTTATTATTAGAATAGAGAATAAATTTAGTTGTATTAAAGATGAAATAGCTATATTTTCACAGGAGGGAAGCTTTTTTATTTTTGCACCTAGGGCTGTGGATAACAAGATTGCCAATCCAGCTTCCGTGAGGGTCACAGCCCCCAGGTTGGGAACCACTGATCTAATGCTTACTATTATGAATGGTTGTTTTTTAATACTGATTTCAGTCAAATTACCCATGACCAGTGAACATGAAAATCATGAAGGCAGCTGTCCAGCATATTTCTTAATTGGAAGCAACATGAGGTTAACATTTTTAGTGGATCTGTCTCCATATGTTGAACTGATGTAGTTCACCAGAAGATACAAAGTGAGCTAAAGTATGGTATAGGTCTGGAAATTCACACAAGACCAGTTTAATGCATGGAGATCCATAAAAGGTGAATTAATAGCTTAGCCACAAATACAAGGAAACTCAATCTCAAAACATCATATGATTTGCAGGGCTGTGGATTTGGAGTCGGAGTCGTGGAGTCGGAGTCGGGAGAAATTTTGGGTGGAGTCGGATTCGGGAGCAATTTTGGGTGGAGTCAGAGTCGGTAGAAATGTACTGACTCTGACTTCCAAATAAATTTTGATTGACAAGAAGCAATTTTGGGTGGAGTCGGAGTCGGACAGTAGAAAAATAGAGGAGTCGGAGTCGAAGGTTTGGCATACCGACTCCACAGCCCTGATGATTTGTCTCACTATCAATTATTTGGGCTGACAAGCTTTGAATTCTGTTCATTTGCCAGTGTGTTCTATATATTTGAGTCTTTCAGTCTGATTCTAAAATATTTACCGAGAAAGAAGTCCCACTAAATGTAGTAGGACTAACTTCCTGGTAATTATGCTAAAGACCAAGGCCTTGAAGGAAATAAAAGTTTCACCTTGAGTTAACTGCTGACGTAAGAAACTGCACCATCATGACCTGTGGCTCATCACCCAAGGTAATGAGCATGAATAAAATAACATAGTTGGGCAGGGATTTTTTTGGTCTATAAGGATGTTTGCCCTAATATGAATAACAGCTTCAAACCAATAACCTGTATTCTAATCACAGTTTTCTCATCCATGCAAATCACTATGGTGATTAAGGTCAAAGGTATTTTCATTATTAGATTGTTATGCTTGTTGAAAATTAATAAAATACAGTCGCTTCACAATGGTAAAGTTATAATAATCACCCCTTCTACAGCAGGTTACAAAAAAGGTTTGCATCTGCATCTGCACATCATATTATTTTTATTTATTTTATTTTTATTTAATTACATTTTTAGACCGCCCTATAGCATTGAGCTCTCAGGGCGGTGTACAACAGAATAAAATACGTTTAAAATACGAGCAAGTGTGAATTTCATTATACAGTTATAAAACATGTTAAGCACAAGATTAAAAGATTAAAATAAGAATATCAATTACAAAGTTTAAGCTTAAAATGCATTTAAAATGCCTGGGCGAAGAGGTAGGTTTTTACCTGGCGCTGAAAAGATAGAAGAGAAGGCGCCAGGCGTATCTCGTCAGGGAGGGCATTCCATAATTCGGGGGCTACCACTGAGAAGGCTCTAGATCTAGTTGTCATTCTCCGGGCCTCCTTATGAGTCGGGACCCGGAGAAGAGCCTTCAAGGTCGAGCGAAGCGAATGGGTAGGCACATAGCGGGAGAGGCGTTCCACCAGGTATTGCGGTCCGATGCCATTTAAGGCTTTATAGGTAAGAACCAACACTTTGAATCTGGCCCGGAAACATATTGGTAGCCAGTGCAGTTGGGCCAGAATAGGTGTTATATGGTCAAATTTCTTTGTCCCAGTAAGAACTCTGGCCGCAGCATTCTGCACTAGCTGAAGTTTCTGAACCGTCTTCAAAGGTAGCCCTACGTAGAGTGCATTACAGTAGTCCAATCTAGAGGTTACCAGAGCATGGATAACTGAGGCAAGATTCTCCCTGTCCAGATAGAGCCGTAGTTGGGCTACCAGCCGAAGCTGGCAGAACGCATTCCGTGCCACCGAAGCTACCTGAGCCTCAAGTGACAGGAGCGGATCTAATAAAATTCTCAAACTACGGACTTGCTCCTTTCGGGGGAGTGTAACCCCATCTAGGGCAGGTCGGACATCAGCCATCTGGGCAGAGAGCCCCCCAACCAACAGCATCTCAGTCTTGTCAGGATTGAGCTTCAGTTTATTGGCTCTCATCCAGTCCATTATCGCAGCCAGGCAGCGGTTTAATACATCAACAGCCTCACCTGAAGAAGATGAAACGGAGAAGTAGAGTTGCGTATCATCAGCATATTGCTGGAAATGCACTCCAAATCTCCTAATGACCTCGCCCACCGGCTTCATATAGATATTAAAGAGCATGGGGGACAGAACTGAGCCCTGTGGGACCCCATACTGGAGTACCCAGGGACTCGAGCAATGCTCCCCAAGCACCACCTTCTGGAGACAACCCTCAAGACAGGAGCACAGCCACTGCCAGGCAGTGCCTCCAACTCCCAAATCCGAGAGTCGCTCCAAAAGAATACCATGGTCGATGGTATCAAAAACCGCTGAGAGATCAAGGAGAACCAACAGAGTTACACTCCCTCTGTCTTTCTCCCGACAGAGGTCATCATACAGGGCGACCAAGGCCGTTTCTGTACCAAACCCCGGCCGAAAGCCCGATTGAAATGGATCCAGATAATCAGTTTCATCCAAGAGAGCCTGGAGTTGGCGAGCGACCACACGCTCTAGAACCTTGCCCAATAATGGGACATTTGCTACCGGCCTATAGTTGTCAAGATTATCAGGGTTCAAGGATGGTTTTTTTAGGAGCGGTCTCACCACTGCCTGTTTCAGGCGGAGTGGGACCACTCCCTCTCGTAAAGAGGCATTGATCACCTCCTTGGCCCAACTGGCTGTCCCATTCCTGCTAGCTTTTATTAGCCATGTAGGGCAAGGATCCAGAGCAGAAGTGGTCGCCCGCACCTGTCCAAGGACCTTGTCCACATCCTCGAGCTGTACCAACTGAAACTCATCCAATAAAACAGAACAAGACTGTGTTCCAGACACCTCGTTAGGTTCAACTGTTACAATACTGGAGTCAAGGTCCCGGCGAATGTTCATGATCTTGTCCTGAAAGTGTCTCGCAAACTCATTACAACGGGCTATTGATGGTATTATTACGTCCTGGGGACCAGAATGTAAAAGTCCCCGGACAACTTTATAAAGTTCCGCTGGGCAATTAACAGATGACTGGATAGAGGCAGCAAAGTACTGTTTCTTTGCTGCCCTCACCGCCTTCATATAGAGCTTGGTAGAGACCCTCACAAGTGCATGATTACAAACGTCGGGAGTTCGCCTCCATTTGCACTCAAGCCGTCTCCGTTCTTGCTTCATCACTCTTAGCTCTGAGGTAAACCAAGGAGCCAATTGAGCTCTGCACAGGAGAGGGCGCATCGGGGCGATCGCGTCAACTGCCCGAGTCATCTCCGTGTTCCACAGATTGACCAGGGTTTCGACAGAAGCGTCAGTTTTATCAGTCGGAAAACTCCCTAGAGCCCTTTGAAAACCCTCAGGATTCATTAGTCTCTGGGGGCGGACCATCTTAATTGGTCCTCCACCCTTGCAGAGGGGAGAAAACAGTGTGAGTCTAAACCTCAGTAGGCGGTGATCTGTCCATGACAAAGGAATAGATGTAAAATTCCTCACTCCCAGATCACCATCCCCTATTCTCGTGGCAAAAATCAAGTCTAGAGTGTGACCTGACACGTGTGGGGCCAGTAGCAAATTGAGACAGCCCCATGGCTGTCATGGAGGTCATGAAGTCCTGAGCTGCTCCAGACATAGCGGTCTCAGCATGAATGTTGAGATCCCCCAACACCAAAAGTTTGGGGGATCGCAACAGCAAGTCCGTGACCACCTCTGTCAGCTCAGTTAGGGAGGCTGTTGGGCAGCAGGGTGGCCGGTACACCAACAGTATTCCCAGTCTGTCTCGCTGACCCAACGTAATGTGCAGACACTCCAGACCATTAGCCACCTGGATAGGGTGCCTAACAAGAGGGATGGAACTCCTATAGACCACAGTGATTCCCCCTCCCCGACCCTCGGATCTACCCAGATGCTGAACCGAGTACCCAGGTGGGCACAGCTGGGAGAGATTAACACCCCCCAGATTGCTCACCCAGGTCTCGGTAATACATGCCAGATCGGCCACCTCATCCACAATTAAATCATGCATGAGGAAGATTTTATTATTTACCGATCTGGCATTAAAAAGCAGCAACTGGAGATCCAAGGGTTGACTGATAGAACTACCAGCAGTCCTGTGGGTGTGAGGAAGACCGGAACACAGCACAGCCACCAGTTGTCTGGGCCGAGTTCCCCTCAGTTGGCTTGTCTTCCTCACAACGCCATACCTCCCATTACCCGTCACTACGCTGACAGGGGCCCCCTCTGGTTCTCCCTCCCAATACACTAACCTCTTGCCCAGGCACATAATAAAATAAAATAAAATAAATAACAAAACATAAACTGTATACAATCACACAATCACACACTCACTCATACAAAACACGCAACCATCCACACGACACAGCAGAAACAGCGACGTCTCAGCAGGTAACGGACAGCAGTAGCAGCAACCGTGGCAACGGGGGCCAAAAAGCGATGGAACGGCAATGCCCTCACCAGCCAAGCAACAACAGCAATAGTAACGATGGCAGCAATCATAAGAGTCACAATGTCTAGGCAGCAGGAACAACAGTCAGCAGCAGCGATGAGCCCCAAAACAGCCCGAGACCGCCAGAACGAAGCAGCGGCAAGCACCACCCAGCCCCGTAGCAGCTGCAGGAATGACAACGGCAACCAGGGCACAAAGCCGCAGCAACAGCGGTGACAGAGCGACACCCAAGCCCGCGAAATCGCAGCAGCGATGGCGGGGGCACGCCCAGATCTTCAGCACAAGGCCGCAGCAACAGCGTCCACGGCAGCCGCAACGACAGCATCCCGAGACACAGGACCGCAGCAACAACGGCAGCAGAGCGGCACCCCGGGCCCGCAGGCGCCGCGACGCCAATGACAGCCCAGGGCCACCCCAGCCAAAGTGCCACCACGGCCAAAGGCAAAGACAAAGGCGAGGTCCACCCAGAAAGCAGTGACGGCGGTGGCGGCAGCGGTCCAGAAGCAACTCGAGGCCGCGGCATCAAAGGTCAGAGATGGAACGCGGCTCCTGCACCCGACCAGAACAAAGCCACAATGATGGTCCACATGCAGCCACACCCAGAGCCGACAACAACAAGAACGGCACCGATGACTGCAGTCCGAAAGATGGTAGGTGGTAAATTAGTTGGTAAATTGTGAGACCAGACGCGGAGCTCAAAACCGAGCATCCGTTTCAGTCGCCATCTTGCCATCATTTGTTAAGTGAAAATCAAGGGCCCATGAGTTTTTCTTGAGATGAATTGCTATATGTGGGAGTAAATTGTTCGAGGTTTTTCCATAGGCAACTCACAGATTATTGTTCAGTAGAGAACTGTTCTGTAAAACATCAAAACCATGCTTACTGTGTGGTGGTGAGGACGGCGAAGAAGGCCCACTTCTTTGCCACCATTGTATCCTCAAGTAGCCATCCAGGGGAGCTTTTCTGTATTGTCAGAGGTCTGTTGGCATCAGCTCCAGGAAATGGAGTTTTAAACCCTTTGGATTCTCACTGTGAATTGTTTGCAAGGCAGTTTGAGGGTAAAGTTTCTTACCTCCATAGCAATCTTGATGCCCCATGCACATCTAGTATATTATCCAGTGAGGTGTCCAGTGCAAGGTCTGCTGCAACTTCTTGGGCTTGGTTTCAGTTGATGCAGCCTGATGACGTAGACAAGGTGCTTGCAATGATACATCCAGCAATGTGTCCTCTTGACCCTTGCCTTTCTTGGCTTATTAAAGCTTGACCAAATAGATCCAGAATGTGGTCAATGCGTCATTGCAGGAGGGAGTGGTTCTAGCTGCCCTGATGAAGGCCTTCCCCTTTCAACAAGCTTATTAAGTAGAGACCTTATCCCAGTCTGCATCTGTGTTGGAATTGCTTTTTAAGATGTTTTTAAAGCTTTTCTTTTAAAAAGATGTTTTTAAAGATGTTTTGTTTTAATAAGGGCACTATATGGCCAAAGTTAAACATGTCTGACTTTTATTAATTCCTATAGGAAAGTAAAATTCCCTTGGTGAATTCTGACTTCTATACTGTGTTTATGTACATATTTATGTATATGGATATTGTTTATGTATATTGCTTTGTAAATTAATTTGATATGTTTTTTTATTGTACCTTGTGTGTTCTATTGTAAACAGCTTTGAGATCTTTTAGACAGTAAGTGGTCATACGTAGGCTGCAACCCTACCTCCCTGTTCATCAGCTCCCACTGGTAGTACATGCCCTGGTCACCTCTCGATTAGACTACTGCAATGCGCTCTACGTGGGGTTACCCTTGAAAACGGTCCGGAAACTTCAACTGGTACAGAATGCGGCGGCTCGTTTACTTACAAACAGTCGTCGCCGTGATCATATTACGCCGGTATTATTCAATCTACACTGGCTTCCAGTAGTTTTCCGGGCCCAATTCAAGGTGTTGGTGTTGACCTTTAAATCCCTATACGGTTTCGGCCCAGTCTATCTGAAGGAGCACCTCCAGCACCACCAATTATGCCGCCCGACAAGATCAGCCACACAGGGCCTTCTCTCAATCCCACCAACAACAGTAGCTAGGTTGGTGGGGACTAGAGAGAGGGCTTTTTCAGTGGCGGCCCCCACTCTCTGGAATTCCCTCCCGTTCGATCTTTGGCATGCCCCTTCCCTGGATACTTTCCGCTGAGCCTTAAAAACTTGGCTGTTTGGACAGGCCTTTGGGACCGCCGGGGTGGGCTAATTTACATACTGAATGCCTGTTGTTATCTACTGCATATGTTGTTATTTGTTATTGCTGACTATATCATATTTTATTGTATTTACTGTATTTATTGTATTTTATTGGAATTTAATATGTATGTTGCCTAGAGTGGCTTCGGCCAGATAGGCGACCTAAAAATTAAATTTACATTTACACTTATAAATGGAAATAATAATAATAATATGTTTTTAAATATGTTTTGTTTTAATATATTTTAATGTCTGTTTTTATTATCTTTTATCATATTTTTAGTGTTTTTCTTTGCCGCCCTGGGCTCCTACTGGGAGGAAAGGCGGGATATAAATTTAATTAACTACTACTACTACTACTACACTTTATTGTATTACATTTTACAGAATTTTTAGCAACATCAAATTTATCGTATTGTTCTTCCTTATGTATCACCCTCCTCATTTAACTTTGGAAAGACATTTGATTCTGTTTACATTTAAAGGTGAACATACCTAATCTGAACTTTCCAAAAACCATTTTTTTAAAATCACACTTCTCCAAATTTTGCAGTGCAATTCTCCAGCCAAATAATGTGTGCAAAAATACGAGATACTAGGACACATTGTGCTTAAAATGAAAATGACATATAAATTGCATTATATAAGTGAAAATTGTTTTGCAATAATTTGTATATTGGGGAAATTGCATACAAAAATGTGTACATTAGGAGAAATTCACACTAAAATGCTGATGAATATTCATGAGAACTTTTTAAAAATTGCAAACTGATGTGGAAATATGGGGAACTGAACTTAAGTTTGAAAAAATGAGAAACACATTAGCATGTGTTTTTAAATTGTTTTTAATTTTTTTTAAATTGTGTTTTTAAATTTTTTTGTGTGTTTTAAAATTTGTATATTTGTTTTTATTGTTTTAATTGCTGTAAGCTGCCCAGAGATGTTCGGCTATGGGGCAGTATATAAATGTAATAAATAAATAAATAAATAAACCAAAATTGACAGGTGTGCTCAACCCTAGCCCCAAATCCCTTCCATTCCTTTCAGTAGGGCATTTCGTGCCTCATTTCAGGTGTTTATAGCCATTTCCCACAGATTTGGCTTTCCAGATACAAGCACAGTGATGGGGAACCAAAGGCACTCGAGAAGTTGTTGGACTGCAGCTTCTACTATTCCATGCTTGCTTAGGCTGAAGGAAGCTGGAGGGATGATGAAGGGCCACTGGTTCCCCATCCCCCTGTAGCACTAGCTTCACAGGAAATTCTTCTAAAGAGTTGGAGTAACAAAGTGGTTTGGCTATGTGATGTTCCTCTTTTCACCTAAAGAGTCATAGTGGCTTATTTTTATAGATGTAAGTGCTCTATGCAGGGCAGTGATGAATAGTCAGAGGTAAGCACCACTTTGCTCAGTGGATCTTACTTCCTAGTAAGCATGTTTCAGATTGTAGCCTGAAAATTAAGTTATCGAAACTCAAATCAATTATATTTTTTTCTATATCTTCATATCTTAATGGTTTCTTTGCTACCGTTAGTCAGACCTTTGCAAAAAACAAGAAAATCAGGTTGCTTCCTTTTGATGAAGGACTTTCTAACCAGAAAAGAACCCAACCTCAAGATGTTTTCTTCTTAGAGATAGCGAAATAGCAATATTTCTACAACGCCATTTTCAATATCACTTCCTCAGACCTCTGAGCCAGCCTAAAGACAAATGTGAACAAAATAAATATATGTTCCAAACAAAATCTATTAAATCTATTAAATTAAAAGGTGTGAAACTAACAGGACTCATATGTTAATTTCACTGCTCTGCCACTACGTTTCACAGATACATTTTCTCTGAACAAAAACTATGTGAACTAAAAAAAAACCTGAGCATGCAGAGACCTTGTTCTTGAAGTGGTAACTTTTTTCTATGCTGTAGGTACAACATCGATCTGGAGACGTGAGGTCACATGATTGATTGTTTCTGCATATCAGCAAGAAGGCTAGGCAAGAACTCTTCAAGAAATTCAAATACTTGAAGATTCAGTCATTTGGGTTTCAGAGGACGCTGTACGTGGCACCCATAGGTCCTTTTGGTTATTCCATTTACTCTACTTGTAGATTCAGGAGCATGACAAAACCCATTCATTCCACTTCCAATGTCACCATACCCTATTGGCCTCTCCCCAATTTCACTCTTCACTGTTAATGGGTCAACTGAAAAAGGATGCCAACACATCTACAGCTAGATACATGTAGGACCTAACAGAAATTGGCAGTTGTTTTGTTCACTGAATTTTCATCTCACCCTTCTTTACTGGAGACAGAGCGTGGACAAGCGGGATTATTATTCTTATTCTCTAAAGAATGTTGTGAGATACAGTAAACAGAGAATGATGGGCCCAAAGTTACCCAAAGAATTTTGGGGCTAAGCACTCAAAACCAGGTCTCTCCAGTCAACTATTTTGGCTCCACCAGGGCTGAACAAAAGAAGTAAGCAACATAATAGCATTGATTCCAAACTGAATTTGCATAAAGTCATATAGAATAGGGCAGCCTTGAAGTGGCATAATTGTAGGGATGGCTTGAAAATGACTGGTGACATTGTCCAGTGTCCTCAAGGCATTCTCATCGAACTTGAGAAGGACCATATTTTTTCTCCAAGTGAGTCTAACTGCCAGAGCTCTGGCATGTTGACACACATGCTATGTAAGGACACATTGGGCGTGGAAGCATCTAGTTTGCTTGGGGACCTTGATTTTTTGCCTTGGTTGTTAGCAGTGCACTCCATGCTTCAAGTGTGGTTTGATTAAATCCAAGAACTCCAGAGGGTAGTTGTAGATGCTAGTTCAAAATAGTCTCATTGAAGGTAATACACATGAATAATTTAGTTTAATTTCAAGTGGTTTACTCTGAGTAGGCCTTGACTACAACCCAAAGTGTTTCAGCAAGGAGTGTGCACCAGCCAAAAGATTTGACTTCTGTCTTTATCTGTAGCTTTGGGGAGCAAATATTGCAGATTTTGGAGTTGGTTTTCTTTCTAATTTGACTCATTGTTTAGGACCAAGTTAGAACTGTTAAAATGAAACTGTTTCCTCCCTATTCGCTATAATCTAGCATTTAAAAATGATTATAACTTTAAAAAATTGTTTTAATAGAATGCTGTTGCACTCCATCTCCCAGCAGCCCCAGCTAGCATGGCCAATAGTCAGGGAAGATGGCTTTGGAGTCTAACAACATCTGGAGACCACCTCATTGGCTACCCCCAGGTACACAGTTCAGAAAATATGTTTCATTTCAGGCCTCAAATCTTGTGACAGTGTATCCCATGTAATTCTTTTGCACACATTTATAGACTTAAAGAGGAAGAGCAGAGTTTAGAGAATATAACCCAAAATAAGCCAGAAAGCTACTGTATTTCACTTACCTCATGATTTAGTGACTCTTAGCACTTGTAAACATCATGTACACGTCAGTTGGAGGCTGTGGCATATCTTTGCACAATTACCTGTCTTCTGGCAACAGCAGTGGGACATACATGGCCTAGTAACC
This sequence comes from Rhineura floridana, assembly GCF_030035675.1. Taxonomy (NCBI): domain Eukaryota; kingdom Metazoa; phylum Chordata; class Lepidosauria; order Squamata; family Rhineuridae; genus Rhineura; species Rhineura floridana. Next base: position 232,103,423 of record NC_084480.1, on the reverse strand, counting down.
AAGGCTGGGGAATTCAAAATTCATACTAGTCAAACCCTCACGGGTTTTCAAGCTCTCCCTATAAAAGAGTAAACAGTTTGCACCAGATGTGGTTTTATCTGATTGCAGAAAAGCTGGAGGAGATTTGTGTGATATCTTCCTAACTCAAATCCTAAAGAATTCAGCTTATGGAAATGCTAAATTAAACATACTGATTCCAGATAACGCTATGTGTTGATTCTGGGAAACTGCCAAGCTACTGACATTGGGACAGCACTAATGGAAAGCTTTGTACTGTGGTGAACATATGCTTCTGTACAAGCAATATAATAATGCTTACACAGAAACTTGCACAGCTGGCAGTTTCCTTCCTTGCTAGGCACCTCAACGCTGTGACTAACAGTAGCATAATGGACAGACATTCAACAGGTGAAGCTTTCGCCAGAAATGAAGTACAGTGATGGGGAGAGCTTTACCTGTTGGTTCTGCCTGAAAAAAGGATGGCAGTCATGCTGAGAACCAAATACTCTCATTGACAACTTTGAGAGCTTATGAATATTCCATTGCTCCAGATATCAGTAATTCAAGTTCATGAACTGTCCATTTATGACCACTTGATCCAGAATAATCAGACTATCACCAGCACATGTCTCCAATGCTTAAAAGCTTACACTGGCTTCCCATACACTACTGAGCTTGGTTCAAAGTTCCCGTATTAATTTCCAAGACCCTTAATTACTTGGGTCCAGGATAGCTTAGGAACCACCTTTTCCTTATATTAATAATGTCCAATTACTGAGATCTTTGGGGAAGGCACTGTTAGTTGTCCCCAATAGCTCAGATTCATGGCTCCTATCCACCAGAATATAGCACACAGGGTGGGTGGGTGGGTGGGTGGGTGGGGGGGGGGAAGAGCTGAGCTTTTATTTATATATTATTTATTTGGGATTTTCCATACCCCCTTTCACCTAACAGCCACAGGGTAGTTTACAAATTTCAAATGTCATGAAATATTAAACCAATTAAAACAGCAAGCTAAAATATTTATTTATTTATTTAATTAAGCTTATATACCGCCCGACTAGCAACAGCTCTCTTTCTCAGGAAATGGGCAACAGTTCAAAAAATTGTGTAATTCTGCAATACTTGTATACACTTTCTCTCTATCAAAGGCCTGGCAGAAGATTGTTTCTTTTCTAGATTGATTCTCATGGCCAGCCATAAAAACTTGGCAATTGTTCCAGGCTAGTACTGAGGTAACTTGTCTTTCTTCAGGATTCATAGCTGTGGTTCTGGAACTTTGCCACTGATCTCTAAATCAGCATGTTCACACTTTTCCAGGTCTTGACCATAGCCATGCTTCAGATCAGCTCCAAGGCACAGCTTTGCCTCCCACCATTTCATCTGGCTTGTCATCTCCTTGTGGGGGTAGAATCCATGAGCAGTTATGATCATATGCTGTAGTGCATGCCTGAGACAGTGAAGTTCACTCCTTTCCACTTTGCAACTAATGTGGATAAAAACATGAGTCCTTAACCACAGGATGTAGTTGGAATGCAGGGTGGGGCACCTTAGATACCTCTGATCCAAATGCATATTGCAGTGCAAATAGTCATCTGAATCCACATCTATATAAAAACATAAGAAGAACCCTTCTAGATGCAGCCATGCCCCATCTGGTTCAGCATCATGTCCTCACAGTGGCCAGCCAGATTCTCATCAGAAGCCCACAAATAGGAACAGAGTGCAACAGTGATTTCCCCCCTTGTAATTCCCAGTAACTGACATCAGAGGCATCCAGTCTGGGAATGAAGTTCCAAGTAGGGAAGCTGCTTGCATAATCTCCCTTACTGAATCAGAGCAATGGTTTTGGGCCATAGAACTCCATTATGATACTTTATATGTGTGCTTTATATTGACATGGCTATTTTAAATTCCGTCTTATTGTTCATTCATGAAATGTTTGTCATTACGACAGAAAGGCAGCGGTGAAGGAATGGTCTGTATATTGCAATACTGATCCATGTTGACAGGGGGTGAGTGGCAGGAATGGAGTGATGGAATGTGTCCTTGTGTGGTCTGCATAAAGCAGGGGTGAGGAACTGGATCTGGCTGTTGAAATGAATCTTATCTCCCCTGCCGCACTGCATGCCAAATCTGACATGTGGGTGGGGCCGCCCACTTATCAATCATCTGACACCACAGTGACATCAGGTGCCCTCTTTTTGCCTATGAAGTATGAAATCAAACTGCCTGGACAAAGGCACAGCTGATCATTGGCACTTGGGAAACCTTATGCACACCAGTTTGCAGGCACCACTAATCAATTGATTGCCAGCACTTGTAAAGCCCAGTGCATAGCACTTTGCAAACACTGACAATTAGCTGATCAGCATTGTTTATAAAGCACTAGACATGGAGTTTGCTGGCACTGCTGATCAGCTGATTGTCGGTGCCTGCAACCCTGCCCCCCTTGGTCCAACTGCATCTTTACTTGCTCCTGTGTAAGGAAGGTGGGCATGGCTCAAAACAACCCCATAGGCCAAGTAGAGAGGCCCAACAGGCCTAATTAGGCTCACAGACTAGAGGTTCCCCACTGCTGGCATAGAGTTATACCCTGTGGAAGGGTTGTAGGCCAGGATTAGGAGCGGGCAAGGATTTTGATTCAGTTCGCATTTCAAGCTGAATCTATCAAATTCACACTTTCCAAAACAATATGAGAACCGAAACACAACCATCCTTCAAAATTGGCACTTATTCAAATTTTGCAATGCAGGTTGCCAACCAATGGTTACAAAAATACAGTATTTATTTATTTATCTATTTATTTATTAGATTTATATTCTTCCTCCCAGTAGGAGCCCAGGGGAAATTGTAATTAAAAATGAATATATGGAATCATAGAATAGTAGAGTTGGAAGGGGCCTATTAGGCCATCGAATCCAACCCCCTGCTCAGTGCAGGAATCCAAATCAAATCATTCCCGACAGATGGCTGTCCAGCTGCCTCTTTAATGCCTCCAGTGTCAGAGAGCCCACTACCTCTTTAGGTAATTGGTTCCATTGTTGTATGGCTCTAACAGTTAGGAAGTTTTTTCCTGATGTACAGTTGAAATCTGGCTTCCTGCAACTTGAGCCCATTATCCCGTGTCTTGCACTCTGGGATGATTGAGAAGAGATCCCAGCCCTCGTCTGTGTGACAACCTTTCATGTACTTGAAGAGTGTTATCATATCTCCCCTCAGTCTTCTCTTCTCCACCCTAAACATGCCCAGTTCTTTCAGTCTCTCCTCATAGGGCTTGGTTTCTAGTCCCCTGATCATCCTTGTTGCCCTCCTCTGAACCTGTTCCAGTTTGCATCCGTCTTGAAGTGTGGAGACCAGAACTGGATGCAGTATTCAAAATGAGGCCTAACCAGTGCTGAATAGAGGGGAAGTAATACTTCACGCAATTTGGAAATATGAGTGAAAATAACATGCAAAAATTGTACATTAGTCAAAACTGTTTATAAAAATGTGTTTATTAGGAGAAATTTGCGCTAAAATGCTGAAGAATTTTTTTCTTTAAAAAAAACTGCAAATGGCTGCAGAAATGTGAAGAGCTGAATTTAAGACTGGAAAAAATGAGAATCAGAAAGAACCGAAATTGACAGATCTTTCTGTCCCTAGCTAGGATCCATGGTTTTTTGCCACATTTGTAGTGGAATTCACTCAGTGGAGCTGCAGAATTCGCACTGAGTGACATTCATGGTTTGTCTTGATTACTGAGAAATTAGATGCCTCACCTGTCTTCTGTCTTTTAAACAAGTGCAGCCAGCTCATGTTGAGTATGCAAGGAAGGACCTGAACTTGTGAAACATAATACAAAGTAAACTGATTTTTAACTACCACCAAGACAATAGCATGCAAAGCACATAACCTCTTTTCAAAGAGAGAAAGAGAGAGAGAGAGAGTGAGTAGGGGGAGCAGATTCAAAAGTGAGGGATAAACTTGCCAGAGGGGAAAGCACACAGATCATAACTTAAAAATCAGTAAGTGGGTGAGAAATTAAATAATGAGCTTGTAGAATGCAGAATGCAATTAATGCCTCTTTCAATTTAGCACTATCACTGGGGGGGGGGGGAGAAGTACCTGTGTCTTCATTTACACAAACAGCATATTTTTCTGTTAAACTGGAGGGAGAAGGATAGAGTTGTATAGCCTCCAGGCAATCTAAAATGGAGATGTCATTTAGGCTGCAATACTAGACATACTTAACTCCAGAAGTAAGTCCCATCAAACTCACTTGGGCTTACTTTGGAGTAGACACAAATATGGTTGCACTGCTAATCAGTTATTTTGTGTGATTTATTAAAAACTGTGCTTCTGGTGTTATACTTGAAGAAGCACCAAGTGGCTTTTTTGCCTCCTGTGCACTGTTGCCCATTATAAAGACTAATGAGCATTCTAATTAGCATAGTTATTTTCTCAAGTTTTAATTATTTCACTTTCTCTTTATCTTTTCCACTTAGGCCTCATGGCATGAAACCTGCCTAGGAAGTAAATGTATTGATTTAATTTTATTTAGTGTAATTACTATTGTCCTTGGCAAGGCAGCAGCAAAATAAGCAAAGTAGATGTTCCAATTTCTCCCTTCCTTAAAAATGGATAGAAAATAGAGAATTGACTGGTCAGCTGATTTATTTTCTGTTAATACCATATTCAAGAATATTGTTACTTCATTATTATGTCAGCTGTTACTAGTGGGGTTAAGTTACCTTTTTCTGTAGTAGGCATGCTGTTGCGTGTTTGTTTGTTGTTAATTGTATTTATAACCCACCCTTGAACCTGAAGGTTCCCAGTGTGGTAAACAACATTTCACCAAATACCATACATTTAATTAAAATCCAATATAATAATTAACATAAAATCATGAAAACAATAAGCATTATCAAGACCTTAAAAAACTAAATACAATAATATGGTATTGCAGCATCCTTAAACCAGCCATTTCCATAGCTCTTAAGTCAGAGATGGGGCACATAACAACATAAGAAGAACCTGCTGGATTAGGCCAGTGGTCTATCGTCCACCATCCTGTTCTCACAGTGGCCAATCAGATCCCCAGGGGAAGCCCACGAGCAGAAACTGAGTGCAATGGCACTCTCCCCTCCTGCAGCTTCCAGTAACTAATATTCAAAAGCATGTTGCCTCCAACTATGGAGGCAGAGCATAGCCATCATGGCTAGTAGCCACTGATAGCCTTATTCTTCATAAATGTGTCCAATCCTCTTAAAGCCATCCAAGTTGGTGGCCATCATTGCCTCTTGTGAGAGCCATTTCCACAGTTTAGCTATGTGCTGTTTGAAGTACTTTCTTATGTCTGTCCTGAATCTTCCAGTATTCACTTCATTTAATGTCCACGAGTTCTAGTGGTATGAAAGAGGGAGAAAAACCTCTCTCTATCCACTTCCTCCATGTCATACATAACTTTGTACACTTCTATCATGTCACCTCTTACTCGCCTTTTCTCTAAACTGAAAAGCCCCAAACTCTGCAACCTTTCCTCATAGGGGAGTTGTTCTATCCCCTTGATATTTGGGTTGCCCTTTTCTTAACCTTTTACAATTCTACAATATTCTTTCTAACATGAGGCAACCAGAACTGTACACAGTATTCCAGATGTGACGGCACCATAGATTTGTATAACAGCATTATGATGTCAAGGTTTGTTTTTAATACCTTTCTTAATGATCCCTAGCATAGAATTTGCCTTTTTCACAGCTGCTGCACACTGGGTCGACATCTTCATCGAGCTATCCACTATGATCCCAAGGTCTTGTTCCTGGTCAGTCATCACCAGTTCAGACCCCATGAGCATATAAGTAAAATTAAGACTTTTTGTTCCAATATGTATAACTTTACAGTTGTTTACATTGAATTGCATTTGCCATTTTATACCAGTTTTCCCGGGATAAGTGATAAACTAACTGGCCTGTAATTTGCCATATTCCTTCTGGATCCCTTTTTAAAGATTGTTGTTATATCGACCACTTTCCAGTCCTCAGCTATGAAGGCAGATCTGAGGGACAAGTTACATATTTTTGTTTGAAGATCAGCAATCTCACATTTATTTTATTTATTTATTTTTAAAACTTATATACCGCCCGACTAGCAATAGCTCTCTGGGCGGTGAACATAGATACAATAAAATACAATATAATACAAAACATCAGTCTAAAATCAAATTTCACAATCTAAAAACAGCAAAGGCTAAAATCAAATTACAAACATTACAATCATTAACAAAAAATTAAAATGCCTCGGAGTAGAGAAAGGTTTTAACCTGGCGGCGAAAGGATGATAGTGTCGGTGCCAGGCGAACCTCCTCGGGGAGACTATTCCATAGTTCGGGGGCCACCACTGAGAAGGCCCTTGATCTTGTCACTGCCCTCCGGGCCTCCCTATGAGTCGGGACATTTGAGTTCTTTGAAAACTCTTGGGTGAATACCATCCAGACCTGGTGATTTGTCTATTTGTATTTTGTCTATTAAGCCTAGAACTTTATCTCTCATCATTACTATTTCCCTTAGTTCCTCAGACTCCCTTCCTGCAAAAGTTAGTTCAGGAACAGGGATCTGCTAAAGAGATTGTTGTTATTGACAACTCTGACAACGCCACCACCTGTTTCTGAGAAAGATGTTGGACTAATTCAAGTCATTCCCTGCACCAAAAGGTAATTAGCACTTTAAAAGCTTACCATGTCAAACCATTTTTCAGGATAATTGTCATACGTAGTGGCATCACTTGATCAGGGCTAATGTATGTGATTTGTTATTACTCTCTGAATAGTAGTTGCCATGTCAGTTTTCTTGGAGCATTGTTCAGTGTTTAAAATGTCTGCTTTTTGTTTCTTTTTAAAGTTTTTCAAGCTCCACGCCATCACCTTCAAATATTTAAAACCTTGTGTATGTTTTTACTGACGCCTACTGTTATTTGTTCAGAGTATGTCATTATGACTATGGGCATTTGGATGGGAGATTAGGGAAATAAAATTATTTGCACCACACTGTGAGACAGCTTGTCAAAGATTAGCACTGTTTACTAAGTAGCCTTCACAATTTTTATCCCTGAAAACCTAAATATTGCATCTGTGATAGAGATACAATATATGCATGCTGTGCACTACTTTTTTATATAGTTTTAGATCTTACTGTTTTTAGATGTTTTTAAATGTTTTACATATGTTTTTATTTCATTTTAAATATATTGTTTTACTGCTTGGTTGTTTGCCATCCTGGGGTTCTTTGGGAGGAAGGGCAGGATAGAAATTTGAACAACAACAACATTTCTTTTGATCTCTAATGTAGACAGGTTGCCTGTCCCAAAGTCTGTAACCTGTGTATCCTTTATCAATTACCAGAAGCCACTTTGAACTTTGTAATGGAAGAACATCCTGTACTAGTAGTATCACACATTATTTCACTTCCATTTGAAAGTAAATTTCTTCTTCGTCAGATAGGCCCTGTCCAAGGTTTAGTAACTAGTAATTATACCATGACTGTTGATGTTCTACAGACTGTTCCTGAGTAAGGATGCTTGAAGAGTTTGATCTTTGCAAATTTATTTATTTATTTATTTATTGTATTTATTGTACTTATATACTGCCCCATAGCCGTAGCTCTCTGGGCAGTTTACAGTACCTAAAAACAAAACACATATACAAATTTAAAACACATCTTTTAAAAACAATTTAAAACACAATTTAAACATCTAAAACAATTCAAAAACACATGCTAAAATTATGATCAAAATGGACCTGATGTACACTTGCCAAACTAATGTATAGGTCAGAAATATGTTATTTGCTGGCTTTTGCACTTCCCAAATGTTCACACGGTTTGCAGCCCCAAAACATACAAAATACATTTAGAAATATGGAAAACATACAAGGTTGTATCCAACTAAGTTATACTTGGAGTAGACCCATTGGGTGGTATTCACTGCAGGGTTACGCAGCAGAAAGATTGCTCCTTACCCAACAGAATTATCTCTCCCTTTCCCTGCACACCCCCTATATATGTTCTGTTTTTTTCCCAACCTTCCAGAAAAGATTTGGGGACAGCATGGGGCATATGTGGAGGGATGTGGGGAAATCTGGTTGTGTTAGTGCTAACATAACGTTTTTTGTTAAATACCTCCCACCAACATGAATGGACTTAGGTTGTTGTTGTTATGTGCCTTCAAGTCAACTACCACATGGTGACACTATGAATCAGAGACCTCCAACAGAATCTGTCGTGAACCACCCTGTTCAGATCTTGTAAATTCAGTCTGTGGCTTCCTTTATGGAATCAATCCATCTCTTGTTTGGTCTTCCTCTTTTTCTACTCCCTTCTGTTTTTCCCAGCATTATTGTCTTTTCTAGTGAATCATGTTTTCTCATGATGTGTCCAAAGTAGGATAACCTCAGTTTCATCATTTTAGCTTCTAATGACAGTTCTGGTTTAATTTGTTCTAAAACCCAATTATTTGTCTTTTTTGCAGTCCATGGTATGCACAAAGTTCTCCTCCAACACCACATTTCAAAGGAGTTGATTTTTCTGTTATCCACTTATTTCACTGTCCAACTTTCACATCCATACATAGAGATCGGAAATACCATGGTCTGAATGTTCCTGACTTTAGTGTTCAGTGATACATCTTTGTATCTAAGGGTCTTTTCTAGTTCTCTCACAGTTGCCTTCCCCAGTCCCAGCCTTCTTCTGATGGTCTCCATTTTGGTTAATGACTGTGCCAAGGTATTGATAATCCTTGACAAGTTCAATGTCCTCATTGTCAACTGTAAAGTTACATAAATCTTATGTTGTCATTACTTTAGTCTTCCTGACGTTCAGCTGTAGTCCTGCTTTTGTGCTTTCCTATTTAACTTTCATCAGCATTCATTTCAAATCATTACTGGTTTCTGCTAGTAGTATGGTATTGTCTGCATATCTTAAATTACTGATGTTTTTACCTCCAATTTTCACGCCTCCTTCATCTTGGTCCAATCCCGCTTTCGGTATGATTTGTTCTGCATATAGATTAAATAAATAGGGTGATAAAATACACCCCTGTCTCACACCCTTTCTGATGGGGAACCAATCAGTTTCTCCATATTATGTCCTTACTGTAGCCTCTTGTCCAGAGTATAGGACTTAGGTTAGGCATGCTCATTAATTTCAGTGGGTCTGCTCTGAGTAGAACTAATACTGGATGCATCTCACAGTTAGATAATTATTTAAATGTGGATTTTCATCATGTGGATTTCTCCCCTCCCCCTTCAAAATGCAGATTAATGAAAAAACCTATACGAGATGGATTTATGGGTAAATCTATGAAAAATGTTATGGACTGGAAACGGATCTAGAACATGGGGTCATGGGATAGGACAGATACCCAGTCAGGATTTCCAACAGATTCTCAGGCAACATGGATGCTAGAAGCACCACTCTTGAAAGCACACCAAGGAGTCAGACAGGAATCCAATAGCAATTGTAATTTGAGGAACACAAAAGACATGGGGCAGTATTCAACTATGTTTTTGCTCTAGTGCAATGATACACATATTAGTCTAGCACCAGGGGATTTCTTCCCTCCTATGTGTATCCTGTGCTGTCCTCAAATCTGCTTTGGACCCCCCCCCAGATTTAGGGGGTACATGGGGGGAGGATAGGGGGAGATCATTATGTTGCTCAAGGAGAAATCTTTGCACTGACAAAATGATCTGCTTAGTACTATGTAGAATACAACCCATGGGTGTCTTGCAATCCTGTGCACATTTTCATGAGAATAAGCCCCAGTAAACTCACTGCAGCTTATTTCTGAGTAAATATACATAGGATTGGGCTATTAAAAGTATGAATGCCCTAGTCTGTTGTTTCTTAAAGATTTAAAATGGCCTGTAGATTCTAATGGCCTCTGTTATCTTTGAAGCTCAAGGTACGAACGTGTGAATAATTTGTAGTGTAAAGAAAACCAATTGATTTCACTGGCATTTGTTAAATATTAAAAATCACCACCTTTCTCCCAGACCATTTTCACCCAGGCTCACAAGAGTCTCATCATCTTCTCAATACTTTGTTGAATGAAAGAAGGCAGAGTTATAGAACCTGTGCTGCTCAGAGGCATCTAATTAAAGTTTATTCAATCATTTGTGCCATTCAGACAGAACCCTGCTATGGGGAGGGGGTGACAGTGAAATCCTGATGAAATGAGAAAGAATAATTGGCCAAGATTCATGAAGTGTTAACCATATTTCAGAACACTGTAATAGACTGAGATAATGGGAAATCATAGTGAGCTGTCATTGATCTAGCATTCCTATGTAGATCTATAACAATATATTGCTCAGAGGTTTATTCCCTCTGTACATCCCATCTCTTTCCAAGTTTAACTATAATTAAAAGGTTTTTTCCTTCAAAAAAGCAAAAAATGCAAGTTGAGTTAAAAGGAACATGTCATGTGAATTCATGAGAGGAATTGCTCAGAAGACAGTTTCCTTTCAGAAGTTATGTAAGCTACTAGGCGGGCAGAGCCCCCCTGCTTGCTTTACTCACCAACCCCAAAACACACACAAACACATACACACACACCAGGCACCGCCATACACACACACACACACACACACGAAGGGAGGCATACAGCCCAGGCACCTCCAAACACACACACACCAGGCACTCCCAAATACCCTCCCAGGCACTCCCAAACAAACACACACAGGCACTCACAAATGGCCATCCTCCTCTTCCTCACTACTGTCTCACACACATACACACAGCATCCATGCTCCCCAGCCCAAACCGCTCACTTCAGCTGTTGCGGCACAATTTTTAACATTGACAATAATTATACAGTGCTAGAAAAAAAAAGAGGAGGAAAGCACAAAAGGAAAAGGGAAACTTCCAAAGTGTTTTTCTCTTTCTCAAGTTACATGGCTATTTACTGGTTAATTAGCAAGCCCATGAGAAAACAAAAGAAGAGGATGAATTTTTATCACTAACATTTTGGATATTACAGACTACCATCACCCAGCAGCTGCATGCACACATGATTCTGTTTTATAAACATGAAGACGTTTTGGAGAGTACCAACATTTATTCTCAACTAAGCGGATCATCTTAAACTTAAAGAAAACATCAGCACTGATCTCAACCATTCGAAAGCAGACAATATAAGGTTATAAGCAAAATCAATGCATATAATTGTGTTTTCCATAAGCTATTCTTTTAAAAAAAAAATCCATGATTTTCAGGATAAATATTTAAAAACAGCTACCTACATATAAATAATGCATTTTATTCATTTCTCTGTATTCAGAAATGTTAGAAATGTATGTCAGGAGATATTAATAAGTAAAATGTAGAAAAGGATCGTTGTTATTGTTATATGCCTTCAAGTTGATTACGACTTATGGCGACCCTATGAATCTTTTGGATATATTCATAGGGTTTTCATGATAAGAGGTATTGCACTGCATAGCTGGGAAATGAAGAGGCAAGAGAAGATGAAGTGTAGGTAAATCAAGGCCCACCTTTATTTAAATAAAGCCTATTAAATGCTTGATTGCATAATAAATGATCTGCAGAGACAAGTGCGGGACCTAACTCTTACCCAATCGGGCGAGGGCACCCTGCCATGGGAAAGGGGGTGGTCCAAGCCCAATCCCCTCTTCCAGACCCCATCCCCGCAGAGTGGTTAGGGAGGCCTTCCTGCTCTGAGTGGGTGTTACAGGTTAGCCCCAAAGGTGAGCCTTATCCTGCCAACCGGCCGCAGAACCTGGAAGGCAGGACTCAGAACCCACCAATCACCTTAAAGTGTGCCTAAGGGTGGTCACCAAACCCTATCCTGTGAAATTCCCGCACCTATCCGCCAAAAGTGACCAGATGAACCTGTTTACAATATTAAACTACCAGGCTAGGCAACAAATTAGCCAAATCACATTAAGCTGGAATAGCCAAATAAGCAAGAGCCAATCAGTACAGAGTAGGCAAAAAACTTGTCAGCAAACAAAGGCTGACGAGCTAAAAATTCCTACCCGGCCCCAAGGTGACGAGTCAAACTTGTAAGGGAGGGTGGGTGGGCGTCATGTCAGGCCAGAAAGAGGCTGAGGGGAGGTAGAGCAGGGCTTAAATAGCCGCCCTGCGCCACCCCCTATGTGACAGGCATGCATGGCCATGCCATGCCCAAAAGGGGAGGGGCGTTGAAGCCATTCCAGGTCTTCCCCAGCATGACTGCAAAGGCCCGCCATTGCCAGAGCTCTAAGCCTATGGCACCTGGTATTCCCAGGTGGTTTCCCATCCAAGTACTAAGCAGGCCTGACCTTGCTTAGCTTATGAGATCAGATGAGATCAGACATGTTCAGGGAAGTATGGCTGTAGGTGAAAAGGATAATAAAATGGCATTTATGTTTGAACATATATGCCAACCTCTGAATTCTTATGAAATTCAACAAAAATTGGAAGAGTTCCTTGGCATGGGACTTTACAGTGAGTGTGTATGTCAGTGCAAGCGCATATACTCTTTCTCTCAGGCATAAATTTGTAGAGAGAGATATTGAACTGATTAATCTTGTCTCTACCTCCAGTCTTCCAGAGCCTTTTACGCCAGATGGTTAGTCTGGAAGATTCACATGTTGTTTGCTCATTTCTTTTTATGAGGAATCTAACACATCAGATCATTGTTCTCCTGTGTTTTTTCTGTGGCTTTTCATTTGCAGATCACAGAAAAACAGACTAAAATTTTGTTTGTTTTTTCGACAAACAGAACACTAGCACCATCTCCTCAGGTATAAATCAATATAATTGTACTCTTCCTTCTACGAGCTGTGGCTTTGATGCATGCAGTGACATATTTGGTGAGAAACCCCTTTGGCCATGCATTGATTCTGGCACACCTTCGCTATTACTTTCCCATAGGTGCTATTTTACCCGCATGTTAATTTTTTTATTGATCTTTTAATTTGCACTAAACTGCCATTTCACTTTCTTTCTTTTTTTAAAAGAGAACAACACAAAACAAAAACAAAGTGTTGTGGGGCACAATCCTACTTCCCACATCCCTCAAGTGGGGTTTGGCAGAGTAGCAGAGCCACTGCTCCATTTGCAGCCGTGCTGCTCATAGTAGCTGCAGCAAAAGGTGAGGTGGGACAGAATGATTGGGCCCAATCTGGATCCAGTGCCATGGCACAACTGTTGTGAGATTGGCTCCCAGGCCAGCACATCCCCACCGCTCCCTGTTGTCAGAACACTGTTTTGAAGTTTCTGCTGGCCTCTGCACATTTGGTGACTGGCAAGAGGCCAACTGATCCAAGAGAGCTGGATGGAGAAAGATCCTTGTCTAATCTGCACACACAAATATGCTGCCTGGCATGGGGGGTGGGTTTGTGTTGCTCAACCAGTACATTTTTAAAAATAAATGATTTAGACATGCTTCCTTTCTGGCAGGTACCATTTTATTACTATTTTAATCTTAATTTTAATTTTTTTGCTGGTCTTTTAATTAGCACTGTAACACTTCTTAGCCTCTTTTTTAAAAAAAAAGTTATTAAAGTAGTTGTGATATAACATGTACTTTAGAGTAAATTAAAGAATTGATTAAAATGGCAGACTTAGAATTAGCCATTCACATTCACATGACTATATTATACCCATTAGTGGACAGTGGCATCACTAGGGTTGGTGTCACCTGGTCCGGTAACTCATGGTGTCACCCCCATGGACCTCCTCCCGCACCAGACCATACAGAATCCTTAGTAATGTTTTTTGTACTAATGTTACTCGTAAATCGTAATTCCCGTATATCACTGAATGTAATGGCAATAGTAGTGACATAAACAGCTAGCAAAATTAAAATTACACCTTTAAATTACAATATCATACACACAGCCTAAATGTATTTACATTTATACATGGTTTCATGTGGTTAAAGTGAAAATTCGGTAAGAAAACAATAGAATTCAAAGTAAAAATGTTTAAGAACTACATCAAAATTATGTTCATTTTAACATTAAACTTTACTGTTACATGAGATACATTAATGGATTAGGTTTGCATAATCAATAACGGCCCAAATAATTTTATTTTATTTATTTATTTAATTCTATTTCTATACCGCCCATAGCAAGCTCTCTGAGCGGTGTACAAACAATAAGATATATAATTACATTTCAGTTTTAAAACAATCCTTAAAACACAATTAGACGAGCAGACAAAACACAACCAACTTAAATAATATCAAATACAAATACAAAATACAAGATACAAATATTAAGATTTAAAATGATTTAAAATGATTTTAAAATGCCTGGGCAAAGAGGAAGGTTTTCACCTGGCGCCGAAAAGATAATAAAGTAGGCGCCAGGCGTACCTCGTCAGGAAGGGTGTTCCATAGTTTGGGGGCCACTATCAAGAAGGCCCTCTTTCTTGTAATCACCTTCCGGGCGTCTTTTTGAGTAGGCACCCGGAGGAGGGCCTTCGATGTTGAGCGTAGTGCCCGAGTAGGTTCATATCGGGAGAGACGTTCCACCAGATATTGTGGGCCCATGCCGTGTAAGGCTTTATAGGTTAAAACCAGCACCTTGAATTGGGCCTGGAAACGAATAGGCAGCCAGTGCAAGCCGGCCAGGATTGGTGTCACATGTTGAGACCGCTTGGTCCCAGTTATTAATCTGGCCGCCGCATTCTGCACAAGCTGCAGTTTCCGAACTGTCTTCAAGGGCAGCCCCACGTAAAGTGCATTGCAGTAGTCCAACCTTGAGGTTACCAGAGCATGGACAACTGAAGCAAGATGTTCCCTGTCCAGATATGGGCGCTGCTGGGCCACCAGCCTAAGTTGGTAAAAAGCACTCCGTGCCACCGAGGCCACCTGTGCCTCAAGTGACAAGGACGGGTCCAAAAGGACTCCCAAGCTACGCACCTGCTCCTTCAGGGGGAGTGTAACCTCATCCAGAACAGGTCGAACATCCAACTGGTCAGGGGATCCATTTACTAACAGCATCTCAGTCTTATCTGGATTGAGCTTCAATTTGTTCGCTCTCATCTAGTCCATTATCGCGGCCAAGCACCGGTTTAGGACCTTGACAGCCTCACCTGAAGAAGATGAGAAGTAGAGCTGCGTATCATCAGCATACTGATGAGAGCGCACTCCAAAACTCCTGATGACCGTCCCCAGCGGCTTCATATAGATATTAAAGAGCATGGGGGACAGAACTGATCCCTGCGGAACTCCATATTGGAGTGCCCAGGGTGTCGAGTAGTGCTCCCCAAGCACAACTTTCTAAAGACGATCTGTCGGATAGGAGTGGAACCACTGCCAAGCAGTGCCTCCAACTCCCAAATCCGCCAGCCTCTCCAGAAGGATACCATGGTCGATGGTATCGAAAGCCGCTGAGAGATCAAGGAGAATCAACAGAGTTACACTCCCTCTGTCTTTCTCTCGACACAGGTCATCATACAGGGCGACCAAGGCTGTCTCCATACCAAAACCGGGCCTGAACCCCGATTGAAATGGATCCAGATAATCGGTCTCATCCAAGAGAGCCTGGAGCTGGGATGCAACCACCCTCTCCATAACCTTGCCCAGGAATGGCACATTTGCTACCGGTCTGTAGTTATTCAAGTTATCTGGGTCCAGGGAAGATTTTTTCAGAAGCGGTCTCACTACCGCCACCTTAAGGCATTGTGGAACCACTCCCTCACTGAGTGAGGGATTAATCACTTCCCTGGCCCAGCCACCAGTGCCAACCCTGCTAGCTTTTATTAGCCAAGAGGGGCAAGGATCTAGCACAGAAGTGGTTGCACGCACCTGTCCAAGGACCTTGTCAACGTCCTCAAGCTGTACCAATTGAAACTCATCCAACAAAATATGATCAGACTGTGCTCCGGAGACCTCAGTTGATTTCACTGCTATAAGTTTGGAGTCTAAGTCCTGGCAAATGCAAGAGATTTTATTCTGGAAGCGCTTCACAAATTTATCACTTCGAGCTTTAGAATAATGTAGAAGTTGTAGACAAATGAATATGGAAATATACTCATAAATGAAATAATACCAAAAAAAAAACCAGGAACAAATACACAAGCATTTCAGCACTTAGTGAACATCTCGACTAAATCAGAACTTTCCTTTCCTGGCCTTCAGAGCTGCAAATTTGTGAATTACTTCATCGAAATCAATGCCTTTCACTTTCAATTGATAATATCGCAAGATCGGACAGCCTTAACTGTCCCATGGTAGATCGCAAATAGTTCTTTATAAGTTTCAGCTTATCACTGCTAATACATATACTCAAATCAAAATTCCAGGAGCATAATAAGTGGTTACCATTACAGTCCTCAAGATGTCTCTTATAAATAACAGCAAGTGACACTATAGCATGTCCCATAATGGAAATGAAGCAAAACCTTTAAAATGTTTAGATGAAAAAAAATCCATCTACAGTTTATGTTCCCAGATGCATGCATGTACTTTCTTATATCAACAAACAAATAAAATAGCTGCCTCTTCCCAGGGATGCATGCCTGCTGCCATCATTATTTATTTTTAGGTGCCAGGCAAAAACATTCCTTTTCACCCAGGCTTTTGGTCCTTAATTTGGAGGGTATTAAGTGTACTTGTGGCTCATTTATTGCTGATCTTTTAGTGATGTGACTTGTGTTAGACCTGCTTTATATATATATATATATATATATATATATATATATATATATATATATATATTATGGATGTGTTTTTAGGTTTCAATTTGTTCTGGTTTTTAGTATTATTTGTTAGTCATTTGGGGTCATTTCTTCTGAAAAAAGTGACTAATACATGCAATTATTATTATCAACTACAATTGACTCCTGCCAGAGGTGAGAAGGCAAGAGTAGCACTCAGGGACTTAATTGATTGGATGTTTTGTTTTCTTACTATGTTGTTAACTTACTTATGTATTTTTAATATTGTATTTTTACTCTAGTTGTAAATCTCTTCTAGACTGTTGCAGTGGGATGCGATATATAAATTTAATAGACCAAACCTAACCTACTTGTGGTAGTGGGAAAACCTGTCTTTCCTATCTCAACACTGAGAGATCCATCTCCACTTCTGTGCATGCAATAGGATTTCACCTCTCACAGCCCTACCGCCTATTATAAGGACTGGCATTGTGCTAGTCTGTAAAAATATGATGCCACACAACATGACTGCAATTGTAAAATTGATTCAATATTTACTGTAATTGTAACATCTAATAAGCAAACTATAAATCCTGGTACCAAGAACTCTAGAACATAACAGCTGAAAGAAATAATTTCAGGATTAAATTCAAAGTGACTATTCAAGAACAATTTTTTTTTCTGATTGTCAATATATAATCATTAGGGGCCTATCCAAGAAAAGTGGTTTGAAAACAGCGCTCATCAACAGTCAGCAAATATAAACCATTGCAACTGGTACTAGACTGACTCAGGTCTACTTAACAGTATGACTAATTAAGTACATCAACATCTTTCCAACATGTCCTCTGCACTGTTTCATTCATTACTTATGAGCACTCATTGTTGCTCAGTTTGTTATTATGGGCAAAGACAAAATAAAGCATCATGATACTGCAATTTCAGTTTCTGATTTCTTAAAATATGGCAATTTTGTGAGCTTAACTACAATTACAGGTGATTACAAAAGCAAGGATGTCTGAGGATAAAGAGGATCACTACCATTATTCTAATACCATTATAATGAAGTACATTATTATATTGAAGTACAATTTAAATGTGGTTGGGAAACCTTTATAGAAGTGTTGGTAGTTAAAATTCAGTGATGTTTTATGAGAACTGTTTATAAACATCCAGTGCAGTTCTAAGCATGTATCCTCAGTCTGAAGTAAATCCCATTGTGCTCAATGGATCTTATAGTAGACAGCACACTGAGGACTGCAGCCTTATTGTAGACATTCAACTATTTGGGAGACCAGGGTTCAAATCCCCACATAGCCATGAAGCTCACTGGGTGACTTTGGGCCAGTCACTGCCTCTCAGCCTCATGAAAACCCTATTCATAGGGTCGCCATAAGTCGGAATCGACTTGAAGGCAGTACATTTACATTTTTATAGCAATAAAGAAACTTAAGCATAAAGGTATCACACACAGTAACATGAAGCACATCAGTTATTATTAGTTTTTTACAAAATAATTTAACAACGTAGTAACATATAAAATATGCAATCAAAAGGGGCAATCATTTTACGTTTTCACAAATTTTAAGTGAAAGGATTAAGACAAAGACAGAATTAGGAATATGCTCAATAAAACAGAAGGGGAGAGGAAAACTATAAGGAGGAAAGGACAGCACCTTCCACCGTGGAACCACTGAGCACTGTTTTTCCAGCAACCTCAGCCCGCGATTCCTTTCAAGGCAGGCAAGGGTGGGAATTCCCACTGCTAGCTGCGAGGGGTGTCCTTTTAAGAGTACGGGAGCTTTCTCCAGTTCTTACGGCCCCCTAGAGGGCTGTCCTGTTCATCCGCTCCGAGTCACCTGACTCTGAAGAAGCCACAAACCTGTGGGACCCTGTGAGGAACGAATAAGAAGAGCTAGCAAAAGATAAGAGAGTGAGGTGTGTGCGTGTGCACCGGGGATTGTGTATTACATGCATCATGCATCAAAGTGCGGGGCCCGGGGCAACTGCCCCGCTTCACGGTGCCTAGGGGCAGCTCTGGGTGTCACCTCCTCCGATGGTGTCACCCGGTGCGGTCCGCACCCCCCTAGTGATGCCGCTGTTAGTGGATAAAATAAATCACTACATGATGATTTTGAAACAAAGCATAGGCTGAATAAACTTGCCTGCTTTCTTTCTTTTTCTTTCTTTCTTTCTTTCTTTCTTTCTTTCTTTCTTTCTTTCTTTCTTTCTTTCTTTGTTTCTTTCTTTCTTCCTATTTTGCTTTTACATATTTTTCTCACTTTTCTCTTCTGTGCTCCAGCCTTGTATTTGTACTTCACAGTGTTAATTTCACCATAAATAATCCCCAAACATACGTAGACTTGATTGGACATGTCACAGATCAAATAATAATAAGAGTTGATAATGCATTCCCTTCCATTAGCTTTCTCTTTATCTGACACTGCTGTACTATTTCTTTCAGAGGATTGTAGGAAATGCTTGTTGTGCAAATGTGAACTCGGACCTAGTAATTCTGTAAAATGTGAACTGGGGCCTACTACTGGGGCTAGTAGTTCTGGTGTCAGCTTGAGACTCTCAAAATGTATGTTGTGCTTTGCCATGTCTGAATCATATTAATAAATGCTGGTGCTTATAGAAGACTTGGATATGCTGAGATTTAGCAAAAGATATTATCCCCACTCTCTCGTCTGTTGAGATACCAATATTTATTGTGTAATATATTGTTTGTTTTTTCACAGTTCAGGCCCCCAGAGGCCCCAGAGCTCCGCCCCCTGTGGATTTTGCCCCCCCCGTCCACTAGCCCTGAAAATAATTAATGTTCTGTAGAATGCTACTCGGGTATTTACAGTGTTCAGACACAAAATGATGTCATAGTGAGTTATCAGAAAGAATCCATGCTTCCTCCTCTTCTTAAGCCCAAATGAATCCTTCTGCAAACTGAAAGCCAGAATAAGCAGTAGTGTGAGGTTTAAGGAAACCTTACAGCATAGAAAATCCTGTGAGCATTTTCAGTATGTGTAATACAAAGTAGTAGACAAACAGTCGTTCTCAAAGTCCTGTGATTTGGAAGGTAAAGACATAAACATTAAACTTGCTAATTCTCTGGGTTTAGTTTCTACTCCTGTTTATTCACATTTATTCCTGGAAACAAAAGAAAACCAACAAAATAAAAATGTAATGGTCAAATGGAAAATGACTTCAGTATTGCATACCTGTATAGCATTTTAAAAAACAAACCACAAAGCCTATGTTTTGCTACTGTATCTAATTATTCAGAGTGCAGAGGGGGTGGTGAAAAAATGTCTTCTGTTGAAGTTGATGTTTTATTCCAAGTCAGTATTACAAATATTTGTTTTGAAAGGAGACATTTTCAAAGAATTCCTCATTTCTCATCAGTGCCTTGTGCCTTGACCTTGTCTTATGACCTGATTTCTGATAAGATATAGATCCATAACCCCCCTATCCACAATATGAAGAGCTTTCCTTTTGAGTGAAGAGATGATAATCTGAATGTACATCAAACAATGCAATAGAGTCCAACTTACATTCTCATCAGAAATGTGGTTTGCTTATACCCCAGAAAGCAATTTCCATTTCCCTTCCACTCCACTGATTAGAAGGCACACAGTTTTGCTTTTGTTGCTACTGCTGGATTCCAGACACTCGTTTCTGTGTTCTGGGCAGTCCAAGTGGAACTCCCCTTGGTCCATTATGTTTAAACCTGTGGGCAAAGAGAGAGAGAGAGAGAGAGAGAGAGAGAGAGAGAGAGAGAGAGATGGAAGAAAAGAGACAGCTATTTCCAGAGCTTGGAAAAGTTACTTTTTTGAACTACAACTCTCATCAGCCCCAGCCAGCATGGCCACTGGATTGGGCTGATGGGAGTTGTAGTTCAAAAAAGTAACTTTTCCAAGCTCTGATTTTTCCTTGCAACACTGATGTTTCGGGCCCACATTGCTTGAAGTCCTATCATGTCCATTTGGCACAGATCTCACAAAACTTTGAGGGGTGGCAAATGGATCAATACAAGGCAATTCAGAAGCAATTAAGTTCTGATATGCTCATCTCAGGAAGATGGCAGCATCTTGCAGGTGCAGAAATGCATCTTGGAGATGTGTTGGGTATGTCTATAGTATACACATGAATTATCATTTTCTAATGCTGTAGATTGCCTTACATGGAAAAAAAGACCTTCATATTTCATGGTGAATAAGTCCTGATGGATGGATAAAGTTGCATGTCTTAATGTAGTTGATTCAATTTGGCTATTGGCCAATTTGTTATTTTCTCTATTATCATGACTTTGGTAGAAGGACCAATGTGGCATTGGTGAGGGCTGTGCACAGCTGTGCCAACCCTGGCTGTCCCAAGGATGACCTGCCCCACCCCAAATCCATCCCCAAAGCAATTTGAGGGGATGGGGCTAATGCTTAATTAAGGTTCTTAATTTAGGGTTCTTTCACAGGAGGGTCCTTTCCCCGCTCCTGACCCTGAGCAGGGGGGTTCAATCCCCATTGCTACACAAATGGGGAGAACTGAATCAGGAGAACGTCTCTTCCGATACGAACCCACCCATACACTACGCTCAACATCTAAGGCCCTCCTCCGGGTGCCTACTCCGAGGGAAGCTCGGAGGGTGGTAACAAGGGAGAGGGCCTTCTCAGTAGTGCCCCCCAAATTATGGAATGATCTCCCTGATGAGGTGTGCCTGGCGCCATCACTGTCATCTTTTCGGCACCAGGTCAAGACTTTCCTCTTCTCCCAGGCATTTTAGTATGTGTTTTTAAATTGTTTTAAATTTTTTAAATTGTGTTTTAAATTGTTTTTAAAAAGATGTGTTTTAAATTTGTATATTTGTTTTTAATGTTTTTAGTTACTGTAAACCACCCAGAGAGCTTCAGCTATGGGGCGGTATATAAATACAATAAATAAATACAGAAATTTAAGATTTATAAAATGAAAAACTGAGAGAAAATAAAATTAACAGATTTGCCCATCCGTACATGATGGGGATTGTATGCACACTCTAAAAAAAAAATGCACAAACCTCCGGTTACTGATGTCACTGCATATCTGAAGTCACTCTTACTGAAACTTACAAAGTGGTAACTACTACTCCCCCACTGGCTAGAAGCTGTCAAATTAACCCTTTAAAGACATCACAGGTTGTACAAAAGCCTGACGATCCAGCAGCCCCTCCATATTCATAGAAATGCCCTTTTCTTTTGTTCCGGGAGAAACTGCATTCAGTTCTCATTCTCTTTCATCTGCAGTGTGCTCTGTGTGGGCTTAAACAAGGAAGGAGGAAACAGCTGGGGAAAAGAAAGAGACAGGTAGAATTGTGAATGCGCCAGCAGAGACATAAGAGACTCCGGACAGCCAGCTTTGGAGCTGGAAGTGGGAATCAATATTAATGCATTGTTCCAAAGTTCTTCACCCAGGGAACCTTCAAAAATGGTTTTCCTGTACTGGATGTTTATAGTTCATTGCCTTGCTGCTAAGTATCCCATTCTTTTAGTGTCTGGGACAGCTGCCCTTTTTCTCTGGAAGGTTTTAGATTCCCCTGACAAAACCAAGTCAAAGCCATATTCAGCTGCAGCTAAGATTAAGCTTTGACTGCATAAGCATGGAGGATCATTCACTTTTGTCTTTTGTTATTGTTTTCTTCATCCTTGGATCCCAGGTAATTTATTGTAAAGGTATACACATTTTCATTTGTAGCGGCTGTCGGCTACCTCATGATTTAACAGTCATTTGTAGCACTGCTGCAATGGATTTTAAAGGGACAAAGCTGTGCCAGGAATGAAAACATTTCTTTTATCAATATTCAGCTCTTGGTTTGGCCGGCAAAATACTAATGCTGTGTCCCTTATCTCCTATGATTCATAGATATAGAAGAAAAGGAGCCATATATTGTCAACTTCACATACAACTTAAAGCTGCTCTAGCTAACAAATGGAAGGCTGACATTGCCATTATGGTCACATTGAAGCTGCACTGCTAAGTGCTCCCACTATGGACTAAACTCCAAAGAACTGACTGGGAACTCTTAGGATAGTGCTTTTAGAGATGTTTAGTCCATAGTAAGTGCACTTAGGACTGTAGCTTCCATGCGACAGAAATGACAATGATAATATTCAAGGTTCACTTCTTCTTTCCGGTTACAAATGAGCATGGTCATATGCAAGTGGCCTCTAAAACAGGGAGAAGGAACCTGTGGCACTGCAGATGTTGCTGGACACCAAGTCCCACCAACCCCAGCCACCATGATCAATGGTCAAGGACAATGGGAGTTGGTATCCAAAAATACCTGGCTCTGTGTCCCTGCTCTAAAATAATAGGTTGCATTTGTGTGATTAACAATCTTCTCAACACACATGGGGAACTACACACATTTCTTAACATGTGCTCCACCCTCATGGTTGCATTATTGACAAGCTATGTATGTGGCGACTAAGAGTTTGAAGCAAGCCTGACAGCTTAGCGATTTCAACAGCTTTGACATACCTAGCCTCCTGCTAAAAGAACCGAACTAGGAGACCAGATAAGCTGCTTTTTTCACCACATGCTAAATGAAAAAGAAATGTCTTTCAGAATTTCCAAATACAGAGATGTGGCACATCCCCTGACTTTAAAGGGAACATAATTCTGTGATCTTGAACAACTATAGTAAAAGTGCTCTTGTTAGCAGCTGAGGTTCTAAAATGGAACGTGGAGCAGGGGCTAATGTCCCAAACCCAGATAGTGTGAGGTTGATTTCTGAGCACATTATTTGCAGAAACTAAGACACATGATGCCTGTTTGCATAATCCATTAAGTTTGCATAATCCATCTTTTACATTTATATATCTGATGCTATCTTATCTTGGAGAATGATAACTTTCTCAATTGCATAATTTTTTTTTATAAACACAGTAATCTGGAGAGCAGGTCTTCCAACCCTAAGCCCAACTACATTTATGCAGGATTTTTTCCTTTTAAAGAGGAGCCAAAATATATATGTGAAACAGGAAAATGTCACTGACTTGGAAGTGCTACACAAGTGGAGGCAGGAGATGAATCTGTTTCACAAATGAAGGCATTTGGAGTTTTTGTAGACTTAGAACAATTTGCAGATGGCCTCAATGAGTCATGTCTCCCAAAACTCTAGCATTCCACAATAGCTACTGTGTCAGCACAACATTTAAAAAAAGGACACCATATGGAAAACTACTTAACACTGATTTCTAATCCAAAAAACGCAAACAACCAAAAAAGGAAAGTGAAAAAATAGGATAAAACCAGAGAAAAGCTTTAAGAATAACTTTAATACTGCCCCCAAAGTCCTGCTACGTTAGCTATTACATATGTCTGGAAACATGAACATTTGCAAACGTGTCTGTGTTTGAAAAATGCTCTATCTGTGTTCCCTGCCCCCACTACAGATGCAGAATACCGCATCACAATTTATGTAGCTCCCTTTACTTGCATTCAGACTCATACAGAGCTTCCATACTACTAGGGATTTAAGAAGGCATCAGTTTCCGTTCTGATGTGTGTTTTGTCACATGCAGTGCTGTTTCTGTTCCGCTGAAGTCTGACTTCCAATAAAAACTGTGTAAATCATCTTGAATAATGTTAATCCACACCATTCATTTCAATGCAATTCATTTTAATGCAAAGGAAACACAATGCAAATGCGGGGGAAGTCTATTATTATTACACAACCTTCACCAGCAAGTCCCAGGGTGGGTTATATATTGTTTGCAGAATTAGAACAACAACAGTGAACAATTGTATTTGCTGGATTGACTTCTATTCCAGACATGGGATGAATAAGTGAACATCAGCCATTTTTACTCCTGTTTTGATTTCCAGTGGAATTCTCCACCATCCCTACATACTACCTTGCTAAACCTTCTGCAATAATGTCAAGGTGGCTGGATTTTTCAGCATAAGAAACATCTGGGCAAGATCAGGGTGGCTAAGAATCATCTTGACAGCTTCTAGCCCAGTGTTTTCATAATGAGATTATCACATGGGGACATTTTACACAAGAAAATCCTCGTGTAGACTGTCAGGTGGTTCAGTCACTTGGGCGATTGTACCACATTCGTTCCTGAAGTGTCTACAATGGATATGTCAAAGGTGAAGGACCCACTAAAAGCATATTGTGAACAAGCATCAAACAGAAGAGATTAATCTGTGATGGCCCAGGAAAGCTTCACTGTTATAAACATAAAAGGGCAGTAAAAAGGGGTCTTTAGAACGTCAGTGGCATCCCAACAGTCTTAACAAAAGAAACAAGAATTTAAGTGGCTTTCTGCAAATATAGTAAGAACTATTTGAACGTGTTTAAAAATTGAAGGGTGCAATTATAAACCCTTGATGTTGGTACCTGGAGGTGCGTTGACAGCTACACATACTTGGCTCTGCCTGCTGGCAGTGAGGTGCACTGCTGATGGAGGGTGGCGGAATCCACTTTGCCCTGGTTCAAGGAAGCTACTGCTGGTGGCTCTTATGCTGATGGTAGCCAGAGGAAAATGCTGAAATGGGGCATTTGGGGGTGGAGCAGCAGAGGTTTTAGATCCAGTGGATCCAAAGTCATGCAGATCTTCCCCACCTTCTCTCCTGGCTGTCAAAAGCCAGCAGGGCTTTGGGTGCATTGGTCCATTGGCTACTCCACACTTCCCCATCCCTTTGTTAGTATTTGTCTGCCCATCATGACATTTAAGTTAGTCAGTGGGTCTACTCTAAGCATGAATAAGTCTGGTTCCCAGTGGTGTAGTCATCCAGGGTTTCAGGGGGATCTTAGACCCCTTACTTTTTTGGGAGCAGGGTCCCACCAGGGTCCCTCTGTCTCCAGCATCCTATGAGCCAATCAGCATGAAAGGGGAATGTGTTATCCACTGAGAAGAGTCCTCTAACATGCTTCCTTGTCCTTTCCTGCTGATTGGAGACAACCAGAGTGAAAGGAGGTGAGTCAGCCACTTAGAAGACTCTTTTCAGTAGCTAACACTCTCCTCTTTTGTGCTTATTGGCTCCTAGGGCCATCTGTTGTTGTGGGATAAGGCATTAACAAGAATATCATTCTCAACCCAACAGCAAAAAAAGAGGGAGGGGCGTGGCTGTGTCTATCATGAAGGGACCCTGCACTTCTGAATTTGCCACTACACTACTGCTGGTTCCAACCCTAAAGTTTGAAACATTGCTAAAATTTGACTTTGCATGAAATTACATTCCAACTCTCAAGGTTATCCAGCTTCTAGTTGTAACTTTTGAATTGCAAGAATTTGGAATCTTCTGAGAAACAAGCATAAGCCAACCAGAAATTGGTGAGATTCTAAATTCACATAATTATCACATAATTAAAAAAGCTGGAAAAGGGCAGTTTTTCCACAATGAAATAAAATATGCTTTGCTTTAATGTTATCATATCTTGAAAGGCACTTCCTGGGATGACCTGAGACGACTCCTTGAAATATAAGCACATGTTGTGCTTCTGGTATTTAATGAAATTTATTTTATGGATTTTGAGGTCTACATGCATGAAATATTCTCTCATCTCCTGTTTGCGAAATATTTTCCTCTGTGTATGTGTGTTTGTGTTTGTAGGTTCTGTTATTCAGAGAAATGCAGACAGGGTTTTGCAATGGGAGGCAATTGAACTGTTTTTTTTTAAAAAAAATGCCTGTCACAAGTTGCTTTGTACAGTGAAATTCCCTGCAAGTTTCAGAGTTCTTTAACAATCCTCTAGGAAAGTTACAGATGGTTAAAAATTCCATTGGAAACTTTCACTAATGCAAGGTAAAATAACAAACTTTTGAGTCATACTCCCCCAAACAAAAAAATCCTGTTCTTGAATATAGAGCAAGTCTAACAGAACATAATATTCTACAGCAGTGGTTCCCAACCTTTATGAGTATGGGACCCCCTTTATAAACTTAAAAACTTTTGTGACCCCCTCCCCCCAGGGAGGCGGGCTGGCTGCCAGGAAGGAAGAGGGGAAGCAGCCTTTCCTTGCAGCCTTGCTTCTTTTTGCTTCACAAAAAAAGCCGTCTCCTCTCATTCTGAGTAAGGGTGTCGTCGTCAGCAGCAGTGCAAGGAGATGGGAGTCAGTGATAGTATTCCCCTCTTCTTCCTGGTAGCTCCACCCTCAGCCTCCTTTGGCATCTGCCATGTGTTCTATAGGCAGATGCCTGCCCTTGGTGTGCCTGAAAGACACTCTGGCACTTCAGCAAAAATCCTCCTCTCTTGTTTGGGGCAAGGGGGAGGTGTCATCTGCACCCGCAGTGGGAAGCAGAAAGTGTCCAGGGAGTGAAGACTAAAAAAACAACAATTCATTTATTTACTATTCGTGGCCCCCTCTGATTACTTTGTGGACCCCTGGGGGTCACGGCCCCCAGGTTGGGAACCACTGTTCTACAGGAACTTTTCTCAGTGTTTCCCTTTATTACTTCTGAGAAAATTAAAGCTTTCAACCCTACATGTGATAAGACATGATTCACTAGAAAAGACAATAATGCTGGGAAAAACAGAAGGGAGTAGAAAAAGAGGAAGACCAAACAAGAGATGGATTGATTCCATAAAGAGAGCCACGGACCTGAACTTATAAGATCTGAACAGGGTGGTTTATAACAGATGCTATTGGAGGTCTCTGATTCATAGGGTCACCATAAGTCGTTATAAGCTTCAAGGCACATAACAACAGTTCAGACTTGCTTGTAAACAAGTACATATTTACTTGTAATTAGTTCCCACTGTCTTCAGTGGTGCTTCCTCTGTAGTCTGTGTAGTCTAAGCTGCAGTCCTATACACTGAATGTGGAAAACCTAAGGCCTGGGGGGGAGATGAATGTGGACATCCAGGCCCCTTTATCCAGTCTTTGAGGCACTTTCCTAGTCCACACCTGCTCCTCAGGTAACCCCTTTCACCAACCATGCTCAGTGCTCTCCTCAAATGCTTTTGCCTGGCTAGAATGTGTCCTTGAACTGTGGCAATATCTCTTCTTTGCTTGAATGGAAGATGGAGAGGGTGTGCATATGTATGTAGAAACCTCTGGATTTTGCAATGCTGCAAATGTAGCCTTCTGTACAAAGGTATGAGTCACATCTGTTGCTCCACCCACTTTTTTGCCTCTGTCCCACCCAACACTGGCATGTGGCCCCCCAGAAGGTTGCCCATGAGGGAATACTGTCCTTGGGCTGAAAAAGGCTCCCCACTCCTGCTATATATTGTTGCATGCATCCCAGTCTCCAAGCAGTGCAAAGCTTTCAGGGGTTCCTGCATTTACCCAGGGTTTGATTTCTTTGGAATGAAGGGTTGCAGAAACTGTGGTGTCTTAAGGATACACATATATTTACACATATAAACAACCTGAGGATAAGATGGAGGGGTTCACAACATTAACAGTTCAACAGATCTTGCTTCCCCATCAGGCTCCCAGGGAGGCACCCCAAAACCATGGCTTAGGATTCAGCTCAGAGAGCAAGCAAACCTCTCTGTGTCTTTTCCAGCTTCCAGCTGCACGCTAGGGACCACATCCTGGCCCAGCCAGGTCAGTGGGCAGAGGAGGACCTCTCTCTGGAAAGAATTCCCATAGCAACAGGACTTCGCTGGATCAAAATCTTTAGAGATGTTAATGGGGCACTTGACAGATCCATTAGCCTAAAGAAACTGGCTTTAAAACTGGTTTTAGCAGGTTTCTCTGCTAAAAACTGCATCCTTCATCTCTGCAGGCACAGAAGTATAGGCTGGGAGGGGACTCATAGACACCATGCATCCCAACTTCCTCCCCCCAATCCTGTAACAGTAAACTTAAGTATGAACCAATGCTGGCAGATGTCTGCAAGAGTTTTAAGATGACTTTTGCAAATGAACAGCAGACAAGAGCAGACAATGAGCAGCAGCAATTCCGATCAAAGGAATGGTAGAATGAGAGGGGGAGCTTAACCATCCCTCTGGGCCATTTTTTCCTAGTCAAAATTGCCTTCTACAAACTACTCTTCCATCCACTGGGGGGTGCATTGTTGGAAGACTCTTACATGCTTTTCTGATCCAGTAAATGCCTGCATGTTACTTTGGGATTAGAAGTAGAAACTGGGTGCTTCTGGCGTATTAACTTTTGCTGGGGCTTAAAATGCTGAAAACACCCCTATCAATGGAAATCAGACACTGTAAGAAATCAAAAGAGAACCTTTAGGCTACGGACTCATATGCTAGGTCTGATTTCAGAAATAATTTAAATGCCTGAGAATTGTGAATGCTGGGGGTGGGGGGAATTGCTAGAGCCCAAATCGTAATGGTAGCAGGAAGCAGAGCTCCAAAAATAAGCTACACATTTCAGCAGCCTGAAATCCTTTTGTGAAGAAGAAACAGCCATTAACAATAGCAGGAAGTCACCTTACGAAGACTAAAAGGATGAAGCAGCATACAAAAGGTTCTCCTCACATCCCCAGGACTGCTGGTTGTCCTATCAGTCAGCCTTCGGATCTCCATGTGCTGTTGTTAAACGCCAGGTCGGTTCACCATAAGATCTCCCTTGTTCATGATTTAATTGTGGAGGAGGTGGCCGACCTGGCGTGCATAACTGAGACCTGGGTGGGCGATCAGGGAGGAGTTGCTCTTTCCCAGCTTTGCCCACCTGGGTATACGGTTCAGCATCATGGTAGAACCGAAGGACGGGGAGGTGGGGTTGCTGTGGTCTATAGGAGTTATTTCTCACTCACCAAGCACCCTGTCCAGGTGTCGACTGGTTTGGAGTGTCTCCACCTTGTGCTGGGCCAGAGAGACAGACTGGGAATTTTGTTGGTGTACCGCCCACCCTGCTGCCCAACAAATTCCCTAACTGAGCTGACAGAGGTAGTCTCGGAGGTATTGCTGCGGTCCCCTAGACTATTGGTACTGGGGGACTTCAACATCCATGCCGAGACTGCTTTATCTGGGGCGGCTCAGGACTTCATGGCCTCCATGACAACCATGGGGCTGTCTCAGGTTGTTACTGGCCCAACGCATGTGTCCGGACATACTCTTGATTTGATCTTCGCTACTGGACATGGAGATGGTGATCTGGTGGTTGGGGTTTTTTCATCTACCCCATTGTCATGGACAGATCACCGCTTGCTGAAGTTTAGGCTCACGGCGACCCTTTCCCTCTGCAAGGGTGGGGGACCTATTAAATTGCTCCGCCCCCGGAGACTAATGGATCCTGAGGGTTTCCAAAGGGCTCTGGGGGATTTCCCGACTGAGAAGGCTGGCGCTTCTATCGAAGCCCTGGTTGGATTGTGGAATACGGAGATGACCCGGGCGGTTGACACAATCGCTCCCATGCGCCCCCTCCTATGTAGAGCTCATACAGCTCCATGGTATACCGTGGAGCTGAGAGTGATGAAGCAAGAGAGGAGGAGGCTTGAGTGCAGATGGAGGCGAACTCCTGACGAATGCAATTATGCCTTGGTGAGTGCCTCTTCTAAGCGGTATGTAGTAGCGGTGAGGGCAGCAAAAAAGAGATATTTTGCTGCCACAATTAAGGCATCTCTCTCCTGCCCAGTGGAGCTCTTTAAAATTGTTTGAGGGCTTTTACATTCTGGCCCTCGGGACATTATAGATTTATCTGTAGCCCGCTGTGATGAGTTCACGAGGCACTTCCAGGATAAGATCGCATGCATTCGCCGGGACTTAGACTCCAATATTATGGCAGTGGGATCTAATGAAGCATCCAGAACACGGTCTTGTCCTTGTTTATTGGATGAGTTTCAGTCTGTACAGCTTGAGGATGTTGACAAGATCCTTGGACTGGTGCGGGCGACCACATCTGTGCTGGACCCTTGCCCCTCTTGGCTGGTGAAAGCTGGCAGGACCGGAACCGCTGGCTGGGCCAAGGAGATAATAAACGCCTCTCTGAGAGAGGGAGTGGTCCCTGACTGCCTGAAAGAGGCGGTTGTGAGACCGCTCCTGAAGAAACCCTCTTTGGACCCAGATAACCTGAACAACTATAGACCTGTGGCGAATGTTCCGTTCCTGGGCAAGGTGCTAGAACGGGTGGTTGCCGGCCAGCTCCAGGGGCTCTTGGATGACACTGATTATCTTGATCCATTTCAATCTGGTTTCAGGCCCGGTTTTGGCACCGAAACAGCCTTAGTCGCCCTGTATGATGACCTTTGTCGGGAGAGGGACAGGGGGAGTGTGACTCTGTTGATTCTCCTTGATCTCTCAGCTGCTTTTGATACCATCGACCATGGTATCCTTCTGGGAAGACTCATGGAGTTGGGAGTTGGGGGTACTGCTTGGCAGTGGCTCTGCTCCTACTTGGTGGGTCGCCACCAGAAGGTAGTGCTTGGGGAACATTGCTCGATGCCCTGGACTCTCCATTGTGGAGTCCTGCAGGGATCGGTTCTGTCCCCCATGCTTTTCAACATCTACATGAAGCCGCTGGGTGCGGTCATCAGGAGTTTTGGGGTGCGTTGCCATCAGTACGCTGATGACACGCAGCTCTATTTCTCCTTTTCATCCTCTTCAGGTGAGGCTGTTAATGTGCTAAACCGCTGTCTGGCCGCGATAATCGACTGGATGGGAGCTAACAGACTGAAGCTCAATCCAGACAAGACCGAGACGCTGTTGGTGAGTGCCTTCTCTGCCCAGATGGAGGATGTTCATCCTGTTCTTGATGGGGTTACACTCCCCTTGAAGGAACAGGTGCGTAGCTTGGGGGTTCTTTTTGATCCTTCCTTGTCACTTGAGGCCCAGGTGGCCTTGGTGGCACGGAATGCTTTCTACCATCTTCGCCTGGTAGCCCAGCTACGTCCCTATCTGGACAGTGACGACCTCGCCTCAGTTGTTCATGCTCTGGTAACTTCTAGACTGGACTACTGCAATGCGCTCTACGTTGGGCTGCCCTTGAAGACTGTTCAGAAACTACAACTAGTCCAGAATGCAGCGGCCAGATTGCTGACGCGGACCAGAAGGT
The DNA here is from genome assembly GCF_030035675.1 of Rhineura floridana. Classification (NCBI taxonomy): domain Eukaryota; kingdom Metazoa; phylum Chordata; class Lepidosauria; order Squamata; family Rhineuridae; genus Rhineura; species Rhineura floridana. Next base: position 232,071,830 of record NC_084480.1, on the reverse strand, counting down.
CCGCTCATATAACACCTGTTCTGGCTCGTCTGCACTGGCTTCTTGTTTGTTTCCGGGCTAGATTCAAAGTGCTGGTTTTGACCTATAAAGCCCTACACGGCATGGGACCGCAATACCTGGTGGACTGCCTCTCCCAATATGAACCTACCCGGACACTGCGCTCAACATCTAAGGCCCTTCTCCAAGTGCCATCCCATCGAGAAGCTCGGAGGGTGGTGACTAGAACCAGGGCCTTTTCTGTGGTGGCCCCCGAACTGTGGAACAGCCTTTGCGATGAGGTGCGCCTGGCGCCGACGCTACTATCTTTTCGACGCCAGGTGAAAACCTTTTTATACTCCCAGGCATTTTAAAGTGTGTTTTAATAGCATTTTCATCATTATTTGTATTTTGGATGTTGTTTGGTTCTTTTATTGTTTGTTTGTTTTGTTTTCTTGATTTATTGTATTTATACATTGCTTGTTTTTTTATCTTTTTGTACACCGCCCAGAGAGCCTTCGGGCTTAGGGCGGTATATAAATTAAATTAAATAAATAAAATAAATAAACGAGAAATTTACTAAAGGGAAAAGGCTTCCCAGACTAATATACTTAGTTTCATTTTTTACTCTCATTACAGCACTATGCTTGTGTACTGGAGTATACACAAGAAAAGGAATCAATAAATATATCTCAGATTGGAGCAGGCATGTCCGTACTTCTTCACATGCTTTTTCAGCCTGAGTGGTAGGTGCCAGTGATGGGAGGGGCCAGGTGCAAAAGTGGGCAGGGTAAGATATGTGACTCTTGCTGTGTGCAGTGGGCCACACAAAGGTTAGAGGTATCTATCACTACTTGCTCACACACAGGCACATCTCTCCATCCTCTATACTGGCAGGTATTATGACAGTTCAAGGGCGCATTCCAGCCAGACAAAAGCATGCAAGGAAGCTGGTAAGGAATACAGCCTGGGGACAACCCCAAAGGCCACACAGAGAGGAATGGAGAGTTGCATCCAGCCCCCAGGGCTTGTGGTTTCCCACCCATGGGCTAATATGAACTGGTATAGGCACCTTCTAGAAAAACCATGCATAATATAGGCCTAACATAATATTTGTGGTCCCCAGCTGGACAACATGTGTCATCCTGGAAGAATGTCAAATATGTATTGCTTGCAGCCTTTTATCGTCCCCCCCCTTTTAGGGATAGAAGAATGCCTGCATCACAAGAGATCCATTCTTCCTTCTCTCCCTGTCTTCAGAGGGTCAAAATAGTCATCTTCCTGGAAGATGGACTGCTGGCAAGTGATGGATTGCACCTCACAAGGTCTGGGAAGAATGTGTTTGGCCACAGCATGGAGGACTTCATCAGGAGAGCTTTAAACTGAATCCTAAGGGGGAGGGAGATGTAAACATGTCGGTAATGACTAACAAAGGTTTGTACACAGTAAGAGAAACTGAGGGAAAGGCTTCAATGGGGCCCAGTAATAGCCTTCATAAAAATGCAGGAAGGAAGCCAGGCTGTAAATCACATAGTCTTTGATGTCTGTATACTAATGCCCAGAGTATGGGATACAAACAGGATGAATTTGAACTCTTAATACAGGAGAGTAAATACGACTTGATAAGTATAACTGAAACTTGGTGGGATGACTCCCATGACTGGAATACATCGACTGAAGGATATAACTTCTTCAAAAAGAACAGAAGGAATAGAAAGGGAGGCCGAGTCAAACTATATGTTAAATATATATATCCGTGCACAGAAATACAAGGGGATGAGCTTGGTAGCTCCAACGGGACTATCTGGATTAAAATTAATGGGGCAAGGAATAAAAGGAACATGGTAGTTGGAGTCTACTACCGACAAACCAATCAAGGAGAAGAAAAGAATGAAACTTCTTAAAAGTAAATTGCCAATGTTTCGAGGAGTCATGATGTAGTAGTAATGGGGGACTTCAATTACCCTGATATCTGTTGGGAGACAAATTCTGCCAAACACGGCCCCTCCAAGAAATTCCTGACTCGTGTTGGAGATAACTTTCTCCTACAGAAAGTGGAGGAAGCAACTAGTGGATAAGCTATCCTTGACCTGATTCTAACCAACAAAGATGACTTGGTAGATGAAGTGGCAGTTACGGGAACTCTGGAGGAAAAGTGACCACGCTATACTTGAGTTCTTGATTTTAAAAGGAAGGTAAAGCTGAAAGTAGCCATACGTGTACCCTGGACTTCAGGAAAGCCGATTTTAATAAACTCAGAACAATTGTAAGTACGTTTCCATGGCAAGCAACCCTAATGAGAAAAGGAGTGCAACATGGGTGGGGGTTTCTAAAAGAGGAAATTCTAAAGCCACAATGGGAAACAATTCCATCATGGAAAAAAGGGGGAAGACAGCAGAGGAAGCCAAGTGGCTTCACAGAAAGCTTAGATATGACCTGAAAACAAAACAAAAAAAACACATACAGGAAGTAGAAGGAAGGCGAGACTACAAAGAAGAGTACAGAAAAGAGGCATGGAATTGCAGCAACAAAAAAGCTTTCTTCAGGTACATCCATATTAAAAGACAGAGAAAAGAAATGGTGATACAGCTACTCAATGAGGATGGCAAAATGGTAACAGATGAAAAGGCAGAAGTGCTCAATTCCTACTTTGGTTCAGTCTTCTCACAAAAGAAGATCAATGACCCTCCAAGGAAACGTGAAGTTGAAGGGGCAAGATTGCAGCTTGAGATTGATAGACAAATGATCAAGGAATACCTAATCACTTTGAATGAGTTCAAATCTCCAGGGCCCAATGAACTGCATGCTAGAATATTGAAGGAACTGGCTGAAGAACTCTCGGAACCACTGTCTATTAACTTGGGAAATCATGGAAGATGGGTGAAGTGGTAGAAGACTGGAGGAAGGCTGTTATCCCAATCTTCAAAAAGGGCAAAAAGGAGGGACCTGGGAACTATAGACCAGTCAGCCTGACATCAATCCCTGTGAAAATTCTGGAGCAGATGATAAAGTAGTCAGTCTGAAAACAATGCAATGATTACTAGAAGCCAACATGGGTTTATCAAGAGCAAATCCTCCCAGCCTAATTTTATCTCATTTTTGATTGGGTAACCTCTCTGGTAGACTGTGGATGCGGTGAATATAATAAACCTCGATTTCAACAAAGCTTTTGACAAAGGGTCCCATGATATTCTGATTAGCAAGCTAGCTAAATGTGGGCTGGATGGAACAATTATCAGGTGAATCCACAGTTGGCTACAAAATCATACTGAAAGAGTGCTTATCAATGGTTCCTTCTCAAACTGGGGAGGTAACGAATGGGGTACTGCAGGGCTCGGGCCTGGGCCCAGTGCTCTTCAACATTTTTATTAATGACTTGGATGAGGAGGTGCAGGGAATGCTTATCAAATTTGCAGATGATACAAAATTGGGAGGGATAGCTAATACCTTGGAAGACAGAAACAAAATTCAAAGGGATCTTGATAGGCTGGAGGACTGGGCTGAAAACAACAGAATGAAATTTAACAGTAACAAGTGCAAAGTTCTACACATAGGAAAAAGAAACCAAATACACAGTTATAAGATGGGGATACTTGGCTCAGCAATGCTACATGCGAGAAGGATCTTGGGATTGTTGTTGATCTCAGCTGAATATGAGCCAACAGTGTGATGTGGCTGCAAATGCTATTTTAGGCTGCATTAACAGAATTGTAGTTTCCAAATCATGTGAAAATAGGTTCCCCTCTATTCGGCACTTGTAAGACCTCATCTTGAGTACTGTGTCCAGTTCTGGACACCACACTTTAAGAAGGATGCAGACAAACTGGAACAGGTTCAGAGGAGGGCAATGGGGATGATCAAGGAACTGGAAACAAATCCCTATGAGGAGAGACTGAAAGAACTGGGTAAGAGAAGACTGAGAGGAGATAGGACAGCACTCTTCAAGTACTTGAAAGTTTGCCACACAGAGGAGGGCCGGGATCTCTTCTCGATTGCCCCAGAGTGCAAGACATGGAATAATGGGCTCAAGTTACAGGAAGCCAGATTTCGACTGGACACCAGGAAAAACTTCCTAACTGTTGGAGCAGTACCACAATGGAGCCAATTACCTAGGGAGGTGGTGTGCTCACCAACACTGGAGGCATTCAAGAGGCAGCTGGACAGCCACCAGTTGGGTATACTTTGATTTGGATTCCTGCATTGAGCAGGGGGTTGGGCTCAATGGCCTTATAGTCCCCTTCCAACTCTATGATTCTATGATAACGGTGACAGATCCCTGTGGTTAGGTCCAGATCTCTTTTCCAAGCACACATAAGGTGATGTTCAGATAAACTCCTTCATATTTTAAAAGCATGTGTGAGGGGCCATCCAATTGGCCTTGCTATCAACTGGGCATTCAATGATTGTTATAAGAGTCCTACACACATACCAATGAACACATGAAATGTTCAAGGATCCCACTTGCATGGAGAAGCACCTCATACCTATGTTGGTATGCACACAGAGCCCCTTCTTGTGCATGCCAAGCAAGAAGCCATTGTGGGACATGGATCATGGAAAGTGGGACTAGCCCTTGCATACATTTAATATGTGAAGCTGTTTGTCTGAAATTGGTTACATTCAAAAGATGTGCATGGGTAAAGAGTGCTATGCACCCACCAGAGCTGCCAAAAAACGATTCAACCAAAAATTTGTGAAATTGACCCAATAATTCAAGGAGAAATGGTTCTGTGAAATTGTTGTTAATTTCACTGATTAATCAGCATGTTTCATTAGGAGTAAGTCCCATGGAACTCAATGGGGGGCTTACCTCTGATTAGACATGCATAGGATCATTAATCTCTGATTTCTCCCTCCCCACCCCCACCCCCCAAAAATATGGCATGGGACACCTTTTAAATTTCTGGGTCTTCTTTCAAATGAAGTATCCTTGGATTGTTCTAAGACACTCTTAATTTTAAACAAGGAAAGATATCCTAGTATTTCAAGTTCATATGGAGTGGGATACAGAGGGTTGAAGTCAACTCAGATACGCAGAGTAGACTGATTGAAATCAATGGATGTGACTAATTTAAATCAATCTATTTTAAAGTGTCTACTCTGAGTATGACTTAGTTGGATACGATCCTGTGACTTTATTTTTAACAAGCCTGCTTCAATCAGTACCTTTTCTTTGGAGGAATATTTAATATAGCACTTGTATAAAAATAAGTATGGAAGAAACAATGCGCCCACTCTGTAAAGTATTTTTTTCTGTATATATTCAACAGCTGTGCACTACAATGGTGCCACCCTCCATGAGTGGCAAAAGGAGGTAGCCACTTTTTTATGGTGGCAGCCTTTTGAACTTCTCAAGATTCCAAAAGCACCTCAGAATGGAGCTTTGTGGGAAGAAAAAAAATGACTGACCTTCCATTTTCTTTCTGGCAACATCATCATCCCTGAAATATAGCCAGAACAAAACAACTAATTATGAGGTAGGTGAAACAGCTGAGGAATGGTCTTTGTTTTCTGTCCCGCACACAGCTTATCTCCCCTGCAGCCTCTTCAATCAGTACCTGACTGAGATGAAAGTCTTGAAGCTAAGCCTCACCTGCATAATTCTTGTGCTGTTCAAACTAAACCCTTCCCACTTTATCAGTGATTGGAACATATAGTGGTAGAGGTAGGCAGGGATACGTCATTTGTCACAACTGACTGTATAAAATGGTTCCATAGGAATGAGAATTTAACACAACCATGCTCCACATGGTATCTGCCTCAGCAAGAGAGGCACTATACAGAGCATCCATTGCTGAGTTTAAGTGCATGGATCTGTCATTGTGTCTCTTATAGACAAATACATGGATTATAAATCTATTGGTAGCTAGTCATAATAATGGCTATGTACTGCATTAAATTAGCAGAGGCCTCCCAATATCAGTTGCTGGGGTTCATGAGCGGCAGAGGTCTATTGCACTCACATCCTGTTTATAGGCTTCCAATAGGCATCTGATTGGCCAGCATGAACACAGAATGCTGGACTAGACGGGTTTTTGGTCTGATGCATTGTTCTTATTTTTTATGTGTCATGTCTCTGGCCCAGATGCATATTGTGGAGGCAATATTAATTTTCTAGCCTGTTGCAATCAGACAAATAATCATGCTGCATGACCCACCTGTGTCTGAGACAATTCTGGAAATGTAAGAGCCTTTGGAGTGGTTTACATGAAACCTAGGGCCAAACTACACATTACTCTTACTGCAGAGCATGCTGCTATGATCTTTGTTAATTAAATTATAGGCATAGAAGGGTGACTGGGTGTAATTCCTTGCAGCATACCATGAGGGGAAGTTTACCCATTCAGAATAGAAATTGTTCCTCCTGTGCAGCTAGGGGCTTTGGGGATCCCACTGGCTCCAGAGCACACAAGTAAGGACTAACATTGGAAGTGCTTTCGGATCTGAAGTGGTATATACGGATGCATGAGGATCCTATGTGAGCCCTGAAATGGGCCAAGCCTTTGTGAAAGTAGTGGAAAACGTTTTCTCTCAGGAATCATTCTACAAGCCACTTGGTACCACACAAACCACATAGTATCGTAAAATTTCTGTTACAAAATTGCCACTACTGAGTTATACTCATAGCTTCCTTTTCACAAGGTCTCTTTCTGCTGTCTTTACTCCTGTGGGGATGCAAGGATATAAAGGCAGACCACCCCTGCAGCTCTCAGTGGGAATTCATCTGACTTTAGAGCCTTTTCATTGCTAGCCTGTACTGGTCAAAATGCAATTACTGTTTAAAAGGATAATTGAGCACATTAAGCAAATGTGGTTTGTGGTATAGTGGTTCAATAAAACAGAATAGTGTGGTGGGGAGAAAGAACAAGCAAACCAAACAACACAGGTAGCATTCTTTGAGCATAATGACTAAAACAAGTGAACACCACCCCCAATTTGCCGATTTGACACACCAGATGGGATCAAAATGTTATTGCCACTTAGCATTTATATTTAGTAATAGGGTATTAGGGCAGAAGTGATTGAATCTCAATCCAGACAATTTACGATTCAATAACAAGAAGAGGAAATGTAGCTATCCTGAGAAATTGTTACTCTAGCAACCCAACCAAAAACTGGAAGTGTTTGAAATAAATATCATGTAGTCTAATTATGCCTGGTTATGTCAGGGATCAGGTAACCATAAAAAAGAGGGTGGTGATTTAGTAATTAAGAATTTATTCTGCCTGTGCATTGGTTTGTACTTGTAGTTTGTCCTTATTGGTTACTGCAGGGATAGCCAATATTGTTTCTATCCAGATGTTGCTAAACTACAGCTCCCATTTTCCCTGACCACCACTGGCCATACTGGCTGGGGTTTATGGGAGTTGTAGTCCAAAATACCTGGAAGGCACCATATTGGCTACCCCTGGGTTACAGTACTGCTCACCCCTGCTGTCATCCTCTTTTGTGTTTTGCATTCTGTTACCCGCCATACTACTCCCCCCCCCTGAAGCCAATGGTACTGAGTCTCTCTGCTTTTGATGTCTCTTCACAGGTTACCTTTCCTTTTTTGCACTCAGTTTAAGTTTCTGTTCCTTGCCTTCAAACTCATGGGAATTCTCTAGCATATCTTCCCTTTCTAATTTCTCTCTCTATAGTTCACCTGGACTTTGTGGCAGTGATATAGGGAGGAAGTTTCCATAAATCCATATTTTCTTTGCTGTCATATTTTTCCATGGAATATTTCCCATTTCCATTGCATCATTTCAAAAAATTAATTAGCAATAAACAAATAGCAGGGCAGTGTCAACAGTAGTTGCTACATCAATTCACAGGTCAAGGATGAGTCTAACACATACATTAGTATCTTTATGTTGTGTGTAATAAAACAGGATCCTATGATTATCAGTGCAATGATACAAAAGATGGGAATAACCACTGCCACCTCATTTTGGAACTCTTTACAGTGAACTTCAAGGAAAAGACAACATGGTTGCATGGTAATCAAACCAATGTCTTCAGAATCAGTGCTGAAAGATAATACAGTTTTAAAGCACAAAGTTACTCTTCAAAGGATAATAAAACTCTCTGATGATAGGGAAGGACAAAAAAAAGGCTGATGCCTGGAAGCTAACAACATTAAGCAAGAATAAAGGGGGAAATATAAAAGAAAAAGACCACTACTACCATAAAAAGGCAGATAAGAAATGTGGCATGAAGGGTAACCAAAAGAGACAGAAGAATACTTTAAAAGAAGCCTTTCCTCACCAAATTCAGTGGAGGGAAAATGAATATTGTCAAAAGTGGAATACAGATAAATAGTGATTTATTGTCAGTGGATGCTATGTTAGTCTGAGCAAATATAACATCTTGCCTTCTTTCTTGAGCAGTGATTAAAATCATATGGTTAAGAAGTGAATGCCAACATCAGTTCAACAAACATCCCTAGCACACAATCTTCTTCATAGATTTAATGTTGAAACAATATAGATGACAAATAGGATGCCTTCTTCCCTATTCTGTCATTCATGAAAACTTTTGAGCAGCAAAGCATCTGACAGGAAAGCATATTGAATGATGCCACAATGACGGACAGGGAAATAAGCTTGAGATCTTGATCCTCATAAAGAAACAAGAAAAAAGACAAATGTTGACCATGTTGCTACAAATGCTTCCTGAATTCCCTGGCTATTTTGGAGGTGAAAAATCACTCCTGGGTGAATTTTTCCCTGCATATTTGCAAGATAAAATGGTCTTATAAGTATGCCCCCGAATTGTGTGCTTGCAAATTACTCCATTGGGCACTTTTAAAAATATATAAAGAGGAATCTTACTGAATATGTCTCTTCTATCTCCAAAAAGGTTCTGTAAATTAATTGTGAGAAGCTTATGCTTTGACATTTCTTTGAGTTCTTGATGTTATAAACAGGGGCTCAGAAACACTGTCAGTGACTTTATTAAAGATCGCAGTCTTAAGGCTATAGTCAGAGACTACAGTTTCCTCCATGGGAAAATATCTACATCTATATATCTAGCCTAGTGAACTCTTGAAGTCTTGGTTTAACTCTTCGGCATGAAGCCATCTTGAACGAACATTCCTTTGGTGTCTATCTTCACACTGCTGCTGTTGTATAATTCATCCTGTGGTTCTTCCATGATTCTACAGAAAGCTTCCTGTCACTACTGCACATTCCAAGGAATGTTCAAGCTATCATGGAAATTCTTCTAAAAAACAATGTGATGAACTGTCTACACATTACAGCCATGACAAGTGGAAGGCGTCACTGGGGTTGTTTCAAGCCATCTCCATATGGTGAATGTTACGTATGAAGACTAGGCATAGTGTCCAAACATTTGTTCAAGAATTTCCACTTGTACAGTGGAACTCCCCACTTCTCTTTCAATGGATACCCTGCACCATTCCCAAATCTGATCTGGAGGATAGGGAAAAGCCCCAGAACAGATTTAGAGAACATGTGGGGAGGGGAGAGGGAGGGGAAGTTGCATTGCACACCCAAAAGTCCTTGCACAGATGGAACAAGTTGGATGGGAAACCTATGTCCCTCCTGATGTTGTTGAATCCATTTCCCATTATCCCCAGTCAAAATGGCTAATGGTCAGGGATGATGGGAGCTGGGGTCCAACAACATTTGGAGAGACACAGGTTCTCCATCCGTGCTTTAGAGGCCACATGGTACGTGACCATCCTCATATGTAACTGAATATAAGAAGTGGACCTAGAATATTGTCTTTGTCATTATTGTCACATGGAAACTGTAGTCCTAAGTGTGCTAAGTCCTCTGTAGCATCATCTGGAAATGCCCAAGGACTACTTCATATGTTTCACAGTTTCCATATGAGCAGCTTTAAAATATTGCAGCTGCACCATAGAGTTCTATCTTTCAGAAATGTTTTATTAGCTTTTCCATGAGGATTACATAAATAATCTCCCACTATGTTCTTAGAAGAATCATTCCAGTGCTTCTAGCACTAGAAAATCAGACCTGAAGAGTGCTTTTGCATCTTCTCTGATCCCTGGTTGATCACCCAGCTGACAAAGATAAGAACTATTTGTTTGGTCCAAGCTGCCCATTTTTTCCAAGTTGAGCAAATTGAACAGTGTCAAATGCTGTTTCTTCTTTTCCCTGTGATATTTACTTCTTATTTTCTACTATACTATCCAGGACCTCAGGAAGCTATTCTCCGGATAAGCCACTTTTGAAGAAATTCAGGCAATGTTTTCTTGATTTAGGATGACTTACTATGATACAGGTTCAGAAGACTTGCTTTAAGCAGTATGAATAATAGTGCTACTAAACCTAATTAAAATGGAACAGAATCCATGGTGAGAACACCACAGGGAAACACGTATAAAACCTGAACTAGAAATTAGAAGCTACTCCACAGTGAAGCAAAGCAACAAACATCATATTAATAAGCAATCTCCAGTTAACAATATATGTGAACATAACACATCAATGCACTGGATTTGTAAGGACAAGCAGGCATGTGTAAAGGATTTTTAAAAGTTTTTTATTCTGTGAAATGTTCCATAAACCACCACACTCCTCAATTAAGGAAAGAGACAGAAATGGCAAAAGCAGGAGCTTCAACAGTGCTCTAAAGAATTTCCAAGAACCCATTGGCAGCCATCAACAATACCAACACAATTTTGTGAAGAATGCCTTTCTTTCAAACAGGTGAGCTGCCTTTCAAAGTTGGACACTAACCTGCGATGCTAAACATATTTACTAATGAGCAAGTTTCATTTCAATATTGCATGTAACAGAGGTAAAGCCTTTGTTGCTGAGCTTCAGGGCATGTGTCATCAACATTATATTAATGGCATTGGTTGCTGATGCATTTCTGGGTCCAATTTACAGTGATTATTTATAAAGCTCTCAATGATTTGGGGCCAGGTTACCTTAGGACTGCCTTCACCCATAGCAACTTGTCCATGCTTTGAGACCAGCTTTGGAGGGCCATCTTGTATGTCTGTCAATGAGCTCAAGCTGGCTGATGAGAATGAGAGATAGGGCTCATGGCTCGTCCCATGGAATTCTCTTTCAGGTGCGACACATACGGTCTTTAAGCAGTCTTTAAAAGCCTCCCTATTCCAGGCTGCTTTTCCTAAAAGATGTTGCGGTCCTATTGGCATGAACTAGGATTGAAAAGGGACTAAAGGTTGTACTGACTGCAATGGTATGGCCCCTGTACCTTATAGTCATTTTACTGCTATGGTCATGTTTTATGGTTCCTACATATAATGATTGTTGATGTATTTATGTCTGCATTTTTATTTGTATATTGCATATTCTAAATGGAAATTGCTTTGTGAGGGTATTATCTCTAAATGGCATGCTATGGATATCTTAAATAAATAAGCAAATGATCCTGCCTCTCCTCTAAGGAGCTCAAGGTAGCATGCATAGTTTCCCCCAATTTATACTCATAGTGACTTTGTGAGGTAGGTTAGGCTGTGGGAGAGTAACTATCCTAGCATCACCCAGTGAGCTTTATGGCTGAGGAGGGATGTGCACCTGGGTATGTAATCCTAATACTCTAACCCAGGGATAGCCAATGTGATGCTGTTGAATTCCAGCTCTCATCAACCCTGGTGGTCAAATATATCAATTTCGGTATCCCTCAGTTTCTCATTTTTTCCCAAAGTTAACTTCAGTTTTTCACATTTCCACATTGGTTTATGGATTTTTTTTAAAAAATAAAAAGTCCTCATGAAACTTCATCAGCATGATAGTGTGAATGTCTCCTAATAAACACATTTTACTGCATTTTTGCTTTACACACATTTCTGCACAGCAATGTTCCCTAATATAATGCACATGTTATGTTCATTAATATCTGCATTGTGTGCATTTTACCCTAGTACATGCATTTTTGTATACATTACTTGGCTTGAGAAAGGCACTGCAAAATTCAGAGAAGGGCAGATTTTGAAGTATTGCTGTGTTTCAGTTCACATATTGTTTCAGGAAGGGTAAAATTGGGTAAGTTTGTCTGCTGATGTGAACTGAATCAAATTTCTCCCCATCGGTATCCCTGGTCAGTGGCCATGCTGGCTGGGCCTGAAAGGAGTTGCAGTCTAATAACGTTTGGATGGCACAATGTTGGTTACTCCTGCCGTAATCGCTACACCACACATCTCTGTTTGAACTCTGTGAAACTTTTAATTTGTTTGTGAGTATATATTCTGGTTTTTAAAATTTTGATTTTACAATAGTATACTATGCAATAGTACTTCTGAGTATCCATGTCTAGAATTATACTGCACATATTCATGATCAATAAAATCAGTTGTATAAAAAGATTTTGCACTGGTCCAAAAGAAGTTGGGTGAATGACAGCAGCACATACTAGCTACACAATCTTTAGTCCTTAGCTCTTTCTTGAACTTTCTGCATTTTTCTGAAGTGACTGGAGCTTGAGGGAGAGGGAGACAATTTTGTTCTTTTCAACATTGATGTTGCCTTTTGGGCTTGCATTAGTATTGCTTCGGAGGAGATAGTGTTTTACAGAATAGTATCCACTATCTAGAAACAAAAGTAGTTTTAACATCATGCCTCATTTCTTCAAGAGATGCTTTTTGAGCCAGAACAGTAATTGTATAATCTTGGCTGATATTTAAGAGTTTCTCAGCCCTTCTGCATGATATCAACTCTTCCCCCCCACCTCAAAAATGTATATCACAAATAATCCTAGCTCTGATTGGAGACAACTGTCAGGCAACATGATGAATCTATTTATTTGGCCATGCTTCCCAGCACAAATACTGTGAATCATTGTCCCCTGTTCATGTAATGAAATGTAATTATTTGCCTTGCCAGCACCTCCAGAAAATCAATAGTTACAGCATCAGCAGATGGCTCAGTATATTTGCACATTTCAGACAGGAGATAGGAATAGAGCTCTTTGGGTCACTATCCACCTCACTTCACAGTTGGAAGTAATTAACAAGCTGACTATGAAAACTCTCCCCCCTTACAATTAAAACAAGCCTATAAAGGCACTTCAACCATAGTACAGAATAGTTGTGAAAGGGGAAATAAGATGTTGAATAATGCTGCACAGTTAAAAACTAGGAATAATTGAGAAGACTTGAAGGACTACCTATATCCACTTCTACCTACCTGTACATTAAGATCTTCAGTGGAGGGTCTTCTGCATGTGCTCCCATCATCTGTTGTGAAGTGAGTGGCTATCAGACCAAGGGCCTTCTCACTGGTGACACCCCATTTGTGGAACACTTTCGGCAGAGGGGTTCACCAGGCACCTAGCTTATCACTAGGAATGGGCAAATCTCTCATTTTTTTCTCCCCATTTCTAATTTTTCTACTCTGAAATTCAGTTCATCACATTTCCACATCGGCTTGTGGTTTGTTTTAAAAAAGTCCTTATGAAAACTTCATCAACATTTTAGTGCATTTTTCTTCTAATATATGCATTTGTGCATTCCATTTTGCCAGATATATACATTTTTGCAAAGTGGTTTCCCCATATATATTGCATTTTTATGCACATGCTACCCTAGTACAGGTATTTTTGTACCCACTTCTTGGCTGAGGAACTGCATTGCAAAATCTGGAGAAGTGTGAATTTTGAAGGATGGATGTGTTTCAGTTTGCCTATTGCTCTGGAAAATGAGAAATTACATAGGTTTGCCTTAAAGTGCCACCAGAATCACATTTCTCCTCCATCCCTACTTATATCCTTTCAGTGTTGGGCAAAGACATTTTCATTTCCTGAAACTTTTAAATGGAATTTGAATTTTGTTGAATTCTGCTGACTATTTTGTGCTACTTTTCTCATTTTTTGACAGGTTATTTTTATTTTATTACATCACATTTACAATGTACGTGTTTTGTTCTTTTTTATTAACTCCTCTGGGAATATGATTGAAGAGCAGCATGTAATAAATTTGATGAAATAAGATGAAAGATGCTGGCATTGGATTTCAATTAAATGTATCTTAACTGAGAATAAAATAGCATTCAGCAGAGTAAGGCATGTTGTGTGACCTATAAAACTGAATACATATGTGGTTCTACCAGATGTTCATTAAAGTTCTTTTTTTGTTTGCAAACAAGGAGGAAAGCAGACCTCCCACCAAAAACAAAAAACATACAACTGGCAGGCCATGTAACATATGTTTGGCATAATAGTCATAACTATGAAGACCTGATTTAAGAAGGAAAATCATGAAGTGGGATCCTGAGTATGTAGAGCTGTGCAATATGGTACATTGAAAGGAAGTTGGTAAGAGAATCATTTGGTAAATCCAGGTTTACACCCCAGCAAAGTTTTCTTTTATTTTTCTTGAGATGGATAGGTTTCACAGTGAAGCTGCCTCAATATACTATTTGTGATCAGAGAGGATCTTCCCAACCCCCAGGTCAAATTTCCACCCTAGTCAAACTAGTTAGTGAGACTATAGATTCTCTGCTGGTTATGATGGGACACTTGAATGTTGTACCATATATTATCCCCAAGTGCCTGAAGCAGCCTTCCAAACAAAACACTTTTTTTTAGTGTTTAAGTCCATTTTAAAAAATTAATTAATCACCAATAATTCAAATTAACCCAACCTAAACGGATTATGGTAATAAATGATAACCTTCAACATTACAGTAATGAGGCTTCATTAAAATAACATTATAGTCTCATAAATAGCACTGTGTCTTTCTAAAGAGGGCAACTTTGCATTGCTTCCAAGAGGTGTGCTGGGATATGCTGTGGCTTGTTTCCAGGCAAGAGATAGGTGCTGCATGATTTGAAGGTTGAAGGAGGAAGGCTTGAAGTCATCACTGACAGGTTCCCCCCCCCGGCTTAGAAAAACCAGAAGCCAATCATCTAGCCTAATATGGCCTCCTAACATTTTCCTCCATATTTATAGCTGGTCAAGTCACTAGGAAAATTATCCAAGACTTTGGGGAGCAACCGAAGCCCATTGAGGAAGGGCTGTAGCTCATTGATATAGCACTGGATCTCCAGTTGTACCTGAAATTCTTCAGCCTATCTGTAGGCAGTGAAACAGGAACAACTATATTGCGAAATATTCCCAAAATGTCTCAGAAATTCTATGAGAAAGAATGAAAACACAAATTCTCAAGAAATTGATAAGAATTTTTTCCTCTAAAGAACTCAGCCTAGCTCAAAGAGGCACAGAATTTTAGAGTTCAAAAGGACCTTGAAGGTCATCTATTTTATCTTCTTCATTGTTGCCATCATCTACTTCAAATAGTAATAACAATAATAGTAATAATAGTTGTTATAAGCTTTCAAGTCGATTATGACTAATGGCGACCCTATGAATCAGCTACCTCCAATAGCAACTATTATGTTCAGGTCTGTGGCATCCTTTATGGAACCAATCCATCTCTTGTTTGGTCTTCCTCTTTTTCTACCAGGAATACCATGGTCTGAATGATCCTGACTTTAGTGTTCAGTGAAACATCTTTGCATTTGAGGACCTTTTCTAGTTATCTCACAGTTGCCCTCCCCAGTCCTAGCCTTCTTCTGATTTCTTGTCTCCATTTTGGTTAATGACTGTGCCAAGGTATTAATAATCCATGACAGGTTCAATGTCCTCGTTGTCAGCTTTAAAGTTGCATAAATCTTCTGTTGTCATTACTTTAGTCTTCTTGTACGTCTGGCATTTTTCGCTCCATATATGGTAAGAGACTTTGTTATAGAATCTTGAGCATTACTTTACTTGCATGGGATATTAAGGCAATAGTTCAATAATTACTGCATTCCCTGGGATCTCCTTTCTTTGGAAGTGGGATATATATTGAACGCTTCCAGTCTGTGGGCCATTGTTTTGTTTTCCATATTTGTTAACAATTTTTTGTCAAAGTTTGGACAGATTCAGTCTCAGTAGCTTGTAGCAATTCTATTGGTGTGCCATCTGTTCCTGGTGATTTGTTTCTTCCAAGTATTTTAAGAGCAGCTTTCAACTCACATTCTAAAATTTCTGGTTCTTCATCATACGGTTCCTCCATGAATGAATCTGTCATTCTTGCATCTCTTTTATAGAGTTCTTCAGTGTATTGCTTCCATCTTCCTTTTATTTCATCTCGGTCAGTCAGTGTGTTTCCCTGTTGATTAATCAACATCCCTACTCTTGGTTTAAATTTCCCTTTCATTTCTCTAATCTTTTGGAATAGTGCTCTCGTTCTACCCTTTCTATACAATAACTATTGTAATAGTTCTCTTTGTCCCTACTTACTAGTTGCTGTATTGTTGCATTTAGTGTTGTAATCGTGCTTCTATCTCTTTTTGCTTTTGCTTTCCTTCTCTCTTTAACCATTTTAAGAATTTTGTCAGTCATCCATTGAGGTCTTCCTCTCTTTTTAACTAGAGGTATTGTCTTTTTCCATTCTTCCCTGATATTGTCTCTGTCTTCACTCCATAGTTCTTCTGGTTCTCTGTGAACTAAGTTTAAAGCCTCAAATCTGTTCCTTATTTGATCTTTATATTCTTCTGGGATGTTATTTAAATTGTATTTTGGCATTATGATTGCTTTGTTGTTCTTTAGCTTTACTCTGATTTTCGATATAACCAGTTCATGATCTATACCGCAGTCTGCTCCTGGTCTTGTTTTTGCAGAAAGTATGGAACTTCTCCATCTTCTGCTACCAATTATATAATCAATTTGATTCCTATATTGACCATGATGTCCACATGTACAGTTGTCTTTTCGGTTGCTCAAAAAATGTGTTTGCGAGAAACAAAATATTGGATTCACAGAATTCAATAAGTCTTTCTCCTGCTTCATTCTATCTCCTAAGCCCCACTTCCCACCATTCCTAGTTCTTCTCTGTTCCCTAATTTAGCATTCCCGTCCGCCATGATTATCAACACATCTTGTTTTGGTGTGTGATCAATTTCTTCCTGTACTTCTGCGTAAAATCTCTCCAATTCCTCTTCTTCTGTGTTTGCCGTTGGAGCATAGACTTGGATGATGTTTATGTTAATAGGTTTCCAATTAGCTCCTAATTGCTTTTGCTACATCACTTCTCACTATTAAAGCAACCCATTTCTTCTTAATTTCTCATTTCCTGCATAAAATATTTTGTAGTTGCCTGACTGAAAATGTCCCATTCCCGTCCATTTTAATTCACTCATGCCAAGTATTATCATGTTGATACATTCCATTTCTTGCTTGACAATTTCTGACTTTCACTGGTTCATGCTTCTCACATTCCATGTTCCTATTGTATACGTCATACAATTCCAGACTCTCCTTTTGCATCTGTGCGCATCAGCCTCTGGGCTTCCTTTTGGCTTTGACCCAGCTGTGTTATTAGCCACAGCACTACTTGTCCTTTGTTCTTCCCCAGTAGCTCGGTGAGTGCCATCTGAACTGGGGGTCTCATCTTTCAGCACTATCTCATGTTGCATTTTGGATACTCTCTTCATATGGTTTTTGTGGTAAGAGATATTCAGAGGTGGTTTACCATTGCCCTCCTTTGAGTTTGGATGCATCTTAGTCTGATGTCTCAGCTTTGACCATTCCGCTTTGGGTGCACCTGGTAGGAGTGCAGCCTCTTGGTCTAGACTCCTGATGGCATTGCTCTCAGCTTCTTCGACACTCTCAATCCCCCTCACCACATAAGCTCCCTGCTGAAGCTAAGCAGGGTCAGGTCTGGTCAGTGCCTGGGTGGGAGACCGCTTGGGAACCATATGTAAGCCACCTTGGGTTTCTATCATGAAATGAAAGGTGGGGTATAAATGTAATAAATAACAACAACAACAACAACAATAATGATGATAATAATAAGGTGTGCATCCTAGAGGGGGAACAACAGCAACAAATGTTATTTTAGATTTGTTAGTCTCTTGTTACCCAAAGGACTCCAATTAACTTACAGCACTGTTAAAAACACAAATTAATATATTATACCATAAGAACAACAAAACAACAACTTCCATAACAGCCACAGGAAGCTTTGTCAGTGCACTAATAACAAACAGTGTCATCTTAGTCTGTCAAAAGTCTGAAGGGAAAAAGATAAGTCTTTATCTTGTGCTGAAAAGAAATCAACGAAGGCGCCTGGCAGACTTCACTAGGGAGCACATTCCACAGATGCATAGCTACAACTGAAAAGGCCATCTCCCTTGTCACCATCCTCTGAGACTCCCTCAGAGTAGGAACCTAGAGAAAGAAGATCTAAGTGTTCAGGAGAAGTTATTGGGGTCCTGAGCCATAAAGAACTTTACAGGTCAAAACCAGCACCTTGCCCATTATAGGAACCTTGCAATTGCCACATCCCTCCCTCAAAGGTGGCAATCCAGTCTCTACTTAAATACCTCCAATGATGGTTGGTTGGTTATTTGTTTGTTTGTTTGTTTGTTTCTTAATCAATCAATCAATCAATCAATCAATCAATTAGATTTATATCCCGTCCTTCCAGTAGGAGCCCAGGGTGGGAAACTCCGCCATCTTCTAAGGCAGTCTATTCCAGTGTTAAATGTTTACTGGGATTTCTTTCCTTGACATTCCCATACGTTGCTTGTAGCCCAGCACACTAGAACATAAACAGTCTGTTCCATCTTCTGTGCAACGTAATACTTTTACAGAATTACCAAGGTACCAATATTCACTTTGTACCAATTTGGTCAAAGGCCTAATCATGTGTTTAAATACCAAGGCTTCCTATATATGTCTACTCATAAATAAGCAAATAGATCGCTGCTCATAAGGAAGCACCATTAACTTCATTTTAGGGTTGTCAGGTCTCCAGTTTTCAACTGGAGACTGCTTTTGGGTGGGGGCTATCCAGGCCTACAGGTTAATGACCCCAATCTTCTGACTCTTAGCTTTCATTTTTTTGAAAAAAATATGTTCCTAGGTGGTCTGGTTCAAGAGATATACACCAAAATATCTCCAGCCCCTCACAACTTCTGTTAGTACCAGCTGCTCTAATTCCCGCCCTTTCAGATTTTCAGCCAATAACTGAAATCAGGGTTGTGATTGACAAGGGATTTCATTGACTTCCAGGCAATAGATAAAACCCATTGCAAGTTCTGAAAACAGTTTTATTTTCCTGTTTGTCTGCACATCAGGGATTCAGTAAATTTATAGCTTTCAGAAGCAAGGGTACTTTCTCTGTGGAGATCTAGAACAGAAGCTCACAGCAGGATCTTGGTAGGCATGCACAGTAAACAATTTCATTTATGAATATAATAAAAGTGTACATATAGGTTTTTTAATTAGTTGCAAAAATAGTATATTATACCTTTTATATTTCAAATAAGTTTGAACAGAAATTTTAAACAGTGTACATGCTGCACTTACATGCACTTGCATCTTGTAATGCCATTACAATATGTTATACTTTTCTAATTATAAGTATCTGAACAAGTTTACATTTTCCTGGGCTGTTGAAGAGGGCAGCTTATTTGTCTAATTCGTAGCCTGTTTTGAAAACCTTACCAATACAAAGCTTTAATCCTATAATCACTTTTCTGGGAGTAAAGCTGTAATGCTAATCCCACCTACCAGGAGTAAACCCCATTGAATTCAATAGGACTTACTTTTGAGTAAACATGGTTAGGATTGTGCTGTAAATCAATGGGACTTTTGAGTGAACATGTTATGTGTTATAAATCTTTCTCTCCTCCTCCAATCCTATTTTTAAAGCAATTAGGCAGGGCTTACTTAGGTGTCACTGCTTTTATTTTGTAGGAAACTAATACTGATTTTATTATTTTTTAAAAATGTTCTGCAATAACCAACTGGGCTTGACAATAAACTATTATATATGGTGCATGTATTTTTACATCTCCAGTGTGTGTGTGTATGGAGTCTTTCCAACAACCCTCTGAGGTATAGTTGCCAGTAGAAAACCAAGGCAGCTCATAACAAGAAATAAATCAATTTAAAATTCAGTAACCATAAAAAAGTATTGTATAAAATAGTTGCAAAACAGCTTAAAGTGGCATGATTCTGAATTTTGGAATGGCTCAGTGAAGTTCCATATCACTTGAGGTTGCAGTCCTCTGTGCGCTTCCATGATTAAGTCCCATTGAATACATTGGGAGTTGCTTTTGAGTAAACATGCACAGGATTGTGCTATCTTTAAAGGTTGTGTAAATATTAAACATATTTGACAGTCATGCTTATATAAATATTTCTTCATACTATGTCCCAAAAATATCTGATTTAACATTATGGTTGTACATTATTATGCCTCTACATTTTAAGTGTACCCTTCTTCCTTGAGGTGGTCATGGTTCCCCTGTGTTGTTTTCACCTTTAGGGGCAGATTAGGCTGAGAAATGGTGTGTAGCCCATGGTCACCCAGTAAACTTTGTAGCTGATTTCCGTTTTTAAAAAATTAATTAAAATGATTTACATGCAGACAAAGTTTATTAAGTAGATCCATACAATACATTTAAAACACATCCAACTCACATTTGAAGTGCATGAGTTCCCTCAAAGAATCCCAGGAAGTGTAGTTTCCCCCTCACACTTACTGTTCCCACCACCCTTAACAAACTACAGTTCCCATGATTCTGTGGTATGATTCATGTGCTTCAAATGTGTGTTGAATGTGCTTTAAAGAATCATATGGATCTGTCTTAGGTATGCTGTGCATTCATTAGTGAACTGAAAAGAACAGTTTTAAAAGATGCTTTTTTAAACAGGGGAAGGGCTGTAAGTCAGTAGTAGGGAACATGCTTTGCATGCAAAGGTCCAAAATCCAATATATGGAAAAGACTATTGCCAGGAATCCTGGAGAGACAAGGCTAGTCCATGTCATCAGTACTGAGCTAGATGGTATCAAATGGCCTGAGTCAGTCAAAGGTAGATTCCTTTGTTCCTGAAAGAGGAAAGAGACCCAAGGGCCACAGTCTGAAATTTATTCATGTGTTTTATTTACAACATTTATATACAGCTTTATTGTAAAAAAAACTCAAAGCAGTTTACAGAATGAATTAAAACAATACAATTATTGGCAAAAACAGTTAAAGAGATATTTAAAAACATTCAAAATAATAAAACCAACAAAACCAGATAAAAAGCATAATAGCATCTACATGCCTGGGTAATTTGCCTGAACAAACAATGTTTTTAGCAGGTGTTGAAAAGAGTACAATGAGTACACACTAAAGGATTGATTTCTTACAAGTGCAGAACTAGTACTATTATTTATTTATTTAGACTATTTATATACTGCTTAATATATAAAAATATCTCTAAGTGGTGTACAAGAAAAAAAGAACACAAGAAGTATTATAAAAAGTACACAATGAAGCCATAATACAAATAAACTCATACTTAATACAAATTATTAACAAACAAATATACCAACACAGCAAATTCCATCACATTTCCCCACTTATCCCCTGCCCCTCTCTGTTCCAACAACTTGGAAGAGAGTCCTATCGTAAGCCATGGTGCATTCAACGAGGCTACCCTTCCACCTCTGTTGTTTCACTCTCCAAGACAACTTTGCAATACTCCACCTCCTTGAGAAAGAGGCCGTCTGGCGGTGCAATGGTGTGCTGGGGGTAAGCCACCAGGTCTCTGGTCTCCAGGGGCTCCTCTACATGGTGAGGTTGCAGCAGGTTCTGGCCAACAGCCACCACCGCACCGAGGTTCTCCCCACCACCACAGCCATACTTGCACTGGGGTCTGCAAGTGCAACAAGGCTCCGGCTCCTCCTCCTCCACCGCCTGCGCTGCCACTCCTGCCACGCGGGCAGTTCGAACTCAGCTCCAACAAGTGGCACATGCTGTAAAACAAGGCTTTCCTTAAGAAGAGCATGATGGCACGGGGAGAGGGAAGGGTCAGGGGCAAGGTGGTCCTGTCTCCCTCTCAGGGCTCCTGAGGCAGCGCTTTCCTCCTGCTCCTCCTGCAAATGCCGCCGCCTCTGGTTGGTAATGATGGCTCAGTATCTTTTCGAAGGGCTGGCGGAAGGCTCAGAGAGACTCTCTCCTTCCCGTTTAGCACTTTCCTCTTTCCTTTTCTCATTCTGGTATAGTTGGTCACCCTCACTCTTGGGGACTCCATCAACACTGATGCCCTTGCCAGACCCGTTGGACAAGGAAGCTGCCAAGGCCACCACCACCGCCAACTTAGCCCTTGCTGTGCTGCGTTACTATGTGGCATCTGTAACATGGAAAGCACACCTTGAACTTGGCCTGGTAGCAAATCGCCAGATTTCAGAGCAGAGGTATTATGTGCTGACAAGATCTCACTCATGTCAGCAATTGTGCCACATCATTCTGCACTAACTGCAGCCCCGGGGTCAGGTTGTGCTGCATGAGGATTCCTGTGACCTTTGCTGATTGGCTGCCAGGGTTTTTGGTTAAAAATCCTGACTGGTTGTGGGATGCTGAGTTTTCTGACTTACTCATAGGAATCTTGTTGTGGTTGGTATGGTATTGCATGTAGGACATCATCACTGTCTTTTGTTCTTATTTTTCTGTTTGCATTTCATTTTCGTTTTCTATTTGCATTTCTGACCTTACTCCCTTACATCCACAGAAGCAACAACAGTGGTTCCATTCATTCAGCTCAACCCCCTTAAACCCATTGATGATGCACTTTGTTGGTTGCATAACTGTTTGTTTCTTGGCCAACAGTGGTAAAAGAATTCACATACTGGGAAGTGTGGCTTCAATTGCTATTGGTCCACAGCAGCTGCCTGTGAAGGTAGACCAAAACATGTGTGTTTTCTCTCTGTCAGGTATTAGTCACTGGAATTGCGTTGGTTGTCAAAGTGAGTTTATATCAGCCCATATGGTAGGTTGGAAAGGATAGAAAATCTTCTTAACTCTTACTCATTTCTCAGACCTCTCTCTGCAATGAAGAGTCAAGTCTGTAAAGAGGTTTGGAGCAGCCACATCAAAAGGCAGGGGCAGGGCATTCCAGACAGGGGGTTGCCAACCCTGCTTTGATATGGATATCTTTGCAGAGGGTCAATTCTGTAAAGAAGTTTGGAGCAGCCACATCAAAAGGCAAGGGCGGGGCATTCCAGGCAGGGGGTTGCCAACCCTGCTTTGATATGGTTATTTTTGCAGAGGATCAATAGTCAATTGTTACCAGTAGCACAATCCTAACCATATCTACTCAGAAGTAAGTCCTATTGAGTTCTATGGGACTTAGTCCCTTCTTAAGTGTGTTTAGAATTGCAGCCTTCCTGGGCATCCATCTTTACTCCCGAATGCTCCCATCTAACATCTCCACAACACTAGGCTCCCTTCTTTCTACAATTGCCTTCTGGTGACTGGTCTGGCTTGAGGGCACTTACAGTCTTCTTGCCAGGAGAAAGTTGTAGTTGTTATGTGCCTCCAAGTCAACTACGACTTATGGCGACCCTATGAATCAGCAACCTCCAAGAGCATCTGTCATGAACCACCCTGTTCAGATCTTGTAAGTTCAGGTCTGTGGCTTCCGTTATGGAATCAATCCATCTCTTGTTTGGTCTTCCTCTTTTTCTACTCCCTTCTGTTTTTCCCAGCATTATTGTCTTTTCTAGTGAATCATGTCTTCTCATGGTGTGTCCAAAGTATGATAACCTCAGTTTCATCATTGTAGCTTCTAGTGACATTTCTGGTTTAATTTGTTCTAACACCCAATTATTTGTCTTTTTTTCGCAGTCCATGGTATGTGCAAACCTGTCCTCCAACACTACATTTCAAATGAGTTGATTTTTCTCTTATCCACCTTTTTGACTGTCCAACTTTCACATCCATGTAAAGAGATCGGGAATACCATGGTCTGAATGGTAGAAATGGGAGAAAGTAGGTTAGATTAAATGTTTCCCACCCAGGCTCCCTAAGGAGGTGAGAAGAAATGATCAGCTGGACCTAAAGAACACCCTCATCTAGCTATGATTTCTATCTTAATTCCCAATCAGAGAGATTTCTTTGTTTGAGTGGTATACTTCAAGCAGCTGTGGTTAATGCTTAATGTATCATGCTTAATGACATCACTAGGGCCCGCCTCTGAAATCTTACGGTTTGGGGTGCTTCTGACCTGGCAACCCTACTCCAGTGGGATTTACTCTAATGTAAATGTGTATGGGTTTGCAGCTTTAACTGCTTTGTCAATCAATCTATCCAGTTTTGTCAAACAATAAACTTTCTTCAGTGCTACAAGATTCAGAAGCTGGCTCTGAGAAGTAATAATTTACAGATATTCTTGCCAACCTCAAGAAGTATATAAATCCCCTCTCACCCCCTCCCCATTTCTTTAATAGTGGACTGGATAATGCGTTCTTGTATTATTTTAAAGAACTAGAATATGGTTTGTGCTACCTTGATTTCATTGTTGGTGCAGCAGCCAAGGTCTGCCTAAGATCAGTCTGCTGAGCCAATTTGCTGCACAAAATTGCTGCAATCATGTCCAAAACAGGAGTGGGGGAAAAAAAAGCTTATTTTCTACACACTGACTTTCTAATCACAATAACAAAAAAATTGCAACCAGCATTTCAGTGCTTGCTGAGTTACTCCTCTGAAATACATCACAGCCCATTTTCCACACACTTTCTCTAAGTACTTAGTATCACAAAACTAGGTTTGATAATATTGCATAGAGCGGATTTTTATAGAGAGAGAGAGAGAGAGCAAACTGTGTATGCTTATTCTGAAACTATTCTTTTCATGCATCGGCATTTCTCCCTTTGCTTCTCATGTTCAGTTTGGATGTTAAGACTTCCTTTCTCTATGCCTTTGAAATGCAGGTACAACATTTATTTATTTATTATTTGATTTATATCCCGCTCTTCCTCCCAGCAGGAGCCCAGGGCAGCAAAATCAAATGAAAAACTACCAGACACAAGTTGTTGTTGCTGTTAAATGTATAACCAGTCCTTCACCAACAGGTTCCAGGGCAGATTGCAACAATTTTAAATCTACTATTAAAAACAGTTAAAATACAGTCACAGGAATGGGTGGGTCCTGAAAGCACACATCCCAGGTGGCAAAGGCCAGGGTAAAGAGGTGTGTCATATGAAGTACATTTTAAAGATCAGACACACATGTCTGGCACATTGATGTTGTAGTTTGGCTAGTGGGAACTACTCCTGCTTGTTCTCACCTTCTTGTCTGTATAGCTCAGGAGGAGAAAAGGGCAGGGTCTCTTTGTGGGTTTCTCATCTCTAAGAATTTTCATTATTTTCATGTATTCTCAGAAACCTAATATTCCTTATTATGCACTCTTATACTAATGCTTGCAGTGTGGGATCTTCTCCCATTCATGTCATTTCACTAACAACAAGATAAGATAAGCACTCAAGTCATGTGTGCCAAGCCAATGCCAAAGCTCTTCTGCAGTGCTAGCAGTATTACTCCACTTTCCAGAAGGGATTGTGTTGCTGTAGGAAGGTACTACATAAGTGTGAAAGGGCCACAAGATTGATCTGAGTGTGAGAAGTCCTGGGTTCCATTCCCAGAGAAATAACCAGAAAAAGAAAAAAACAGAGCTTTAAGGGATAGGGGGATATTGGTGTAGGTCATAACTCAGTGGTACATCACATACTCTGCATCTAAAATGTCCCAGGTTCAATACCCAGCATCTCTAGGAAGGGCTAGCAAAGAGTCTGGATTGAAACTCTTGAGAGCTACCTTATAATCTGTGGAACTGGCACTATTACAGGGGCCACATAAAACTCGTTCCCCACATGCAAGAAATCATTCTTTTAGTGTGGCAGCACCTACACTTCGGAACTCCCTGCCTACTGACATCAGACAGGTACCTTTGTGGTACCTGCTAAAAACAATTTTGTTTAGGCAAGCCTATCCAGACATGCAGAAGTTGACTTGTTTTAAACTGTTTTCGCTTAACTGTTGGTTTGAATTATATTTTGATTTTTTTTAAAAAAAAAACCTGTTAACTTTGTATTTTATTGACAATTTTAATGTTTCTTTGATTTATTTATTTTTGTAAACCACTTAGAAGTTCTATTTACAATCAGGTAGTATAAAAACAACAGCTTTATGCGAAATATACCTGCACACAGGTTCACACAAGCATATACAGGAGTAACACAAGAGACATTTCTTACATTCTCACAGTAGAAGAGATTAAGGTAACAGGGATTACCTGTCAGGCCAGTATTCTGCACTTTCCAGTTCATAGTCCATGGGGGGGTTGGTGTTCATGGGGGAGCGGAGTTCAAAAGAATCACACACAGTTCTTAAAGCCTTAAATTCCATGTAAGATGGTATACTGCAAATACAGTACCCCATTGGCTCACTGTCTGCCCCCTTTCTCCACATGTGACTTTGACCAACACCCCAGAAATCAGGCGAGAGTACTGTCTTAAGAGTCAAATGTCCCAGCAAATCCCTAGGTGTTCACTTGACATTTCTGTGTTTGTACTTTTCCTTTCTCATTTAAGTCAACCTGCAAGCCTAACCACATTTGTAATTCCTTTTCTGGTAAAGCCAACATTTGGCTCTAAGTGTGAAACAGGACAGAAGGTAAGCTCTAGCTTTATGTGAGAGAAATACATTTATGTGTCTATATCTCTCTTCCACATTTTCCCCTCCCCCCCAAAAAATTATTCCATCTTTATTAATAAATAAGGACCTCAGTATTAGAACTGATCTAATTGTTTTGCATATTTTATTTGCATATGATTTGCATATTTTACTGTCATGAAAAAGTTTCCCTATGAACATCTGCCCAGAGGTAAGTCCCATTGATTTCAATGGGACTTACTTCCTAGTGAGTGCATAGGTGTTTAACTATTTATTTATTTCTTATTTATTTAAAATATTTCTATCCCGCCCTTCTACCCTATAATAGGGCACTCAGGGCAGCTTACAAATATAAAATCAAACATGTACATAATAAAATTGTAAACAATAAAATCACAAAAACTTTAAAATAAATTAAAATACATAAAGTACAATTAAAATACATAACATACTATATATATATATATAGGTCTGCCTAGTAAACGTCGCAAGATGTCACCCTAAGAGTCGGAAACGACTCACACTACAAGTGCGGGGACACCTTTACTTTTTAATATGTACAGAAATGCAAATACTAGGGTAAAGTGTGCATATAAATGGATATATTAGTGAAAATATCATACAAAAATGTGTTATATTAGCGATGATTGCTTTCCGAAAGGCATACCAAAATGTGTGTGTTAGGAGAAATTCACTGAATAATTTTCACGAGGACTGTAAAAATTATAAATTGTTGTGGAAATGTGAAGAACTTAACTTGAGATTGGAAAAATGAGAAAGCCAGAAAAACTGAAATTGACATACTCACCCATTCCAGATGCACATACAACTGTATGCACCTAAGACCTTTGCTAATTAATGCTATATGGTGCCAGAGAGGCATGGCCAGAAGGCATAACAGCATTAGAAGGGAATCATCATGGGCATGATCCTGCTCTCTTCTCATGCGTCCAGTCATCATGTACAGTCCTAATCTTGCTTGCTAACTTTTGCTATTACGTGTTTTGTCCAACTGCCTCCTTGCCCTCTCACTTGCATAGAGATGGTTTCCAATACAGGTATGATGAATATGTAGTACATTCATAAGGTCTGTGTTGGAAGCTTCTCCTGTGAGCCCAGGGTTTCTCCAAGGCACAGTACTGCTTGATTGCTGTTATTTGAATACCAGTCCTTCTGACTCTGTGTCCTCAGAGTTTTCCCATTGTAAATTTACACTGGAACACCAGATTATCCTGGTTTACTATTTTGCCAAAATGTGCACCTAAACATTTTTGTGGGAGGAGCTTTCATCTCAGTGATATGCTCTGCCTATTTTCATAAGAACTAGTTTTGTTCTTAGAAAGTATGTCTGTTTCCAAAATTAGCTTATCAATCACCAGCTGACTTGTTTAATAATTCAATTAGCATTCATCCGGCTTAACTGCTATGCTATTTCACTTGGTTGTCCGCTTATTGATTTCATTTGCTCTACTAATTTTTAATCAGTTTACCTGCTTAATTTCACTCCATTCTGTATTCTAATCCTAATTAGTTCAAATACGTAACTGACTGTCTGCTTACTTAATTGATTATAGCTCATTCAATTGATTGTTTGCTTACTCATTAAATTTCTTGATTCTTCTGTCCTTAATTGACTCAGTAGTGTCTATTTTTCCCAACAATATGAGATTTAACAGCTGATTTACAGGATAGTAATCTTATTCAGTAAAACCCTTCTCAGCACTTTTCATTCATAAGTCCAGTCACCTATCTACATTATCCTACCTTAATCTATTGTGGTCTTTATAGTCATAATTCCCAACTTAATGACAATTGTGAAACTCTTATATTTTAAAATGGTTTTAAATCCAAATGCCTGTGAGCAACTCCCTTCTCATTACCATTACTTCTGTTGTTATGATCACTCACAAATATTTAGAGTGCAGAAAGTAAGAGTCTAGTCGTATTGTTTTTCTAGTCAGTGATTGTATTCTGGTTAATGGGAAATTCTCACCTAAGACTGTGTGCCATTTGCTAGAATTTGCTAGGATGATGGCAATACACCAGTCAAGCAATGTGTGTGGGTGGGTGTTTCTATGCACGTGCACACACACACACACACACACATACACACACACACACACACACACACACACGCACACAGGGCTGTAATGATTCTAGGTCACAACACAGACAGAGTAGAGGAATAAGGAATGGCTTGAAACATTCTCTAGAGCATCTAAGGCAGACTTCTGATCCTTTGGATGTGCCTAGGTCATGTGACTTTAGGGCAAATTCTCAAAATATCAACTTAATACTAAGGGGAAATCTCTAAATTATAAACTCTGTCATTACAGGGGTGTAGAGAGAAACTTCACATATTTAAAATGAACAGCCAAATCCTTTGTTTAATGTTTCTGTGAGAAAGGTTATATCTATTCTCCCTCCTGTAGCAGCATCCTTAAATCCATCCTCCACCAATAACTTTAATTAATTTCTCCACAATCTTACAGTCACCCTCTTCATCTGCCCACACAAATTTACTACAATTATTATTATTGAGATTAATCATGTTGCTACCTTTCTGTTCCTTTCTGTCACTAATATATCTGATACCTTGGACTCTTTTACATCTCCCTGAAAATCTCAGTTTAATGCCTTTACTCCCGAAATATCTCCATCTTTTCAGTCATGGTGACTACTGATCTTTTCTTCATGTTCCCCACCCACTATAATGTCTATCCCTCATGATGATGTGCAAAAGTGAACCAAGGCAACCTTTCACACATTCTCCTTTATTTCACCTACACAGATTTTTAAATACCACAATTCATTCTAATTCTTCTACAAACCGCAAACTATAAGTTGCCTTGTGAGATATTACTGCTTTTTGCTTTTGCTTTTTTGCTTTGCTTCTTGACAGTCATTTCACTTTTTTCTGATTTAAATGCTGCTGCTAATGAACAGACTAATTGATGGGAAGAATGGATCAAGTAATACATGCAAGTAAGTAATTATTGTAGATTAACAGTTCATCCTATTAACATAACCATCATCCAAGTCTATGCTCCAATGGCAAACGCAGAAGAAGAGGAATTGGAAAGATTTTACGCAGAAGTACAGAAAGAAATTGATCGCACACCAAAACAAGATGTGCTGATAATCATGGAGGACTGGAATGCAAAAGCAGGGAACAGAGAAGAACTAGGAATTGTGGGGAAATGGGGCTTAGGAGATAGAAATGAAGCAGGAGAAAGACTTACTTAATTCTGTGAAGCCAATAATTTGTTTCTCGCAAACACATTTTTTGAGCTACCAAAAAGATGACTGTACATGTGGACATCACCAAATGGTCAATATAGGAATCAAATTGATTATATAATTGGTAGCAGAAGATGGAGAAGTTCCATACTTTCTGCAGAAACAAGACCAGGAGCAGACTGTGGTACAAATCATGAACTGGTATTAGTGAAAATCAGAGTAAAGCTAAAGAACAACAAAGCAATCATAATGCCAAAATACAATTTAAATAACATTCCAGAAAAATATAAAGATCAAATAAGGAACAGATTTGAGACTTTAAACTTAGTGGACAGAGAACCAGAAGAACTATGAATTAAAGTCAGAGACATTATTAGGGAAGAATGCAAAGATGTATCACTGAACACTAAAGTCAAGATCATTCAAACCATGGTATTCCCAATCTCTATGTATGGATGTGAAAGTTGGACATTGAAAAAAGTGGATAAGAGAAAAATTAACTCATTTGAAATGACGTGTTGGAGGAGAGCTTTGCCCATACCATGGACTGTGAAAAAGACAAATAACTGGGTGTTAGAAAAAATTAAACCAGAACTATCACTAGTAGCTAAAATGATGAAACAGAGATTATCCAACTCTGGACACATAATGAGAAGACACGATTCACTAGATAAGACCATAATGCTGGGAAAAACAGAAGGGAGTTGAAAAAGAGGAAGACCAGCAAAGAGATGGATTGATTCCATAAAGGAAGCCACAGACCTGAACTTACAAGATCTGAACAGGGTGGTTTATAATAGAGGCTATTGGAGGTCACTGAGTCACATGGTCACCATAATTCATAAATGACATGAAGGCATATAACAACAACAACAAATTGCTTGAACTCTACAATACTCTTCCCTTTTATATTTTTATTTTCACTTTACTTTTGCTTCAGAAAGCACTTTAAAAAAACTTTAAACTTTTGACTATGAGTAAAACAATGTTTTCCTTCATTTTACCTTCTGACAACAGATTTATTCAGTACCACTATATGCTGTGGATATACAATAATGAAGCAGCAAGGACAGAGCAAACACATCCACTTTACAAACATTGACCCAGGGTGTTGAAGAAGGCTGAAACACAACTTGGTCAAAGATCCAACTCACCTCTCCACTGTTTTTTCTGGACAACTTACAGTATGTATTTAATGTTCCAGATGAAGTCATAGATGAATGTTCTGCTTCTGGGTTGTTACTGTAGAAAATGAATGCCTTATTAATGAG
The DNA here is from genome assembly GCF_030035675.1 of Rhineura floridana. Lineage (NCBI taxonomy): Eukaryota > Metazoa > Chordata > Lepidosauria > Squamata > Rhineuridae > Rhineura > Rhineura floridana. The sequence continues at coordinate 232,040,904 of NC_084480.1, read as the reverse complement.
GAGTTCACTTTCCTTGGGTGATCGAAGCCATTGGTGGCATGAAAGCCCTTGGTGGCATGGAAGATGCTTTGCTAGCTAACAAGGGCTGAACACAACTTTGCCAGCTCAGCAGGACCCCATTGCAAGTGATCTTGTAGAAACAACCCCAACTTCATTTTCCCCTCTCTTCTACTCGATTAGATTTGGGAGAGAATCAATGGATTAAATAACCATAGTGGATTGGATCAGATGATAACTGTCCCTCAGTCTAGCTTAGCACATGGAAGGTAGCTGGAGCCTTCCTCATCTCAGCTACCGAGTGTGCGGATGCCTCCTGTACTGGCCCAGCACATCAGAGCAGGGACAGAATATCAGAATACAGTTTACAGATGCAAATTCCTAAATATGTAGGGGGGGAAACCCAATTTCTCTATGTTTTATTAGATACCCCCTTGGATTTATCCATATAGTTTTGGCCTACATGCATAGGATTTTCTGGATGTGTCTTCAGGAGCTCCATCCTCCCCATGTGGATGTGTGGGAATGGCAGAAGCAGAGATGGTCCACCAGGTGGGCAGGGAGAATAAGTGATCACATACTGCCTACTACACAGTGGCTTGGACCAGAGAGGAGGTCTTCCAAATCTGGCCCAATGACTTTACCAGAGATCTCACAAATATTTGCACATTTCAAATACAGAGCCTTTAGATATGGGAATAAATGTTGAATGAGACATTTGGTTCAACTACTTTTTATTTTTTAAAACAAGATCTTGCACTGCTTCATTTACTTTCTCCAGACTTGTACATGGTTGTTAAATAGAAGCTGTCAGGATACAGGCATAATTCTTTCTTCAACCAAACCTCATTCATTTCTGTGAGGTTTAAGTAGAAGCAGTCCTCAGTAGTGTGCATCATACATATATGTAGTTTGTTACACAGTTTGCAACCTAACACTTATCTGATCATATCAGCTGGAATTTTTCTTGTTTCCAATACACAATATAGAGAGAACTAGGAGATGGCTTTTCCTAGAAGGAAAGATAATAATTGGTATAACTCAGAGGAGTCTGGACAGGCAATATATCACCAATTAGAGTCATATCAGTTGACCTCTTAGTAACAGAGTCCATCAGTTTCAGGCAGCCAGCTCATAACAGGCAGCCATACATAACCAGGCTAATAGCATATATTACTACTCTGCCATGATAGGGAACACAATGGAAAACAATCCGCACACTATTTTTAAGGAGATGGGGGGGGGGAAGGGAGGTACAATCTTCTTCCCACTAAACTAAAATTTATAGCAAAAACTCCCATGGGTCATGATAGAAATTGATTGAGCCCTAAAAGTGGATTAACAGATTTATCCACCAAACAGTAGGTATCCACTACTAGTTGTTTTTATAAAGCCTACCTCCTGAAGTGTAGATTCCTAGTTTGCACATGTGCCTGAATATGTATATATCACAAGCACACATGAGATTTTATGTGGAAAATGAGCACGCAGATTCAAAATATGGAGCAAAGTAAGTTGCACAGCTTGGATCATTACAATGAAGGAAATAATGTGTTTGTTTGTTTGTTTGTTTAGATTTATATCCTGCCTTTCCTCCCAGGAGGAGCCCAGGGTGGCAAACAAAAGCACTAAAAACACTTTAAAAATCATAAAAAGAATTTAAAATACATTAAAACAAAACATCTTCAAAACCTTTTTTTTAAAAAAAGTTTTAAAAACATATTTTTTTAAAAAAAGAAGAAGTTTAAAAACATCTTAACAAGCAATTCTAACACAGACACAGACTGGGATAAGGTCTCTACTTAAAAGGCTTATTGAAAGAGGAAGGTCTTCAGTAGGCGCTGAAAAGATAACAGAGGTGGTGCCTTACTTTTAAAGGGGTAGGAATTCCAAAGGGTAGGTGTCACTACACCAAAAGTCCATTTCCTGTGTTGTGCAGAAGAGACCTCCTGATAAGATGGTATCTGCAGGAAGTCCTCACCTGCAGAGCTCAGTGACTGACTTGGTATATAAGGGATAAGATGGTTTTTCAGGTATCCTGGTCCCAAGGTGTCTAGAGCTTTGTACACCAAAAGTAGAACCTCGAACTTAGCCTGGTAGCTAATAGGTAGCCAATGCAAATCTTTCAGCAGTGGGGTGACATGTTGGTGATACCCTGCCCCAGTGAGCATTCATGCCACCACATTTTGTATCAGTTGCAGCTTCTGGACCAACTTCAAGTGGAGTCCCACATAGAGCACATTGTAGTAATTGAGGATGGAAGTTACCAGTGCATGGACAACAGTGGTCAGGCTATCCCAGTCCAGAAAGTGCAGCAGCTGTCTTACCAGCCACAGCTGGTAAAAGGCACTCCTAGCCACTGAGGTCACCTGGGCCTGAGGTGACAAACATGGATCCAGGAGCACTCCCAGACTATGGACCTGCTCTTTCAGAGGGAGCATGACCCCATCCAAAGCACTGACAGATCATCTGAACTCGGGAACCACCAACCCACACCATCTCCATCTTGCTATGATTCAGACTCAGTTTATTGGCCCTCATCCAGCCCACCATCAAGTCCAGGCACCGGTCCAGTGCTTGCATGGCCTTTCCTGATTCAGATGTTACAGAGAAATAGAGCTGGGTATCATCAACGTACTGCTGACACCTCACCCCAAATCTCCTGATGACTGCTCCCAAGGGCTTCATATAGATGTTAAACAGCATGGGGAACTATGGTTAGTGCTAACCACCTTCAGTGACATAGCAAACAGAGGTTAGGCAAACCTGGAAAGGAGAGGTGGCAATACAAAAAAATATACAAAAAGGGAGGAGTGTGCATGACAGAAAAAGAGATCCCATAAGCATGCAGCATGTTCTTGATCTTCCAAACCATGGCAATGATTGTACACCTGCCCAGAAGGTTTTTCTATGTTGAGAAGTGAGAGCGGGTGGACATATTCAATTGTCACCCTTGCTAGGTAGCCCTATCCTGGCTCCAAACTCAGACTGACCAGTCTGATCCTTTCTGCTCACAAATAACCTCTTTATAAGGGTTGAAGAAGCTCCCAACAAAACAATTTCCCTCAAACCATCCAGCCTTTGAGGTTAAAGAGGCTAGTTGCTTAGAGGCCATTTTGGCAAGTAAGTGATATATAAATAAATAAAAATACTGGTGCTGAGTGAGTCTACCAGTGGCTCATGCCTGTTTTCCTCATGCAAGTCATCTTTGATGAGTTGGCTTAGCCTGGGGTGGAAACATGTTTTCCTCCAAGGGCCACATTTTCTTGAGGAAAAGTAGTTGGGAGAGGCACATACTAGCAGTGGGTGGAGCCAAAATAAAAAGTGGGCAGGGTCAAAGCAGACATACACACTCACCCCATTCATCTCTCTCTCTCTCTGACACACATACATACACTTTTTTGGGATTCCATGCTGCATACTGGGAACTCTGCTCTGCCTTTTCAATGTGATTCACAGAAACACAGGGAGCTGGAGCTGTCCATGAAGGAAGAGAAGAATTTTTTTTCCCTATGACCAGCTTATTTTCTTTCTGTGCCGTATGCTATGAAAGGGACTTCCTTGCTCATTGGATATGGAAATATAACAAACTGCTCATGGCAGAAGACAGCAATCTTTTATCCATGAACAGCTCGCTTTACTTCTATGTTGTGCAGTTAGAAAGGGGAACCCCTTTCTCAGCATGCAGCTTGGATGCCAAGCAAACAGTGTGTGCATTCCTGTGTCTGTGTATGGCTGGAGTGTGTATGTGCATCTGTACGCAGATGGTTTGTGAGACTGAGAGCGAATAAGAGAGAAAATGGGTGGACATGTGTGTTCTTTGCCTTGGGGTTTTGACTACCCACTTTGGGGTATGACCCTGCCCTGATCACTTTCTCCCAGGAGAAATGTTCCGCACCCTTGCTTGTACTGCAGAACAAACAGCAAGGTCTAAGGTAACCAAAAAAACGTGGGATGGGTCAAACAGCAGACAGCAAAACAGCCCTGCTGGGTCCCTACCAAAGGTAACTGATTAGCCCTACATCACTAGTCTAGGAGCGTGTTGATGAGCTATTGCTTTGCACTGAAGTGTGCTAGTGGGGCTCTGCATCCTCTGTTTCTACCCTCTGCACTAAAGAGAAGGGACAAAGTCATCCCCTGCCCAAACATGCAACCGGAGGTGCGTGTGGCAGCAATATATTTATTTTAAAAGTTGTCTTCTTTTTTTTAAAAAAAGGGAATAAAACCAGGATCTGTTGTTGTTGTAGTTGTTGCTTAGCAACAGTCAAGACTGCTGAAGAACCCCTTCAACGTTCTTCTTTGACCAGTGAAATGTAAGATATCTTTTTATCTTAAAGGTGTCATAAAACCTAAAAAGCCTGTCATGCGTGAATGTGAAATATTTTTTTTCTTAAAGACTCTCTGTGCTTTATTGAGAATGTTAAGGCTGGGAAAATAAATGACTTTCATGCAAGCTAATGTCTGTAATGAGTCAATAAGGGGTGGTGTGTGGAGAGATGAAAGTACCTCAAAACAGAAACAAGATAAAATAATTAAAAACAAATCAAATAGAGCCAATGAAGTAAAGATTCTCCATGGCCTTGCAGATTCTCATAGCAGTGGGTTTTATGTTGTTTGCTTTAGAATATTGGTTATATTGGGAATTAGCACTGGATTGGAAGTGCTATTATCACCAGAGGCTATAAAGCTAGCATGGTTTTCCACTTAATGTCCCTTGTATGCTTCATTGAACATATTTCATTTCATTGTCAGCTTTTAAAATCTGTCTCTAAGCACACTTCATCCCAGTAAAAAAATAGGTTATAAACTAAATTGTGTGAACACAACAATAATTCTAAAGCCAATCCAGAGCAACAGTGTACATTTTAATATTTTTATAACTGTTAATCTGGAAATTAACTTGGTTCAAACTCTCCCCTCCCCATTATTGCATTAATACGAATTACAGGAAGGGGGACATCCTGATTTATCTTATATATACAACCTAAAGCCTGAGCCGTAAGTCTGGCATTAGGTGATAAATCATGGATCAGCACCTGCACTCACTTCAAGCCTCTGCCATCCATATCAGCAGAATGACTACCACTGGTATAGAAATGGGGAGGTGCATTGGAGCAACTAGAGGAACCATAGCCTTCCTGCTGACATAACTAGTTGCATGGAACTAGATAGTACTATTCTGCACAATTGCATAGCAAAATAAACTAGTTCTAATACTCCACCACCCCCATGAGAGGGTCCACCTCTGTAGGAAGACAGTGGTTCAAATTAAGACAGAAAAGTGTGGTGGTAGTAGATAGATCAGGGCCAACAGAATATGAAATAAACCCAGTTAGTGCCCTGATGGTCTCACTTTGATGGGCTGTAGATCAGTGGTACAGCACATTCATGAAGAATGGGCTTTGAAATCCTTCCAATCAGCTGGTTTTTGGAGCTTCAGAAGGTGTGCAATGCTTCTGGAGTCGTGCCAGTTAGCTGATCATTGGGATTTCAGAAACACTGTACATGGTGCTTCAGAAGCCCCTTTTGACCCAACCCATTAGGTGATTGGCAGGTGGGTGTGACTTGTCCAAAGTGCAGTGGAGACTGTTGACACTGATGTCAGTGAGGCAGTGAATCACTCTGGGTTTTAGTCCAAACTTCCATCGAGCTGTCCAAGGCCTGATACCTACTTCCAGAATAGGTTCAGCACCTTGTACAGCTCCTTAAAAGATCAGACTAAAACCAGAGCAGACTCACTGCCTCACTGCCATCAGAGCCAGCAATCTCCAATGCCAAAATTGCCTGATAGGCCCACCGGGGAGGCCTGGCCAGCTTTATTAGGCCTGTAGGCCCAAGGTTCTCACCCCTTGGTTACAAAAACGACTAGTCTGATAGCTTTCACCTCTGAATATTACTTGCTGGGGAGCAAAAGTGGGGAGAGTCCTGTTGTGCTCATATCCTGCTTGCAGGTTCCCACAGTCATCTGGTTTGCCCCTGTGAAAACAGTATGCTGGACTGATGGGCCAGGCCTGATCTAACAGAGCTCTTCTTATGTTTCTAGGTTTCTTTCATTTTCAGAGTAAGAACGTTTCAGGTCCAGCATCAGGCATCCTCAGGCAGCTGCTAAGGCCAGCATCCAAGGCCTAGCACAGGTCCCTTGAACCTTCAAGGCATCTCCATGTCACTTATATCTGCTTACGCACCCTCTCCAGTGAGCGAGCAGTAAGGGGAATTGGAAAAAGAGCTTGGCTACTCACATCCCTCACCTCTAGGTCATGTTGGTGATTACCATCGCTTAACTTTGGTGCTGTGTTAACCTGCTGTTCAGGAAATAGTGGGTGAGTGGGTGGGGAAATGAGTGGTGATGTTGGTGAAGAACAGGAGCAACTTCCAGCTTTCCTTTGTGGTTTTGGGGCTGCTTCTGGCTTTCACCATCCTGAATGCTTACCTCAACTCTCAGAAAGCAAGTTCCAAGGGACCAGTGACGGGGTAAGAGGAACCACCACCATTTGCTCTCATAGCCACCTCGCCAGAGTAGGGATGGATGGATCTGTCTGTTGAGGCTATTTTAGCACCTGCCAGGGCAGTGTGATGCTCACCTCAATACCCGGGTGTAAGTGCGGGCGGAGGAGAGCCAGATGGGCTCCTGTGCTTTCGGCCAAGTATCAATTAAAGACACACACACAGCTCTTGATCAAAAGCGACCCCAGTCTTACACAGGCACATCAGCCAGGCAAGAGTGAAGGCCCCTCTTTATTGTAAGCAGAATCAATATTTAGGTTTCAGGAGTAAAAGAGCAATAAACAAAATGTAACATAGCATTATTGACAACGTCAGAGACAAGTAGCAGATCCTTGCTATAATTCAAAAGCCAGGACGTTCCTCCCTTGAATCTTTGTAGCCCTTGAGTAATACATTGTGAGATAAGAGTGGGGATGAGGAGAGTAACTGACACTTCTGGTGGTTATAAACATGGGAACATATAAACAAGAAAACACATATGGCTCTGAGGAGGCCTCATATCAATGAAACTACAAAGTTCTATTACTAAACCTCCGAAGGAGTACCCAAGAGACAGAAATACTAAACCCCAATTACAAAAGAAGATACATGGGCGTAAGTATACATCGAGTGCCGCGAGAATAAAACACTCAAGGACAGCTTCAGTTTATTATCTTCTAAAAACATTGTTGCCGACTTGCAGGCACCTCCGAAGTCAAATTCCCATGAACAGAAACGAGACTTAGAGTGTTTGCGTTCCCCCTCCCATCTGTGTTCCAACATGCTTTGCAACTTTGGTTCAGCATTTACGGAGTTATTTAGGCTCGTTGTTTTCTACCTAACATGTCCATTTCAATTCTCTCAGCTTCTCATTTTTCCAAACTTAAATTCAGTTCTCCACATTTCTGTAGCAATGAATTCTTTTTTAAATCCTCATGAAAATTTTTCACTATTTTAATAAGATTTTTCCTAATAAATACGTTTTTGTATACAGATGGTTTGGTTGACATGCTGCATCATGAAATTCAGAGAACAGTGACTTTTGAAGGATGGCTGTGTTTTGGTTCTCATATTGTTTGGAAAACATGAATTAAGCAGTTTTGTCTTTAAATGTTGCTGAATCATTGTCCTATCCCTACACCAGTGAGAGAAGGAAAACTGGCATTCAAGTGTAAAGCCATATGCAAATACACAGAATTACAAAGACTGCAGTGACAACCGTATTACTAGGGTTGGCATCTGGCAGAGTGAAAAGAAAACCACATTCTCCTTTTTCAATACGGTCAGGCTTTCACTTGGAAATTCACATAGGGGAACCTCAACATTCTACTTTTGCTCAGAAGTTTCACGCATGCTATAGTTTTCTGCAAATGATTGAGAAACATCTGAAATCCTGAAAGACAAAGGCAAGCAACCCAAACCAAATCCCATTTATTGTATGTTCATTGTTAAAAGAATATACTGTAATTGTTTATTATTCTCTATATCAGAAGTGGGGAATCATCAGATCAGAAATGGGATGCCACTCCTGTGGCTTCCTCATTTGGTCCACGGGCCACCTCTGCCCCTAAAGCAAACTGGCTTAGAAAAAGTCTCACACTGGACCTTTGTAAAAGACTAACTGCAGCACAGGGCCCATTTGGGAGGTGTGTGTGTGCTGGTGATGCCAGAGCATAGCCATCATGGCTGGTAGCTAATGATTGCCTTATCCTCTATGATGTAGTCTAATCCTCTTTTAAATCTATCCATATTGGTGGCCTATTTTAAACAGCATTTCCGTATTTTGGATGTTGTTTGGTTCGTTATTGTTTTTTTATTATTATTATTTATTGTATTTATTGTATTTATATATTGTGCTTGTTTTTATCTTTTTGTACACCGCCCAGAGAGCCTTCGGGCTTAGGGCGGTATATAAATTAAAATAAATAAATAAATAAATAAATAATCACTGCCTCTTATGGGAGTGAATTCCATAGCTTAACTAGGTGCTGTGTGAAGAAGTACTTTCTTTTGTCTCTCCTAAATCTTCCAACATTTAGCTACATTGCATATCCACATTCTTGTGTTATGAGAGACAGAGAAAAACTTTCTGTATCAACATTCTCCATGCCATGCATAATTTTATATACTTCTTTCATGTCACTTCTCACTTGCCTTTTCTCTAAACTTAAAAGCCCCAAATGCTGCAGCCTTTCCTCATAGGGGAGTTGCTCCATCCCCTTGATCATTTTGTTATATGTGTACACAGGAGTGTAGTCATCCAGGGTCTCAGAGAGTCTTAGACCCCTTACTTTTTTGGCTGGGTCCCTGTTTCTCCAGTATCCTGCTAGCCAATTAGCACAAAAGAGGAGTGTGTCAGCCACCGACAAGAATCTTCTAACATGCTTCCTTGTCCTTTCCTGTTGAGCCAATCAGAGTGAAAGGAGGTGAGTCAGCCACTGAGAATAATCTTCTCAGCAGCTAACAGACTCCCCTTTCATGCAGATTGGCTCCTAGGGACATCTGTTATTGTGGGAGAAGTCACACATGGGAAGGACTGAGGAGTGCAGAGATGATGATGGAGGACAAGCAAGCCAGGAGGTGCAGCTGTGAGTGAGTGTGGCATGACTATAATGAAGGGACTCTGCACTTCTGAATTTGCCACTACACTACTGTGTGTACATTTGAATCCCCAATGTGTGTTTGTACTCACTGGAAACTCAAACCCCACTTTTGTGAGGGAGCACAATCTTTCCCACACATCACTCTTATGCTTATACAACTTTACCCTTGACCCTCATAAAACACACAAAAAGAAAAAAAATTGGTTTATTAGAAGAAGAATCAGGGAAAATATTGCATTGTACAATTATAAGTAATGTGAACAATGTTCTAACTTTTACCCAGCCACTCTTTCCCTAATGTTCAAGATAAAATAAGACAGAGAACCTAAACCTACACATATTCACAGTTGCACCAAATCACACTGAGAGAAAAAGGAAAGAAAGGAGCTCAAAGGTTGAAGGTGAATATACTTTTCCTGAAGATTGCAACAAGAGTCTGTCAGAAGGGAATTTTCACATTTAGTGGTGAGCCAAAGCTCCACGCTCATTGTAGCCTTTGCTAGACTTGAAAGATCTCACCTTTGCCTAGTTCGTGTAGTTGTTTGCAGCCCCAAAGTTGGTCCTAGGGTGTGATGTGTAGAGTAAAACAGCAGTTGAGCCCCCACGGGAGAGGTGCTGCTGACTCTCAAAATTATCAGGTTTAACTTTTTTTTTGCTCTCCATTGGGCCACATATACATTGGGAGGGGAAAATGTGAATGGGCCATATGAAGACAATAGAATAATTTGGAACTGCCGATCGGGGCTCTGGCTTTACCAGATGTGTTTCCTGATGTGTTTCCTTGTCTTCTGAGAAATGTTTACTGTAAATTCCTGCTCTTGGAGTGATTGATCCCTAATCCCCAAAAGGTCAAAGGATATCCCGACCTTTGTACAGATGGCCCCATTGTTAGAAGCACCTCACCTGTTTTCTACTGATACATTTATTTATTTATTTGTTTGTTTCATTTATAGACCGCCCATAGCGAATAGCTCTCTGGGCGGTGTACAAAAAGGTTAAAATACAGAATATAACAATAAAAACCTACAGCAATAAACAAAAACAGCAATAAAAATAAAAAATTTAAAATTATAACATTAAACACTTTAAAATGCCTGGGAGCATAGCCAGGTCTTAACCTGGCGCCGGAAAGATAGAAGCGTCGGTGCCAGGCGTATTTCTTCAGGGAGGCTATTCCACAGTTCGGGGGCCACTACAGAAAAGGCCCTAGATCGAGTAACTGTCCTCCGGGCTTCCCGATGGGTTGGTACCCAGAGGAGGGCCTTAGATGCTGAGCGAAGTGATCGGGTAGGTTCATAGTGGGAGACATAAATCTTGGGTTCTTCTTGTGAGAGTCAGGATGTCTGTGCCCCTTGGCTTGTAGCATTCACCAAAAACTCACAATTCCACAGAGGGGCTGTTTCTAGGATTCTCTGCACTTGTAGAGTTCCAAACTGTGGTTCCCTGAGATGAATCAAAGAATTAAAACTCCCCAATATTATTACAATTTTGGTTACCCTTTTCTGAATCTTTTCTAACACTACAATATATATATTTTTAGGTGAGGCAACCAGAACTGTACACAGTATTCTAAATGCAGCATCATCATAGATTTGTATAATGGCATTATGATTTCAGCATTTTATTTCATTTCATTTCCTAATGATCCCTACCATTTTCATAGCTGTTGCACATCTTTATTAAACTATCCATGATGACTCCAAGACCTTGTTCCTGGTCAGTCACCAACAGTTCAATTCCCATGAGTGTATATATGAATGTATATATTTCTTTACATTGAATTGCATTTGCCATTTTACCAAGCATTAATTCGGTTTTTAAGAAGTCATTTTGGAGCTCTTTGCAATCCCTTTTTAATGACCATGAACAATTTAGTATCATCAGCAAACTTGGCCACCTTACTGTTCATTCCTAACTCTAGATTGTTTATGAACAAGTTAAAAAGCACAGGTACAGCATCAGGACACAGTACTGATCCTTGGAGGACTCCACTTTCTACATCTCTCAGTTTATCCTTACTCTCTGCTTCCTGTTTCCTACCCAGTTCCTTTTTTAAAAAAAAAATCACAAACTGATGTGGATATGTGGAGAATTGAACTAAGATGGGAAAAAGAAGAAACAGAAAGAAACTGAAACTGATAGCTTCCCCTATCCCCAAGTAAAAAACAGTAATATTGAGCATTTGGACCTGCAGTTCAAGGACAGGCAAAGCTGCATATTGACAACACTATATCTCCATTTAAGTGTTATGTTACCTGCACTAAGATAAACTCATGTAGAGTGGCAGAGAGACATGAAAGCAGCCCCCAACCCCCATTTTCGTGTGGTTACAATTTTGTGATCATGCAAAGGTTGGGAAAAGTGAGAGCCTGTTGGGGATAGTTTCTGGCCCCTTAGGTGAGAGATGAGGAGTGCTTGGTGTGAATAATTTATTTTGTGTGTGAGAGAGAGTGAGTGTGTGTATGTATGCATTGTTGCTTGTTTGTATGTATTTAGATTCGTGTGGTTCTCATGGTGTGGACATGTAAGTGTGTTGTATTTTAGGATGTGAGTGCTTGCAGGGTGTGATTTGAGGTGTGCTAAAATAGTTAAGTTGAGTGTATTGGTTTAGAATGTCAATATGTTTCATTAATGTCTGTCATTCTTACTAGGGTTTGCTTGAGTAAACTATACAGTTTGGGACCAGGATACTTGAAAGACTGTCTTACCCCTTATATACCCAGTTGATCACTGTGCTCTGCAGGCGAGGGCCTCCTGCACATACCATCTTATCAGGAGGTCCGTTTCGCACAACATAGGAAACAGACCTTTAGAATGGCGGCACCTACCCTGTGGAATTCCCTCCCCTTAAATATTAGACATGTTATCTTTTTGGCACCTACTGAAGACCTTCCTCTTTCAACAAGCCTTTTAAAAGACCTTCCTCTTTCAACAAGCCTTTTAAGTTGAGATCTTATCCCAGTCTGCGTCTGTGTTGGAATTGCCTTTGAATATGTTTTTAAACCTCTTTTTTTAAAAAATGTTTTTAACCTTTTTTTGAGATGTTTTGAAAGCTTTTTTAAAAATGTTTTTAAAGTTGTTTTGTTTTAATGTATCTAAAGTCTATTTTTATGATGTTTTAAAGTGTTTTTAGTGCTTTTGTTTCCCACCCTGGGCTCCTGCTGGGAGGAAGGGTGGGATATAAATCAAATAATAAATAAATAAATAATAAAATAAACTGAATGATATCTATTTCCAGTTGTAGTTAGATGAAGTTCTGTTTGCTATTATAAAGGGGGCTGGCAGTTTTAATTGTTTTGGTTTTTTATTAATAATATGATTGATGTATAGAGATTAAGGAATTAGTTGATTACCATGGTTAAAAATAAGGTTGAATATACATATTTTACTTGATTTCTAATTTTTTTTCTCTTGAAGGCTAGGGGATATTTTGTTCAGTCTACTATGTTTGTTATGAATTTTTCTGGTATTTGTTTAGTTAATTTTTATGTGCAATATTTATACTAAATGTTGATATTAAAGAGAATGTTCTGTTCGCTTATTAGTTGTGTTTTATAGATTGTAGATGGTTCCACGAGCTAGAGGGAGCCCCAGCTGATGAAGCGTCAAGGCCCCAGCTGACGAAGCGTCAAGGCGAGTTAAGCAGCAGAGCGAAAAGAGGGTAAGTAGCTCCCATTTATTCCATTATTTAATTGAAGTAAAACAGTGCAGAGCAATAAGTAATAAGGGCAGCCCAAGGTCACCCTGAGCTAGGAGCCAAATCCTGAAAGAACCTATATCTTAGGAGACAGATCCTAGGAGAAGGAAGCCCATAGAAAGCTAGTTTTCAACACCACCCTAGCAGGAAAGCTTCAGGGGACACTGTAAACAAGGCTAAATTCCAGTTGGAGAGAAGGGGGAAAAGGAAACTCCACCGACACATACAGGGAGAGAGTCAGCTCAGTCCTTGCTAAAAAGGGCAGCTTCAGCCTTCCTGAAACACAACCACAAGCTCTGTTTCCCTAGGTTAAAGAAAGGTCAGGCTGTTCTAGGTGGGAAAACAACAAACACAAAAGACTTGCCTGGAAGGCACAGCCCCTTGATTAGATTAAAAGCAGCCAAAAGCTTAAACAGCCCCGCCCCTCGCTCAGGAAGGAAGGAAGCCTGAGAGAATACTAAAGAGTTAAGCTCCAGCTGATAGCCATCAGCCTCAAGTAACACATCATTGGCTGGCAGCAGTAGCTGGGAGGAACCAGCCACACATATAAAGTCAGCGCACCTAGCGAGGGAGCCTGCTCCACGAGCTAGAGGGAGCCCCAGCTGACGAAGCGTCAAGGCGAGTTAAGCAGCAGAGCGAGTTCGGCAGCAGGGCGAGGAGGCCAGGGCCCCCCACTCTGCCCGTCTGTTCCCTGACCTCAACTAAACCGCAGTCTCCAACCCATTGACGTAATAAACCTTAAACAAAACTATGCAGGTAAGAAGCCAGCAGGGGTGTGGGGGCTTTCCAGTGTTTTGCACTGCCTGCAGCATGTACGACTATCTGCCTGTTGGACAGAAGTTGTGGGTGTGCTCTCGGTGCAATGAGCTCCTGGCTCTCCGGGAACGACTTCATTTCCTTGAGGCCAAGGTGGCGGACCTGGAAAAGCTGAGAGAGGCAGAGAGGTGTGTGGAGGAGGCCTTCAGGGACGTTATAGCTGTGTCCCACTCCAACGATGATAGCTCTCCTGCTATCATGGAGAACGATGGTCTCGGGGAAGGAGAGCATCCAGCTGAGGAAGAGGGAAACGATCCCTTAGAAGGGACCCATTCCTTGGGGGATGAGCAGCTATCCTCTCGTGCCGAGGATATATCTCCAGGGGGTGGAGGGATCCTTGTAGTGGGTGATTCGATCATTAGGAACATAGACAGTGGGGTGTGTGATGGGCGTGTAGACCGCAAGGTGTTTTGCCTGCCTGGTGCGAAGGTTGCGGATGTCGCCCGTCGTTTAGATAGTTTGGTAGACAGTGCTGGGAAGGAGTCAGTGGTCGTGGTGCACGTTGGCACCAACGACATGGGGAAATGCAGCCGTGAGGTCCTGGAAGCAAAATTTAGGTTGCTAGGTAGGATGCTGAAAGCCAGGACCTCCAAGGTGGCTTTCTCTGAAATGCTACCGGTTCCACACGCAGGACCAGCCAGACAGGCCCAGCTTCGCAGTCTCAATGCGTGGATGAGACGATGGTGTCGGGTAGAAGGGTTCGGATTTGTTAGGCACTGGGGAACATTTTGGGACAAGCCGGGCCTGTACAAAAGGGACGGGCTCCACTTGAACCAGAATGGAACCAGACTGCTGGCACTTAAAATTAAAAAGGTAGCAGAGCAGCTTTTAAACTGACTGAGGGGGGAAACCCGACAGGAGCTGAGAAAGGTCCGGTTCGGAATAAACCTCCCCCCTGGGATAAAAACCAAAGAAATGATGAAATTTTAAAAGGGGTAGGCCTAGAAGTAGGCATTGTGAGAGCAGGGGCACAGGATATAAATTCAGAAGAGCAAAATTACCACAGGCCTAACCACAAGTGCCAAAGACACTTGAAGAGAGACACTGCTTACAAGTGCCTGTACGCTAATGCTAGGAGCCTCCGAACCAAGATGGGAGAACTGGAGTGCTTGGTCTTAGAGAAGAGCATTGATATAGTGAGCATAACCGAGACCTGGTGGAATGGAGAAAACCAGTGGGATACGGTTATCCCTGGATATAAACTATATCGGAAGGACAGGGAAGGACGTATTGGTGGCGGAGTCGCTCTATACGTGAAAGAAGGCATTGAATCCAGCAAGCTCGAAACCCCAAAAGAGGCAGACTCCTCCACAGAATCGTTGTGGGTGGTGATACCGTGCCCCAGGAGGGACTTAATACTGGGAACGATCTATCGTCCCCCTGATCAAAATGCTCAGGGAGACCTTGAGATGAGATATGAAATTGAGGAAGCATCCAAACTAGGAAATGTGGTAGTAATGGGTGACTTCAACTACCCGGACATAGACTGGCTGCATATGTGTTCCAGTCATGACAAAGAAGCAAAGTTTCTAGATATTCTAAATGACTATTCCCTAGATCTGTTGGTCATGGAACCGACCAGAGGGACGGCAACCCTGGACTTAATCCTCAGTGGGGACCGGGACCTGGTGCGAGATGTAAGTGTTGTGGAACCGATTGGGAGCAGTGACCACAGTGCTGTTAAATTAAACATACATGTAACTGGCCAATTGCCACGAAAATCCAACACGGTCACATTTGACTTCAAAAGAGGAAACTTCACAAAAATGAGGGGGTTGGTAAAAAGAAAGGTGAAAAACAAAGTCCAGAGGGTCACATCACTCGAAAATGCTTGGAAGTTGTTTAAAAACACTATATTAGAAGCTCAACTGGAGTGCATACCGCAGATCAGAAAAGGTACCGCCAGGGCCAAGAAGATGCCAGCATGGTTAACAAGCAAAGTCAAGGAAATTCTTAGAGGCAAAAAGTCTTCCTTCAGAAAATGGAAGTCTTGTCCAAATGAAGAAAATAAAAAAGAACACAAACTCTGGCAAAAGAAATGCAAGAAGACAATAAGGGATGCTAAAAAAGAATTTGAGGAGCACATTGCTAAGAACATAAAAACCAACAACAAAAAATTCTATAAATACATTCAAAGCAGGAGACCATCTAGGGAGACCATTGGACCCTTGGATGATAAGAGAGTCAAAGGTGTACTAAAGAACGCTAAGGAGATTGCAGAGAAGCTAAATGAATTCTTTGCATCTGTCTTCACAGTGGAAGATATAGGGCAGATCCCTGAACCTGAACTAACATTTGCAGGAAGGGATTCTGAGGAACTAAGACAAATAATGGTAATGAGAGAGGAAGTTCTAAGCTTAATGGACAATATAAAAACTGACAAATCACCGGGCCCGGATGGCATCCACCCGAGAGTTCTCAAAGAACTCAAAGGTGAAATTGCTGATCTGCTAACTAAAATATGTAACTTGTCCCTCGGGTCCTCCTCCGTGCCTGAGGACTGGAAAGTGGCAAATGTAACGCCAATATTCAAAAAGGGATCCAGGGGGGATCCTGGAAATTACAGGCCAGTTAGCTTAACTTCTGTCCCTGGAAAACTGGTAGAAAGTATTATTAAAGCTAGATTAACTAAGCACATAGAAGAACAAGCCTTGCTGAAGCAGAGCCAGCATGGCTTCTGCAAGGGAATGTCCTGTCTCAGTAACCTATTCGAATTCTTTGAGAGTGTCAACAAGCATATAGATAGAGTTGATCCAGTGGACATAGTGTACTTAGACTTTCAAAAAGCGTTTGACAAGGTACCTCACCAAAGGCTTCTGAGGAAGCTTAGCAGTCATGGAATAAGAGGAGAGGTCCTCTTGTGGATAAGGAATTGGTTAAGAAGCAGAAAGCAGAGAGTAGGAATAAACGGACAGTTCTCCCAATGGAGGGCTGTAGAAAGTGGAGTCCCTCAAGGATCGGTATTGGGACCTGTACTTTTCAACTTGTTCATTAATGACCTAGAATTAGGAGTGAGCAGTGAAGTGGCCAAGTTTGCTGACGACACTAAATTGTTCAGGGTTGTTAAAACAAAAAGGGATTGCGAAGAGCTCCAAAAAGATCTCTCCAAACTGAGTGAATGGGCGGAAAAATGGCAAATGCAATTCAATATAAACAAGTGTAAAATTATGCATATTGGAGCAAAAAATCTGAATTTCACATATACGCTCATGGGGTCTGAACTGGCGGTGACCGACCAGGAGAGAGACCTCGGGGTTGTAGTGGACAGCACGATGAAAATGTCGACCCAGTGTGCGGCAGCTGTGAAAAAGGCAAATTCCATGCTAGCAATAATTAGGAAAGGTATTGAAAATAAAACAGCCGATATCATAATGCCGTTGTATAAATCTATGGTGCGGCCGCATTTGGAATACTGTGTACAGTTCTGGTCGCCTCATCTCAGAAAGGATATTATAGAGTTGGAAAAGGTTCAGAAGAGGGCAACCAGAATGATCAAGGGGATGGAGCGACTCCCTTACGAGGAAAGGTTGCAGCATTTGGGGCTTTTTAGTTTAGAGAAAAGGCGGGTCAGAGGAGACATGATAGAAGTGTATAAAATTATGCATGGCATTGAGGAAGTGGATAGAGAAAAGTTCTTCTCCCTCTCTCATAATACTAGAACTCATGGACATTCAAAGAAGCTGAATGTCGGAAGATTCAGGACAGACAAAAGGAAGTACTTCTTTACTCAGCGCATAGTTAAACTATGGAATTTGCTCCCACAAGATGCAGTAATGGCCACCAGCTTGGATGGCTTTAAAAGAAGATTAGACAAATTCATGGAGGACAGGGCTATCAATGGCTACTAGCCATGATGGCTGTGCTGTGCCACCCTAGTCAGAGGCAGCATGCTTCTGAAAACCAGTTGCCGGAAGCCTCAGGAGGGGAGAGTGTTCTTGCACTCGGGTCCTGCTTGCGGGCTTCCCCCAGGCACCTGGTAGGCCACTGTGAGAACAGAATGCTGGACTAGATGGGCCACTGGCCTGATCCAGCAGGCTCTTCTTATGTTCTTATGTTCTTAGATTGTAGACTGTAGTGTTTTTTTGTATTTAATGTTTAACATGTTTTAACTTACATTGTACACCACTTAGAATTTCATTTAAATATAAGCAGTATATATACATTGTCTAAAAAAACCCATCTTTCCTTCTTTCAGATATCTCCTGAAAACTGAACTTTTTAAACAGGTCTTTTAATATGAATTTTCTTTTCCAACCAATGTAATACTTATGGATGCTTTCATTATTGTCTTTAACAATGTCTTTATTGGTTTTTTATTCTATCATGTTTTATAAGTTGTAATCCCACCTTGATATATTTTTATGAAAAGTGTGGCTTATAAATGCTTTAATAAAAGAAGAAGAAGAAGGGGGCTGCTAAGCACATTCAGCTGAACATCCTTAGGAGTCTCTGCCTGAATGTACCTTTGATATCACATGGTTCTCAATCACATGGAGGCTTCTAAGATCCTTCAACTGAATGTACATTGAAGTCCCCTTTTCACCTGTACACAACTGGGTGGAGATAGAGGCATGAGCTAGGGCCACTTTACACACACCCCATTCCCCAACACACATGAGTTGATTTTAATGCAGATAATTTAACACCTGAGTAGGACTTATGTTTGAGAGAATCAGTAAACAAGTGTTTCCCCATAGATTTCAGGGCAAGTTATCTATTAGATAAGTTAGATAAGGTCTATCATATCTTAAACTACAATCTTAACTGTATTGACTCAGAAGTAAGCCCCACTGAATTCAATGAAGCTCACTCCTAGGTAAATTGGATTAGGATTGTAGCTTTAGTAGCTAGAGGTTAATCCAGTAATCCATAAATAATGATAATTGCAGCTAATATCTAATATAGCATTAAAAGAAAAGAAAAGAAATTCTGATGCTTCAAGTTAATGGAATTACATGATTCTGGTGCAAATCATAGATGTCCTGAAGCTCCCTTGTTTCATTAGTCTTGTCAAAACTCTTTTTGCTTCTCTGGAAATTCCTTGGATATTTTGACTGAGCAAGAACCTTCAACTGTGCCTCAAAATTTCATTTTAAGCCAGAACCAGTTGGAATTAACGAATGTGTGAATGCCCACACACCTCAGACATTTTGCTAGTCTTATTTGAAACCTCTTCCCTTGAAATTCCTTGAAATGCCAAGGCAGGAACTTATCAACCCCCTTCAGAGATTCAAACACAGCTATATGTGGGACACCAACAAGTTTTTATGGCAACAAGGGAGAGGGCCTTCTCAGTGGTGGCCCCCAAATTATGGAATGATCTTCCTGACGAGGTGTCCCTGGCGCCAACACTGTTATCTTTTCGGCACCAGGTCAAGACTTTCCTCTTCTCCCAGGCATTTTAGCATGTGTTCTATATAGTTTTAAATTTTTAAATTGTGTTTTAAATTGTTTTTTAAAAGATGTATTTTAAATTGTATTTGTTTTTAGTTATTGTAAACCACCCAGAGAGCTTCGGCTATGGTGCGGTATACAAGTTTAATAAATAAATAAATAAATAAATAAATATACACGGCCAGACCCAGATCACGTACTTTAACCTCTTGTATCAGACTGTTGTCATCATTAGCAGTGCAATCTGTGCAAGTTTACTTAGAATCAAGTGTTCGATGGAGCTTCATTAGTGTCAGGTAAGTGTGCATAAGATTGCAGACTTAGTAAATTGGTCCTTCTTATGTTCCACTCCAGTTAAATATAAAGTCCTCACTTCCCTGTGAATATAATCAACTCACATCTTGGCACCACTCTCTAAAACTCTTTCCATTATCTTGGAAAATTCAATATATATTAAATGAATTTTCATTAGTGCTCATAATTGCAATTAAAGATGAAACAATACCCTATCCGCTCTTCAATTAAAAGTTGTTTGTGAGGAGGAGAGAAGATGTGGCTCAAATTTAATTAATTCCTATTCAATGTCTCTTTTAACATTAATTATCAATTGCAATAAAAAAGGAGACATCTGCAGAAGGGGAATACTGATCAGTTCATTGAAGATTCCTGGTACAAATACACAGGCAGATGGTTAGCAGGGAATGCTATCCTATATCTTTGCCTTACAAATTCCCAACAGTTGGCTCTGTTCACATTTAAGCAAATTTCATATTCCCTAGTTTGTCTGTGTGCCAGAAATGGAATGCAGAAACAGTATAATGACAATGCTTGGATATATTATATCTGTTAGGCAGAGATAATTCTGCTTGTATATGTGTTAATGACATCTGTATATCAGAGTACACAGAGGGTGGAACACACAAAAACAGATTAGACTGTAGCAATACTATAAAGCAGTCTAGGGTTTTCCTGGCTGTTATTTAAACATTTTCTTCTTGTTGCTTCCCCCCCCCCCATTTCATTCCAGCTTCCATAATATGAATGGAAATAACGTTCATGGTAAATAGGACTGGTTTGGAACATCTGTTTTCAAAATATAGACATAGTCAATTGGCAATGCCAATGCAGTATGAACTGCATTGTTCAAAAGTGGTATGTACGTCCAAATGAAAAATGAAGACACTTAGAGGAAGAAAGAATCTGAAAATTACTGCAGTGTGATCTTTCAAATCCATCATCGGCAACTACCCTATAACATAAATATTCTCTAAGAGACATAATCCAACCAATATTGACTAATTACATGTTTCTCCACTATTCTTGAAAGATTGTCTGATATCTGTGTGTGTGTGCGTGCGCACACGCACATGCATGGTCACATGCATGCATGTGTGTGTGTGTGTGAAGGGGGCTTTGCCTGAGGTTTAGCTTGGCTCATTTGTGTAAATCATCTCAATTGCTTTGCTCTGTAAGCACTTTGTAACAATACACCTGCTCTCTGTGAAGCAATGCAGTTTGGATTGCATAGTTTGACTGAGGCAGAGAGTTAACAGCAAATCAAAATACAATACTATATAAGCAGAATTGCTTATTGCAGCATATGCTCTATAAGCAGAATAAATTATTCAGTTTATTTTAGTTTTGAAAATATTTTTATTACTAAATTCTGTTCCTGTTATGGAAATATGAGCAGAGTAACTCAGCGGTCTGAGCTGCATGTGCCAGTGTGTGTATTTACTTAAGAAGCATGCTTTTACCCTGCATTTAAATAACTAAGACTTAAGACTTTGTAAAATAAGAAAAGATACTTTATTTATAGAAATACATAGTAGATATGAAAGGCATACCTAGTTCTAACTAACTACCTAAGTTGTAGGCACAATGCCCAGACGTGGGTAATGCCCTCATGGCTCAGGAGAGAGAACAAAGACAAAGATGTCTCCTCTCTCCTCAGACAGTCAAAGAAGAAGACGAAGGAAGGAGGGGCAGGTCAGCTTCCCTGAGCATATCAGTTTACAATGGAAGGACATTAGGTAGAGAAGAGCACAGGTAAAGGTAGGCAAGCCTATCCAGCTGGAGGACCCTAACTCTATCTTCCTTCTGGTATACACACAAAAGAAACCAAACAGGAGTTGTTTTTGCCCCTCTTCCAACAGTTCCACAGGTTGTGGAAAAGCTAAACATTTCTTAAAATAGCCAATCATGCTAAGAAGGGTGCTCTTTCGTGACTGCAAAAATAATTCAACAGAAGAGGGGAAGAAGAATATGTAAGGCTTATTCATAGAAGCTTTGCTTTCTAAGTAGATTCACTGAAATTATGCCATCTTTTGGAATTGGTGCCAGACTTTTTGGATCAAGGTTTCAGAAATGACATAACCACACCATTCTCATCTGGAAGCTGGACCCACTTCCCTCCTTTTTTCAGCTGAACAATAAGGATTTATAACTCTAAATTGATGTCATTGCTATAATCCATTAAAATTGATGTCATTTGCAAAACAGTTCATTTAATATGGCAAAGCAAACCCATTGTTTCCTCCTCTAAGGAAAAATATATCCCTTTAAAAAGGAAAGATAATGGAGGGCTCACCACGGTCATACTGCCTGGGCTGACGGGGAGTTGTAGTCCAAAAATACTTGAACAGCACAGCTGGTGAAGGCTGATCTACAGAGTTTTCAAAGATCCAAGTCACATCCCCATTCCTTTATATAATTTGTCCTTCCTCAGCCAAATATTGCAATCTTCTTTCTATTGCTAGTTTTAAGTAGTATTGAGATTCTTAGGGATGCTTTCATAGCTCTATTTCATACATAAACAGTGTGGGCTGCTATTTAAAAAAATCAAGAAAAAGGGCTAATCCTTGTGCCTGTAGTGTACAAAAATGATTCTAGCATAAAGTGTAATTCTTATTTATAGATGACATTACTTTACTCATCAGGATATGTCAATATAAATTGGTCATCTGCTTTGATTGCTTCAGGAAAATGTACTCTATTAAATATCATGTAGACTAACAATAAATAAAGGTACAAGTAAGGGGTTTTGTACATGAAGTAAATATCCTTCGGGGTTATGATGATATCCAAAGCAGCCCTTGCAAAGATGGATGAATAATAGTCAGTCAAAGATTTTATTGCAGGCCATAGGCCATCGCAATCAACATATAAAACAGTCAGAAAAACAACATCAGCATAACAAATTGACAATTACAAATTTAACTTAATATTAAAATTGATTAAAAACATTAAAAACATAAAATGACTTAGAAAGGCTTTCTAAAACTATACAAAATACAAAACTCTAGCCAACCTGAACACCAAATTTAACTAGATATTTAGCTCTCAGATTTTGAGCTGCAAGGGCATAGTGGGCCACTTGATAAGTGGTCCAGTAATCGTTATCAGCTAAAAGATAAGAAATATGTTGATTGACTTCCGGGAAGTGGTGCTGGCTGGTGGTTGTCTCTGAGGGAGCTCTGCCTCAGAGGAAGCTTTTTCCAGGTTAAAAGCCAGCCAAGAGGAATCTTGGACTGGCTCAAATGTTCTCCAAGGTATAGGAGAACCGATCAGATCTCCCACAAGACTTCGTTGAGCTGTCGGCGGCTGGAATTGATCAGGAAATTCCTGAGATAAGAAGGCAAGCCGATCGGCTGAAGACGGAGTCTGGACTTCCACGCAAGCTGCACTGGGATAAAGCGAAGCGTTTTTTCTTTTTAAAACGTTCTTAACCAGCGAGCCCACTTCTACCTAAATCTTATCATTCGGCTTACATTACTGCAATAAAAGGGATTTGTTTATGAATCAGCAACTGAGAAACCTGGGTGAGTCATACCTTTTCTCTTTTAAATATAATTAAGGAAGAAAGAAAATATAAACAACTTATATACTTTTTTTACGACAAAAAGCTGGCTTGAATATGGAGTTATAAAGTTTAAAAACGGATGAGAGGCAATTATTATATTTTGGACTAATTTTCTCTTTGGACTATTTCTTTTTGGATAAATCCGCTGCTCGTATATGCTAATAACTGTTTAGTCTTGGCAACAGAATTGTTTTGCATTCTTGGATGCAGATAAGAACTGCTGGCTGGATTTCAATAATAGGCCTGGAATATTAACTCTTTTTTCGGTGGAGAGAAAAAAGAAAAGAAATAGATTGCCTCTAGGTTCTGAAATAGTGATTAATATTAGAAATTAAAGGCTTCTTTTTGAAAATGGCAACTAAAAAAACAACCAAGGGGCGAAGAGGTTCTATTGATACACAGGAAGAGGATATACCCCCAGAAATGTTTAAAAAAATAATGGAAGGGATCAATGCTATGAAACAGGAAATGAATGAAATGAAAACTGAATTGACAGATATAAGAGACTATATTAAAACACAAGTGGATGAGATTAAAGGGACAATTGGGCAAATAAAGGAGGATGCAAAAAATACTAAAGAAAAGGTACAAACCTTGGAGAATAGAACAGATATACTAAATCTGGAACTAGAAAAAAATTTGGACTATTTAGCTATGACTGAAATGAGAAATAAAGAGCATTGTTTGAGATTCCGTGCAATCCCAGAGGAAACAGGTGAAGACATTAGAGACAAAATTGTTAATGCTTTAGTAAAATTTCTGGACTTGAATGAAGATAGGATGGAATTTGAAATAGACAAAGTTTATAGAATTAACTCCAGATATGCAACAATGAAAAAAATTCCAAGAGATGTGCTTGTTCACTTCGTAAAGAAAACGACCAGAGATATGGTTTTACAGCAACACTTTAAATACACCTTTAAAATTGATGGTAAGGAAATACTGGTGATGAAGGAAATTCCTATTAGACTTTTACGTAAGAGAAAAGAATATGCTTTCCTTACAGAAAAACTTAAGCAATGCAAAATTCAATTTAGGTGGGACGTTCCAGAAGGAGTGATTTTTACATTCAGACAACAGAAATATAGATTGAATACGGTTCAAAAAGCAAGGGACTTCTTGAGAAAAGCTTCAAAAGATATGGAAGAAGATAAACTCAAAGATATGGATACAGTTCCTGGGAAACAAAGTCAACAAGGATACGCAGAGGAGGGGAAGGAAGATGATGGATCAAAAGGAGCATCAGGCAAATTTTAAAATACACGCTTAACGATGGATTACAAATACCTAACTTGGAATATAAATGGAGCCAACACGGCGCAGAAGAGAAAGAAAGTGTTTCATTATTTGAAAAAATTAAAATTGGATATAATTTGTCTACAAGAAACTCATATTCAGAAGAAAGATTCTAAATATTTGATTTGTAAAAATTTGGGTGAAGAATTTATTTCAGCTGGACCAAAAAAAAAAAATGGAGTTGTTCTCTATATTAACCCACAATTGCTTCCTAAATTGGTATTATTGGACGATAGTGGTAGATTTGTGGGGGTTGAAATTACTTTACAAGGTACAAACATTTTGATAGTGGGTATTTATGCCCCCAATGAAGATAAAACAAGGTTTTATACAGGACTTATGGAAAAATTGTCAGAGTTTTCATATGAGCATTGGTGTGTCATGGGTGACTGGAATGGGGTAATCTCACCAAAAATTGATAGGCTTTCTGAAAAAAATATCAAAGAGACACAAGGTAAATTACCGAAGATTTGTTTTGAACTCATGGAACATCTAGAATTGGTGGATACCTGGAGATATATAAATGATAATGCAAAGGAATTTACTTATTTTTCAGAAAGACATAAAACATTTTCGAGGATTGATATGATTTGGATGTCAAAAATTTTAGCGAAGGATATTTTTAAAATGGATATATTACCAAAAACTTTTTCGGACCATAATCCTGTGATATTAACTTTAAAAAAAAAAAATCTTGGATTTAGATGGAGATTAAATGAATCTTTATTACAGAATGATAAAGTAGTACAAGAATGTAAGAAGAAATTAAAGGAGTTCTTTGAATATAATTTACATAAAGGAACAAGTGAAAATATTGTTTGGGATACAAGTAAGGCATTTATGAGGGGATACTTTATTAAATGTAATTCTGAATTAAAAAAAAAGAAACAACAGAAAATGCAATTAATTTTGGAAGAAATAAAACAAAAAGAGGAAGAATTGAAAAAGAATCCAGCTAAAGTTTCTATTGTAAATCAAATTAAAATGTTACAGAAGCAAGTATCAATGTTGACAGTTAGAGAAATTGAAAGGAAATTAAATTTTGCTAAACAAAGGACTTTTGAATTTGCAAATAAACCTGGGAAATGGTTAGCATATAAATTAAGAAAAGAACGTCAAAAAAATATTATTTTAAAGATACAAGAAGGAGATGAGACGCTGACAGACAATGTAAAAATCAAAAAGATTTTTCATCAATATTACTCAACATTGTATAAGTGTCAAGAAATTCCATCTGAAAAAATAGAAGAGTATTTATTTAAACAGAATTTGCCTAAAATTACAGATTTTCAGAGACAAGTTATTAATGGCCCTATTACGTCAAGAGAGATATCTGAAGCTATAAATAAAATTAAATTAGGAAAGGCACCAGGACCAGATGGGCTATCTGCAATGTATTATAAATGTTTGGAGGAAGAACTCCTGCTACCTTTACAGTCTACAATGAATTCTATTTTGCAAGAGGGAAAGATACCGGATAGTTGGAAAAATGCTAATATAACATTAATACCTAAAGAGGACCAAGATTTAACTAAAACAAAAAATTATCGGCCAATATCTCTACTGAACAATGACTATAAAATTTTTACAATGATTTTGGCTGAAAGATTGAAAATAATATTGCAACAATTTATTCAGGAAGATCAATCAGGGTTTTTACCTAAAAGACAATTACGTGACAACGTCAGGAATGTTTTGAATGTGTTGGAATATTTAGAACAACGAAATGATAAACAAGCAGCTCTGATTTTTTTAGATGCTGAAAAAGCATTTGATAATTTGAATTGGAAATTTATGTTCCAGGTTTTGGAGCAAATGGATTTTGGAGACAACTTTATAAAATGGATCAGATCGATTTATACATCACAGAAGGCCCAGATAATTGTTAATGGAGACTTAACGGATTCATGTGAAATACAAAAGGGTACAAGACAGGGATGTCCATTATCTCCCCTTTTATTTATTCTGGTTTTAGAAGTGCTGCTTAGAGATATAAGGCAAGATAAAAGGATTTCGGGATTAAAAATAAAAAAAGAAGAATATAAATTGAGAGCATTTGCTGATGATTTGATAATTGTACTAGAAAACCCTTTGGAAGGAATTCATATACTGATGGACAAATTAAAAGAATTTGGACCTTTAGCAGGATTTAAGATCAACAATCAAAAAACAAAGATGTTGGTGAAAAATTTAACTTTAAGGGAACAGAAAGAGTTAATGGACAAGACAGATTTTACAATAGAAAAAAAGTTGAAATATCTAGGCATCATTATGACAAATAAAAACTCAAAGTTGTTTCACAATAATTACGAAAAATTATGGACAGAGATTAAGAAAGATTTGCTAAGATGGGATAAACTACAACTGTCATTAATGGGTAGAATATCTGTGATAAAAATGAATGTATTACCGAGAATGATGTTTTTGTTTCAAACAATACCTGTAATATCCTCTGATTTACCTTTTAAACAATGGCAAAAAGATATTTCTAAATTTGTATGGCAAGGAAAAAAACCAAGAGTTAAATTTAAATTACTTCAAGACGCTAAAGAAAGAGGAGGACTGGGATTACCAAATTTGAGACTTTATTTTGCTGCCTGCTGTTTAGTCTGGATAAAGGAATGGATCTTATTGAGGAATAAAAGACTATTGGATTTGGAGGGCCACAATTTGAAGTGGGGATGGCATGGATATCTATGGTATGACAAAGTAAAAGTAAATGTAGACTTTAATAATCATTTTATAAGACGTCCTCTGTTGAAAATATGGAATAGATACAAACCAAGGTTTTATTCGAAAATACCATTATGTGTCTCAAGTCAAGAAGCGTTTTATAGAAGAGAAATGTCTGGAAAAGAGAAATGGTTAACTTATCAAGAACTATTAGAAAATGTACATGGAGAACACATAATGAAAGAGAGAGAACAATTGATAAAGGAAGGATATAGTTTTCATTGGTTTGCCTATTTACAATTGTTAGAAAGATATAAAATGGACAAGAAAATGTATGGGTTTGAAATAAATAAATCTGATTTTGAAATAGGTTTGTGTACAAATGATGAAAACATAATTGCAAAAATGTATAAACTTTTATTGAAAATGGATATGGAGGAAGAACAAGTAAAAGAGTGCATGGTAAAGTGGGCAAAAAATTTTGGTCATAACATACAAATGGATCAATGGGAAAATATGTGGAAAAAAGGTTTGAAATTTACATTATGTTATAATCTTAAAGAAAACTTTTATAAAATGATGTACCGTTGGTACATGACTCCAGAAAAGCTGTCAAAAATGTATAGTAATGTCTCTAATGTTTGTTGGAAATGTAAACAACAAGAAGGATCTTTTTATCATATGTGGTGGTCATGTAAAAAGGCAAAATTATTCTGGGCACAGATAGGCAGGAAGATGCAAAAAATTTTAAAAATAAATATTCAGTCAAAACCAGAATTTTTTTTATTGGGCTTTATGGATAAACAAATAGAAAAGAAATATGGAAGAATAATATTATATATGATTACGGCAGCAAGATTATTATATGCACAAAAGTGGAAAATGGATTCAATACCAACAATGGAAGAATGGCTATTGAAATTAATGGACTTAGTAGAAATGGATAAATTGACGTGTTTACTTAGAGAAAAATCGACAGATACATTCCTTAAGGATTGGAAGCCTCTCTTAGACTTTTTGTCGAAAGATCAAAATAAAATGATGATACTGGGATTTGATGATTAATTAAGACAGCTTATGGAGAAAAGGGATTTTGTATGTATATATATTAAGGGACAGGTTTGATGTATATTATATACTTATAGCTGATCTGTGACAAATCGGAAGTCAACCATTTTATTTTCATTTTTTGTTGTAATATTGTTATGTTTTTTCTTACTTTGTTTTGTTTGTTTTTGGAAAAATTTGAATAAAAATTATATATAAAAAAAAAAAGAAATATGTTGATTAACCATTCCAGGACCAATCCGGTTAATTAATATGTCTAGAAGTCTAGATCTAGGGTGCTCATAAATCGGGCATTCAAATAAGTAGTGGATCAAGTCTTCTACTTTCCCACCTTGGCAAATACAGAGTCGCTGATCATATGGAATGTTTTGATAGCATCCAGTTAGTATAGCACTGGGCATGGTTTGAAACCGCAAGGCAGTGAAGGCCTGTCTTAAATGGATTGGTAGATGGTAAGTTAGATAGTTTGCCCTTTTATGATCCAGTTTAAAAAGTCCATACCATCTAGAAAATTTGGAGTTAGAAATTTTCAGGTCGTCCAGCCAAGAGCAGTGGAATGTTAACTGTTCGTGGATATTATATTTATATAGTGCTTTAATAGACATTGTTGGAATGTGGTATTCAGCAAAGATTGCCCGGAATTTAGAGGACCAAAAATTATCATGTATAGCCACCTCAAAACAAGTCTTCGCCAAAATCTTAGAGTTTGAGTTAGATAAAGATGTCCAGTATGACATTAGAGATTTATGTATGCGAGCGCAAACTGGGAGCAAATCAGTTTCAGTTCTTAAAAAGGCGGCAGGCGTGCCAGGGGGTAGGCAAAGAAGGCGTCTCAAAAAGTTATTTTGGATCGTTTCTAGTTGTGTTAGAGAAGGGGCTATCCATCCCCAGATTGCTGCTCCATAGGTAATCTGTGGGATTACCTTACTTTGAAAGATTTTTAAGGTGGGGGCCACAAGGTGACCCCCCGAAGTCCTGTAGAATCTGAGAATTTTCCCTACCTTTCTCACAGCTGTTAGTTTAGTGGCTAACAAGTGTTTTGTCCAAACAAGGGTATCTTGGAAATGTATACCTAGATATTTGAAAGACCGGCATTGTTCTATTGCATAAGATCCAATAGACCATTTATGCGTTTGATGCCTCTTACCAAATACCATTATTTTTGTTTTCTTATAATTTATGTAGAGGCCTTCATTTTTACAATAGATGTCTAAACTCGACAATAGCCTTCTCAGTCCTATAGGTGTAAGGGAGAGGAGGGTCATGTCATCGGCGTAAAGGAGCATAGAGATCTTCCTGGCCCCGGCTGAAGGAGGGAAGAATTTTGGGCGGATGAATAATATTACAGGTACAAGTTTTCATTAAAATTTTGATACTAAGAAGAACACATGAAAAACAGCTTTGCAAAGATATAATGAATCCAACAGTTGTTCTGCTGTGAATTATGTTCATGCAGATAGCAATTGCCATCTTCATTCAAACTGTCCAATTACTGTATGAAGTCAGCAATATTCCTTATTTATTTCATAAGTTCATCCCACAGCAACCCCTGACTGAAAGAGCCAGTTTTATTTTCAAGCACATATATTGCAGGAAAGCTCTCTCCAGCACTCCCAGCATGGAATCAATAAAGCTGGCATGAGAAGGGTTTATACAAAGTTTACATTTCCTTGAGGCATTGAAAGCAGAAACTTGCTAAGCAGGTTTCAGGAAGAGAAAATGAATGAACTGCAGCAAAATGGAACAGAAATGCGGACCAAAAGGTAAGTGTTCATACAGCGGAAAATAATTATATACAGAATTGTAGTCCTAGGATTTTCTGGTAGGAGTTGAAAGTGTATATCATCACCCCTGCATAATTCAGGAATGCCCACAATATTTTGGCCCCATCTGGAGAAGAACCCTTGTTATGGATTGAGGGATTGCTCTCCTGAGCATCTCTTATACAAATCTTGGGGAAGGACTATGGAAATGGACTCTGACAGAACAAAGCACAAAATGTTTAATGCTCACTTTTAAATCCAATAGTAAAATGATTGTTAGAAACCACTAAGTTGTTTAGAAGTGACCAAGTCACTGTAAAACATAAACCATATTCTAGGTAAAAATCATATCCCTTTGTTATTCAGTTAAGCCAGGATTTTTTGGCTCCTTAAAACAAAATAAATATACAATGGCTTAAGACCAGGTAGTAAGATCTGTTATGAATTATAGGCAGACTGTAGAATTACCCAAAGTATTCTGGCTGATCAAAAGCAAATTCACGAAAAACAAACTGACCAATTTTTGAATTCCCTGTTCCTCCTGAAAGTATTGGAGAATTTCAGCCCTCCGCTAAAACATATTCAATGAAATGGTCTTCCCAGTTTCACAAGCCCTGAATTTTGGGTGCAAATATAGATATAATTTTGATATTGTTTAATATTATTTTAATATCACTGAAGGAAGAAAGAGGTTTTTTTGGTTCATACATTTTCCAGACCTAGTATCTTGGTTCGTTGCCTCCATCATCCATCAATATGAACTAACAGAAGCATTTTATTCTTTTAGAAGAGTGCTGGTATTGCTGTAGAAAATCTGTCTGCTTGACACACAGTGGAATTACTTCTCAGAAATCCTTTACTGTAACAACACACTGCCAGTAACATTATACAGCATGACTTCAGTAGGAGAGAAAAAACAGGAAATTACATGAGAAGGTACTTAGACAAGACAGGGAAAGAGAAACAAGCAAACTAGCACTATAAGTTACGGCTCCACCTATTGTTGGAGAAGAATAATTGTGCTTTTAGCAAGTAATATACAGATCAGGACTTTTTTTTGCGACAGTACTCACCAGTACGGAGTACTGGCACCTCTTTTCTTGCTTCCCATGGCAGCCATTTTGTGCTGGCACCCACAGCACTTTTACCTCATTTCCCCCAATAATAATAATAATAATAATGATGATGATGATGATGATGATGATGATAACTGCACAAGTCTAATTATACACATGACATTTCAACACATTCAACATTAAATCAGCCAAAATTTCTCAGAAAATAGTTTTCTAGAGAAAAAAGCTGAAGAATTTAATCTCACCTCCTCCCTGCAGATTAAATGGCAAAATTCTCCCTCTGAATTTGCCACCCATATAGCATAGAAATGTTTGTGAGACCATTTTTGCTCAGCTCTACTTTCAATTTCTTTTATTTGGGGATCAAATTGTTTCTGAGCTCCAAGAAAGTCTTTCGCTTCCAGTTGACCAGCCAGATCAGGAAAAGGAAACCTGTGGCTTTCCAGATATTGTTGGAATCCAACTCTCATCAGCCCCAACCAGCATGGCCAATGGTCAGGGGTGGTGTAAGATGCAGTCCAACAACATCCGGAGGACAACAGGTTCTCCATTCCTGATCCAGATCTTAATATTCAACTGCTCTTTGGACTACAGCAGTGTTTCCCAAACTTTTTTTTATTTTTTGTTGCCTGACTACAGTTCCCATAATTCCTGACCATTGGCCATGCTGGCTGCGGCTGATGGGAGTTGTAGTCCAGCAGCAAAAAAATAAAAAAAGTTTGGGAAACACTGGACTATAGCATTAAAATTTGTTTTTCTTGCCTTTTTACTTGGAGAAATCTACTTACAATTCATTGGTTTGAATCCAAAAGTTGTTTTAGCAGCACTCCTACTTGCACCAGATGACTACATCCAATTTGGACTGAACCCTTCCTTCCACTGCAGCCTCATGTGATGGTCCATGCTGTTTGTGAGGGCTCATGATCCTCTGAAGAGGCTTTTGGGAGGAGGAAGGGAGGCAAAATATCAGTTTCATCAGCACCTTTCCACTTGTGCAGCCTTCAGACCCAACACATTGTTGGGACATGAAAATATATGAAACCTTGAACATTGGTTGATAAGTAAATTATATCTCTGAGGTTCTTTTCAATAGTAGGACTGATGGTCTGTCAATATTTCCATCTGCTATGTCAGTATTTAATGACATAAACCTGGAGCCAGAAGATTTTACATTTATGTTATGTTATGTTTATTTCTAGGCCGCCTTTTGGCCAGAAAGGCCCCCAAGACACACAAATAAAAAGCACGAATGCAAAATACAAATTAAAACAATACAATTTACAAAAAATCAAACTAACAAAATTATAGCATTCCTAAAAAGCATCAACAGCTATCCAAAAGCATTCATCTTCCTGGTAAAGGACAGTCCCCAGAAAAATGTCACCAAGAGCAGGGGTGAGGGGGCAAAGCAGGTGGAAAAGTGTGCCCCTTGATGGTCCCAGCACAGTCTCACCCCTGTAGCAGTAAATATAAATTTGTTTCTTTATAAAGCTGTTTATTAAAATTTTATAATGGAAGGCAGATTTATCTGGTAAAGTAATATAGAGAGAAAAGTATTAAAATGCAAATTACCATATTTACTTACATGTTGGAAAAGTGAAGCGCTACATTAATGATGAATACGAACTAGTAATTAGACCCTTATAAAATTCCAATTCAAGTGCATGGCAAAGCTCACAAATTATTTTCATAGATGTCGAATTAGAATAGATTCCCAATGAGAATAAAAGATTACACTTCTTTAAAATTTAGATGCACATAATGGAATGCCGTTCATTAGCTTCCTAAACAACAGTTGCTACATGATTTCCTTCTGTCTGGTGGTTTGTTAATGTAATTTTAAATGAATTTGCTCTGTATGCCCATAAAGGCAGAAACACAGAGAAAAATGAACAGGTACATTATGAGAAAAGAGACAAATATCTTGGAGAAAAATTGGAAGCACTCTTAAATTTCCTGCAGAGAGCAGTTCCCTTTAATAACAGCAACAACAGTGCATTACATATTTTTCTGGAATCAGGTACCAAAGCTTTGGCTTTGGTCAGTGCTATTTCACTATTTATTTTAGCTTGGTGGTTAGAGTGTTGGACTACAACCTGGGAGACCAGGGTTCGAATCCCCACACAGCCATGAAGCTCCCTGGGTGACCTTGGGCCAGTCACTGCCTCTCAGACTCAGAGGGAGGCAATAATAAACCACCTCTGAATATCGCTTACCATGAAACCCTATTCATAGGGTCGCCATAAGTCGGAATCGACTTGAAGGGCAGTCCATTTCATTTTCATATTTCTGGAACCAATTAAGTGTCTACAGAACATCATCCCATCCCTACTCTGCTACCCATCCAGGTATGATACAGGATTTGCCACAGATTCTTCTGCCTCTGTATGTTCTTACTTGAACAACTCGGAGATATCAAATCAAGGCTGATTGTCAATAATATATTTCAATTGGAAGAATCACTATTGTACTGTATGCCGAGGTATTTATATTTGTGTTCTGCCAAAAGTACATTTCATGGTTCAGGTGAGCAGTAGCTTAAGTCACTTCAGCATTGAGATTCGTGTAGAAGCCCAGCCCCACAATGGTGGCGCAGTGCACATCTCCGACAGCAATGGGAAGAGGGGGAGTTCTCTCCTGCCCATGATAGCTCTCGCAAGGCCTCCAGAGATCTCAGGAGGCCACATGAGAGGCGAGAAAGGGGTGGGACAGGCAAGCCTATTTAAGGCTTTTCCCCACATCTAGCTGGCCTCTTTACCCCTTGATCCAGCTTTTGATCTCATCTGATCAAATGAGTCCAGCCTGGTAAGTACTTGAACGGGCTACCCTATTGGAGGTCCAAAGAATCCATATCAGGGCTCCCTGGGTGGGTGTGGCACAGCTTTCTAGGGTGACTGCCTCCCCTAGGGGGAAACCTTGATACCCCTTCTCAGCCCACCCAGGATTTGTCCTGTAAGTTGCATAAAAAGATTTTTGATGGCCATTTAGTGGCTCCACCCTGCTTTCAGGCTGAATGGCAAGAAGAGCTTCTTGGGCTTCAGGCCCAGGAGGAGCCATAGTTAGTATGTGGAGCAGTCCTTTGACAATTGTGTGCAAGGTTATTTTGTTTTCATGAGGGTCAGGGGGCCTATCCTGAGTGAGGCTGGCACTTGTCTGACCACATGAGCATAGTTTACAGGGCATGTGCCAAGGCCAGCAAAGAGGCAGCCTTGGAATACAATCACGTTCCATCACCAGGCTGCCAGCAACAAGAGCATGTGCTGGGACCATATTTGCAACAAATTATTGCTGGAGGTCATCAGCGGGGGTACATCTGAGCCCAGCAAGGGAAGGAGGGATAATAGGCTCCCATGCAGGGGCTGAGCCTCTGGAGCATGTTGGGAATTTGTCCAAGGCAAATGCAACCACTCCAAGTGTAAATTCACCCATGAGAGTAAGTCCTGCTCCAGCTAACATTCCAGGGTGTCCTGCCCTTGGCCCAGGCCTGCTAGGACTCTTTTCAGGGCTTCTGCCAGCCTATGGCCAGTAGATAACACCCCTCCATAGCCTCATTCACCAAGTAGCCTGGCTCTCCAACAAGGGGGGGGTCCCTTAGCCCTGGCCCCCATTCCTTTCTTTCCATGGACCATGCATACCTTCCTTGCAGCCCTGTAGCCAGCCTTCCTTGGTAGGTGGGAGAGCCACGTCGCTAGGTGGGGCATTTGGGGGGGGGAGAGGTGCATAGTGTCAGCCAATCCCCCACCCACCCACTGGAGGAGAGGATGTGAGGGCCAGGCCAGGGGAAGGGAAAGACAGTGACCTTTCCCTACATTCCTCCTCCATCCAGAGTATGTTAACGTACGTGAATTAAGTTTGATCTGTTGAATTGCTTCACCCTTTTTTGAGAGATCCCCTGGAATACCAGACTCAAAAGTTTGACTTTGCCTATAGCTACAGTTCCCTTTCACCTATGGTCTGTCCCTGTGTTTTGATTCTTCATGAACTGAACTACTTTGGTAATGACAGTGAGCTCCTGAACTTGGCTTTGATGCTGCATTAGCATCAGATTCTACCTAAAAAACAAACTTGTCCATACTACAAGTTTAGGGCAGGTCAGAGAGAAAATAAATGCTATAGGGTGTGCTTGTTAACTCCTCCTTGGGAGTCCCTCCTTCTAGTCTTGTTATTGGCCTTTAGATTTTTCTTCCTGTTGAATCAAGGGAAAACTTTTTAACTGGCTGCTATATAAAGTATGAACTAAGC
Source organism: Rhineura floridana (assembly GCF_030035675.1). Taxonomy (NCBI): domain Eukaryota; kingdom Metazoa; phylum Chordata; class Lepidosauria; order Squamata; family Rhineuridae; genus Rhineura; species Rhineura floridana. Next base: position 232,005,934 of record NC_084480.1, on the reverse strand, counting down.
AGTTGGAAACTAACTGTGGAAAGCAATTGAATTTTTTTTACTGGATGCTGGCTTTATTTTTCTGTCCAGATACCCTGAAAAAGGCCTCATGCTGAGTTGCACATATTGGAAAAAAAAATCAGAAATTAAGCCTGAGTTACCACTTAGATGTCTAGCCAGCCAGCCAGCTAGCTATCTGTAGTATACACAGCAATATTTCTATTTCTCTAGGACTGTTTTCATCCTTTGCCATCAAGTAATAAAGAAAAAGAAGAAGAAAATGCCACTTTAATTCTACCTTTTAGCAATAAGCATCCAATCCTGCTCTACTCGGATTGTCAGGTCTCCTGTTTTTGCCCAAGGATTCCAGATTTTTGGGGTCCTCTCCAGGTCTCTGGGTGAGTCACCTTAATCTCTGCACTCTCAGCTTTCATGGTTTTTTTTAAAAAAATTAAGTTTCTAGGTTATCTGGTTCACGAGATATACACTAAAATGTCAGCTGCCGCCCCACAATTTTTGTTACATGAGCTCGTAGCTGGCTGCCCTAACCCTGCCCTTTCAGGTTTGTAGCCAATGTGAAGTCAGGGTTGTGATTGACAAGTAATTTGTTGATGTCCAGGCATTAGCTAGACCCCATTGCAAGGCCAGAAAATTGTTTAAAGCAGTTAGGCAGGGCTTACTTAGGTATCACTGCTTTTATTATGTAGGAAACTAATACTGATTTTATTTTTATTTTTTAAAAAATGTTCTGCAATGACCGACTGGGTTTGACAATAAACTATTACAGGGGGTGTATGTATTTTTACATCTCCAGTATGTGTGTATATATATGGAATCTTTCCAACAATCCTGTCAGGTAGGGTTGGTGATTGGAAATCAAGGCAGCTCACAATAAGAAATAAATCCGTTTAAAATCCAATGACCGTAAAAGCAAGTATAAACAGTTAAAAAACAGCTTAAAGGGGCATGATTCTGAATTTGGGGTTGTGTGAATGAAGTACCTTATCACTTGAAGTTGCATTTCTGTGCATGCTTCCCTGTCTGAGTAAGCCCCATTGAATACATTGGGACTTGCTTCTCAATAAACATGCACAGGATTGCACTATAGATATCTTTACAAGTTGCATAAATAATAAACATCTTTGACAGTCATGCTTATATAAGTATTTTTCATACTATGTCCCAATAAGTATCAATTTCACACTATGGCTGTACATTATTATTTATATAATTTATATAATGTTTTAAGTGTGCTCTTATTCCTTGGGGTAGTCATGGCTCCCCTCTGTTGTATTCATCCTGAGGGGCAGATTAGGCTGAGAGATGGTGAGTAGCCCATGGTCACCCAGTAGACTTTATAGCTTATTTCCATTTTAAAAAAATAATTAAAATGATTTATATGCAGGCAACGTTTATTAAATAGATCCACACAATGCATTTAAAGCACATCCAACTCACATTTAAAGCACATGACTTCCCCTAAATAATCCTGGGAACTGTAGTTTCCCCCTCACAGTTATAGTTTCCACCACCCTTAACAAATGGTAGTTCCCATGATTCTGCAGTGTGATTCATGTGCTTCAAATGTGTGTTGAATGTGCTTTTAATGAATGGTGTGGATCTGCCCTAGGTATGATGTGCATTTATTAGTGAATTGAAAATAACAATTTAAAAATATTTTTTTAAACAGGGGAAGGACACAGTGGTAGGGCATATGCTTTGCATGCAAAGGTCCAAAATCCAATATATGGAAAAGACTATTGCCAGGCATCCTGAAGAGACAAGACTAGTCCATGCCATCAGTACTGAGCTAGATGGTACCAAATGGCCTGTGTCAGTATAAGACAGATTCCTTTGTTCCTGAAAGAGGAAAGGGATGCAAGGGCCACAGTGACTCTGGAATTTATTCATGTATTTTATTTACAACATTTATATACCACTTTATTGTAAAAAACCTCAAAGCGATTAGCAGAAGGAATTAAAACAATAAAATTATTGGCAAAATCAGTGAAAGACCCTATGCTCTATTCATCATAATAACTGCAGAAAAAATAAGCTCTTACTTCTCTCTGCAGGCAAACAAACATGCTTCTTTATTGGTGGCTGGGTAGACAGCACAACTGAAAATGAAAATGAAAGCAAAGGGAAGTCCAATGTGTGAAATCTAACTCTAGCCCATAATACCAAGTCAAAGGTCATGTTACAGGCTGGTGTTTTTTTTGCAGGATTACTTCAGTAATTATAAGGTGATTGTTATCATGAAAAATCCACCCTCCATCAGAGAAAGTCTTCAGTGAGCAGACTTTTGGGGGTGCTTCCAGATTGATCTTTTGTTGTGCACTCACCCTGCCATATTCATGGAATTTTTCTGAGGGTCCTGTTCTTAAATTGCTCCCGTTCTTAAAACAAGCTATTGTCCTTTAAATGGAGGTTGCCATTGTCTGTCATGTCACAAATTAAAAAGAAGATGATTTTCCTCCAAAAAAATCCTGGGGAGGGGCGAAGCACAGCTCTGAGGGAGGCACTTCCACTTGTCATGCCTCTGGCTACAGGCCTGCTTCCTTGACATCTATCCTGATAGGGAAGTGGCACTCTACCTATGGAAGGTACCTATGGAAGTTCTACCTATGGAAGTTCTACCTATGGAAGGTACTTGCACTCGGGTCCTGCTTGCGGGCTTCCCCCAGGCACCTGGTTGGCCACTGTGAGAACAGGATGCTGGACTAGATGGGCCACTGGCCTGATCCAGCAGGCTCTTCTTATGTTCTTATGTTCTTAAGGGTTTCACTGATGGCTTTTGCATTCTTGCTGTTAAGTGCTGTGGAGCCGTCCATGCACCCAATAAAAAAAAAATAACTGATTTCTCTGAAAATGTTGTCAGAAAGATTGCCAAGAAGTGTGTGCTCAGTAGGGTTTTCCTTCCCACACATCACTCTCAGACCTGTGTGTGTTGCCTCTTGCTGTTGTCCCAAAAAAGGCCCAGGGGAATATTGGCTCATTCATGACTTATCCTTTCTGAGAGGCTCCTTTGTCAGTGATGGCATCCCTCCTGAAATGTGCTCTGTTGAGTGTGCCTCCTTTGATTGAACTGTAGAGGTGTCTGGGAATGCAGCCATGGCCCCTCATGACAAAATGTGACATACATTCTGCCTTTTGCCTGCTTCCAGTTCATCTTCGGGATCACAACCTACTGGGTTTCAAGTTTGGGGGCAGCTGGTAAGTGGACAAGGCAATGCCTATGGGGTGCTCCATTGTCTGTGCCACCTTCAAGACCTTTAGCATATTTCTTGAGTGGGCAGTATGTGTTGCTGCAGGAAGGCACCAGATAATTCATTACTTAGATGACTTCCTGATGGACAGCATAGCTGACACAGCAAATGCAAGGAGTTGCTGTCCATTTTTCAGAAGCTGTCTGAAGAATTTGGCATTCCCTTAGCACCTTAGAAGATAAAGGGCCCTTCACCACCCTAAAGTACCTTAGCATCCAACCAGATTCTGCCACAGCCTCTTCCATGCTTCCATGTGATAAGCTGGTACCTTGTCGGCTCTTTTACAGGAGATGGAAGGCAGGAGCAAGTGTAAACTTCATGAGCTACAGGTCCTGCTCAGGCATTTAAACTTCGCTTGCTAAGTCATGATGCCTGGATGCCTTATGGGAAATTGGGACAACAACATAGCCCAAGGAGTATTGCATTCTATTGCACTTTCTACCCTCCAGTCCTACTAGACATGTGGGGAGTCTTTTGGGTTTTTTGCTAAGGCCCAGAGGTTAAGGAAACCTTGGCCAACCCATGCACCTCATGGTTTTGGTGATTGTTTTGAAATACCTGTCCAACCTAAGAGATCAAGACCATGGCAACACACCTCACCACCATCACCTTTTTCTCCAAAGCCCAAGGTTTCCCACACTCCTTCAACTGCTTCATAACACGCAGGGTTATTTTGGATTGGAAATGGGACACTCTTCCTAGGGTAGATCATAGGTGCCCCATTACCTATGAATATTGGCACACCTGTCAGACCAATTGTCAGGCACCTGTTGGTCCAGGTATGAGGCAACCCTCTTCAAGGCAACTTTCTCCCTAGCATTTTTGGGGCCGTGTTGGGATGTGAATTCACCTTTCCTCGGAAGGGAGACTCATAATCAGTCTCCCTTGAATTAAGAGATGTTGTGGCTAAAGCAGGGCTTACTTTGGCTATATGACAATCTAAGACAGACCAGAATGCCAAAGAGCCCTCTGTGCTGCTGAAGACATCCCCTGTTAAGGGCCCCTGCTCGTTGCAAGATATAAAAGCCTATCTCTGATAGTGGTCCCCTGGCCCAGGGCAATTCTTTATCCATCAGGATTCTGCACCCCTAACAAGACAGCAGTTTGCTGGCGTCCTCAAAATCTGCCTGGCCAAGGCTGGCTTCCATGCAGATGAGTGTGGGACACACTCTTTTAGAATAGGGGCTCCTGTTTCTTCAGCATAGTGGGGAATGCCCAGAACCTAGATAAAAGCTTTTGGGTCTTGGAAATCACAAGCCTTTCAGGGGTATATCCACCTCAAGTCAGTTCCTGCCAATAATTTGTGATTTGTTTCAGGCCAGAAGAGGGCGTGGATTGTTGGGCACAGCATTGTACATATTGGGTTTAAGCAAGACTGCATGCTGCCCCTGTTGATAGGGAGATGCCCCCTCTAGCTAGAATTGGAGGACATATCTATGCTTGTTTACCATGATGTAACTTCCTAAAGAGTGGGGTTATTTACCTTCTGTTCCTCCTTCTTTGTTAAAGGGATATTGATCCTCTTTGCATATTTTTCATTAAGCTTGCGGAAGTGAGAAACACACACATGCTTCTCTTCCAAGATGACAATTACCATGGACTAAGACTTCTACTTTTTCTATCCAAGCTAGAGCCTATCTTTCCTGAACATATGAAAGGTCATGAGTAAACCTTCTTTATACTTTTGACCTATGAAGATTTCCTGTGTTGTTTATTTCAGATTAACTAGTGTGCATGAGAGGAAGGTGGGACTGGTTATTCTCAATTCTGCTGCTGCGTATATACTGTGCTAAGAAATAGGACTACAAACTGTTCCTATTTCATTTAAATGAAACAGTACACTAGGCAGAACATCATGCAAGATCCACACTCTGGACCGATCAGCTGGGCTTGTCAGCTTGGGCATGCATTTCTTGGATTTCCCAATGAGATATGAAATGGAGTGAGCTGTGCCACCTAGTCAGTTGGTGGATCCACCACTGTGGTCTTCCTGATCTGCTGCTCATGCATCCAGGGGAGAATGACCTCTGCATACGTAAAGGTATTGAATTGGAGTTAGCAGAGAAAGCTGATCTAGACTGCTTGGCAGAAGAGCCACAGGCCTTCTGCTCTTCAGTGACTTTGTGCTGGTCATTGTGGCTCCACTGAAGGGTGTGGAGAGACATAAGAGAACCCCAGAGGATTGAGGTGGCCCACTGGCATGTCAGTAAAGCCCTGGTACACAGAATCCGAGTGGTGGGTGGCTTGGTTGTTTGTCACCCACTGACCAAGCACTATCGTCGTGAAATTTTCTGTCCAGGTGCTGTTCATCTTTCTCCGATGGTAATTGATGCCTGGCTTGGCAACAACACACAGTGTTTAATTCCTTGCAAGTGGGGTTGGCAGTGGGAGAAGTGGCATTGGACAGGATCAAACATAAAGGGGCACCCCCTTAAGGGGTCCAATGAAGGAGACATATGAGGAATGTCCCTAGGTCAGGTGGGGCCAGATTTCATATGATGTGCACCCTCCCCAAACGATTGTCCAGCCGGAGTCCAGGTGATTTGGCTTGCTGCTGCCTGGTGTCCACAGATGCTGGCCAACTACCATGGGTGCTTCTTCTCTGGCTGCTTCACGGGTGGATAAATGTTCCCTCAGCACCAGGCTTAGGCAAGAAGGATCCTCGCCCTACAGCCATGCTGACCCTGCTTGTTTGATATAATCAATAAAGTTGTGGCCTTGATTTCACCCATAGAAACCACTGCTTTGTCAATTTATTTCTGGAGCCAATGGGGAGACACAGCATGTACCTGCAACAAGCCCCAGCCCTGTGATAGTAAGTGTGGGGCACCATTTGTCTCCAACTGTGATGGATGGGGAGAATGCTCTCCTGTCCATGGTAGCTCTCGTGAGGCTGCCCAAGATCTCATGAAAGGCAAGAAAGGGGCAGGGCAGACAAGCCTATATAAAGCCTATTTAAGGCCTCACTCCACATCTAGCTGGCTTCTTTATCCCTTGAGCCAGCAGCCACACAATCTAAAACCCCTCTCTTGGGATCATGGGCTAGAGCAATGCTCTCTCAGGTACTTTTCAGTGAGCTGGTTCACAAGTCACACTTAGCAAAACCATGGCTGAGCACGAGTGTTTCCAGAGATGAGATCACGGCCATGGTGCCCCTTGCCTGGTCCCACTGCTGCAGTACTGCTGTGAGTGAAGTCCTGGTTTGTCTTAGTGTGTTATCTGAAAAGGGAGTTGTGATTTAGCTCCTCTCAACAAACCATGAGTTTACAGCTCACAATTTGTCTGGAGGAGCCCGAGTTCAGATGACACACAAAGACAAACCATGACTCAGCTCACAGCGCAGCAGGAGGAAGCCTGGGGAAGAAATGCAGTGGGTTCAGTCTTCTCTTGAGGAACCCACAAGCTCATATATTTGCCCTAATCCATAGACTGGTTTTGCGTTACATGCAAACCAGCTCAGTGCATATTACACTATCCAGCCAGTACTTTCCTATCTATTCTCTGTAGATGCATCTCAGCAGGGAAAATAGGACCAGATTGCAAAATACTCAGGAGATCCACACTTGGATCTCTCAAAATATTATTATTTCCACTTAAATATGGACATTGGAAGCTCTGCATTGGCTTAGAGCATTGGAAGAAGGGGTATTTAACTCTTCCCCCTCCCAATTTTCCCAATCTAAATCTCCCCATGCAAAGCCACTGTTGGCCCTGCTTGGGGATGGAAGAAATCTGGTCTTCGTGGCATAAGCATTACAGTATTCTTGCTTTGTGCCCACCCACACTCACATTTCTGCTTTGACGATGAGAGTGAAGATGGCAAAAGTCATAAAGGGGTGCGACGCTGGAATCTGAGAACAGGCTGATAAACCCGAGCAACTTGTCATACTGTTGCCGAAACATGCACACTCTGTTCTAGTTTGAATACAGATTTTATTGTACGTTATTCACCTCACTTTCAGCACCTTTTCTGAAAGGCCCTGCTCTTTGAGCAATAAGAGGATGATGTCAGGTTATGAAAGAGGCATTGGTACAATGCTCTTTGGCTGGCAAGTGCCTTTTGAATACTTACAGCAGGTGATCTGCAATTTAAATGCTTTAGTAGTTAGTAAGAGCTGTTTTTTTAAAAGAAGAAGAAGCCTATTAACAAGCCTTTGGGATTAATTCTCAATTTATTCAAACGTACACATGTGAACAAGGCAACCTCCCAACATGATGCTGGCTGAGCTTCTCTACATCTTTTATGCATTGGTAGCTTCAAGTGGAAAGCGGGGGAGAAGGCATTTATATTCATACCAGAAGAAGTACAGCTGACATATATGAGCGTAAGTACTATGAAAATGATATTCATCATGTGGTTTCAGGAATTAAAAGAAACATTATAATACCACTTCCCCCAGGAATTGTCTATCAGCCTGATGCCGGTAATCTTGCATTTTGTATTTTGACATTGTGATTTTAAATTGTTGTAAACTAACCTCAGTGGAGTATAGGCACTAAAAGAGCAGAATGGAAATCTCCATATAATAAAATAAAATAATAATAATAAATAAACTCCAAGTCCATTCTAGAGAGATGTTGCCCTTTAGTTACCAGTTGTGGATGCAGATGGAAGAAAATGGCACCCATCGTTTTATTTTTATTATTGCATTCATATCTCCCAGTCCCTATTTTATCTTTCCAACAGTCCCGGGAGGTAAGTTAGGCTGAGAGACACTGACTGGCCCATAGTCACCCAGGGAGCTTCCTGGCTAAGTGGGGATTTGAACCCTGGTCTCTCAGGACCTAGTCTGACCTGCTAGTCACTACACCACACTTGCTCACAGAACTATTTACATTTATAGGGGTAATTTACATGAATTCATTGAATCATTTAAAATGTACAGTAGTAATTAAGAATAAGCACACCTTTGGCTTTCAGAGAGTCAGACCGGAGACTTGATTCCTTGGCTAGGCAATGCCTCTTGCTTCCACATCATGCGCTTCCTGAGCCCCATCCAACCTTATCAGCTCCTTGTCCTGCTCCATCCCCTTCTGCATGTTCAGACATAATTCATTCTTGTCCCCTCATAACATTCTTTTCCTGACTGTGGTCTCTGTATGTTGCTCGCAAACCCTGACATCTTCCCCCAGGTTGATTTATTTGTTCGATTTATATCCCGCCCTACCTCCCAGTAGGAGCTCAGGGCGGCATTCTGGTGTTGGACTGCTCAGTTGGATTGCTTGCCGGCAATCATTCTCAGCCTATGTTCTAGACTAATGATAAACTTTCTAGCACCATATCAAGGGTCTCTATTATTTTGCCTAAAGGGTTGCATAGCTTGTGCTCTACTTATCCTTCTAGAACAGGTGTGGGGAAACTTTGGCCCTCCAGATGTTGCTGAACTATAACTCCTATCATCCCTGGACATTGGCTATGCTTGCTAGAGCTGATGGCAGTTGTAGTTCAACAATCTGTAGGTTCCCCACCTCTGTTCTAGATAGTAATCCTGAAGATTTATACCACTCTTCAGTAGCCCTGATCCTGGAGGGGGGAAAGAGGAGCCCACTGAGAAATGATTGTCTATTGTCATGCCTAATTGAAGATGCATGCATAATTTAGTACATTTAGGGCACATCAGTAGAGGTGCTTTCTTTAGGAACTGGATAGCATGTGCCTCTGTGCACCTGGTTACTTCAAGCCAAACACATGCATGAGCTTGTGCTGGTTCCTTACTCATCTCTACAGTTTATGGAGATGACAATGGGGATAATGTAGGCCCTGTATGCAGGATCCAAGATACACTAGTAAAGGGTTTTCATGTGCCAGATTATTCTTTCTATGTTCCAGGCAATTTTTCTTGTGCTTACAGTTTGGCTGTGAGGGGGTGAACCAATAGCAGAAGATTCCATATTGTGTATATAACAGGAGACCAGGAAAGAATATCCTTAGGGAAGTGATATTCTGAATAAAAATAAAAGGAGATAAGATCTGCAATGCTCAATTCAATAAGCACGAACTTTCTATCATAATAAATAGAAGGAATTTAATGTGTAACTACATTCTTCAGATAGTGAGAATAGCTTGTGGTAAGGATGGTAAGAATAGTTTGTGTTCCCAAAGGAGCATCTTAGAAAATGCTTAAGACTGTCAGAATTTAAACAGTAGGTTGTCACCTATGAATGTTCGTGCCACTTGCAATTAAAAGTGTATTAACAGTTAGGCCTTAACTGCACTAGACATTTAAAGAATATACTTTTACTTTAAAAAGGCATGACTTTCCTGAAAGCATTCTTGGAACTATAGTAAGGGTGCTGAGAGTTAGGAGACCCCTATTTTCCTCATGGAGTTGCCATTCCCAGAGTGGTTTAAACTTCCCCAAAATTAGGGGATTACTAAAAAGAAAGTTGAAAGGCAAAGTCCAGATGGTCAAATAACTCCAAAATGTTTGGGAGCTGTTTAAAAACACAATATTATAAGCTCAACTGGAGTGTACATTGCAGATCAGGAATGTACTACCAGGGCCCATGACCATGGTTAATGAGCAGAGTTGAAGCTATTAGAAGTAAGAAGGCTTCCTTCAAAACATGGAAGTCTTGACCGAATGAGGAGAATAAAAAGGAACACAAACTCTGGAAAGAGAGATGCAAGAAAAAAAAAATGGAAATGTACTGCCTTCAAGTTGATCCGACTTATGCTGACCCTACGAATAGGGTTTTCATGGTAAGCTGTATTCAGAGGTGGTTTTACCATTGCTTTCCTCTGAGGCTGAGAGGCAGTAACCGGCCCAAGGTCACCCAGTGAGCTTCTTGGCTGTGTGGGGATTCAAACCCTGGTCTCCCAGGTCATAGTCCAGCACCTTAACCGCTGCACCACACTGGCTCTCTAAGAAAACAAAAGGGATGCTAAAAATGAATTTGAGGAGCACATTGCTAAAAACATAAAACCCAACAACAACAAAAATTCTTTAAATACATCCAAAGCAGGAGACTGTTTAGAGAGGTGGTTGGACCCTTGGATGACAAGGTGTGCTAAAGCAGCATAAGGAGATTGCAGAGAATCTACATGAATTCTTTTCATCCGTTTTCACAATGAAGACATAGGGCAGATCCCAGTGCCTGAACTCACTTTAGCAGGAAGGGAGGCTGCGGCTAACAGTGGTGACAAGAGATGAAGTTCTAGGCTTAACAGACAAAAACTGACAATTTGCCAGATTCGGATGGCATCCACCCAAGAGTTCTCAAAGAACTCAAATGTGAGTTTGTTAATCTTCTAACAAAAATATGTAACTTGTCCCTCAGATCCACCATCATACCAGAGAACTGGAAAGTGGCCAATGTAACACCAATATTTAAAAAGGGATCCAGGTGGGATCCTCAGAATTACAGGCTGGTTAATTTAATGTTTGTCTCAGGAAAAGTAGAAACTGTTCTTAAAGATAAAATAACCAAGCACATAGGAAAGCAAGCCTAGCTGAAGCAGAATCAGCATGGCTTCTGCAAGTGTAAGTCCTGTCTCACTAACCTATTAGAGCTCTTTGAGAGTGTCACCAAGGATATTGATAGTGATCCAGCAGACACAGTGTACGTGGACTTTCAAAAAGCTTTCGACAAGGAATCTCACCAAATACTCCTGAGTAAGGTAAGGAATAAGAGGAGAGGTCCTTTTGTCGATCAGGAACTGGCTAGGAAACAGAAAGCAGAGAGTAGGAATAAATGGGCAGTTCTCACAATGGAGGAATGTAGAAATTGGAGTTTCCCCAAGGACTGGTATTGGTCAGGGTTATTAAAACAAAAAGGGATTTGAAAGAGCTCCAAAAGGACCTCTCTAAACTGAGTGAATAGTTGGTAAAATGTCAAATGCAATTCAATGAAAACAAGTATATGCATATTGGAGCAAAAAAATATTAATTTCACATGTATGCTCATGCAGTCTGAACTGGCAGTGGCTGACCAGGAACAAGACATTGTAGTGGACAGCTCAATGAAGAGGTTGACCCAGTATGCAGCAGCTGTGAAAAGGCACATTCTATGTTAGGGATCATTAGGAAAGGAACAGAAAATAAAACTGCCAATATCATAATGCAGTTATACAAATCTATGATGTGGCTGCATTTGGAAAAATGTGTGCAGTTCTGGTTGCCTCACCTCAAAAAGGATATAGTTAGAAAAGGTTCAGAAAAGGGCAACACAAATGATCAGAAGGTTGGAGCGACTCCCCTACGAGGAAAGTTTGCAGCATTTGGGGCTTTTTAGTTTAGAGAAAAGAAGAATAAGAGGTCACATGATAGGAGTGTATACAGTTATGCATGGCATGGAGAAAGTGGATAGAAAAAAGTTTTTCTCCCTCTGTCATTATACTAGAACTCGTGGACATACGTTGAAGCGAAATGTTGGAAGATGCCAAACAATTGGTTTATGACATTGGCGGGCATTTTGCATGGTGTATGTAAAGTAAAAAAAAGAGGTATTCAGTAGTAGTGCTACTCAAAGAAGACCCACTGAACATAATAGGCATGTCTAACTTAACAGACAGAACGTTTAAAGTGGAATGATAGTCGAATAAATGTATTGTGTGAATGTGGCCTCAGTGGAACCATGGCCATAGTGATAAGCAGGACAAGTGACAAGTATTTATTGCTACAATGTCTACAAATACTGTCTACAATTTTTTCCCCCAACACAGAGATGCCAGAGACTGCATGTACAAGGTCTGGAAAACAGCTTCTTATATCCTTTGCCCAATCCTCCCCCTTACATATTTCAAAATGCCAAGCTTTGTCAGAAAACAAAAATCAACATATAAAATGCCCCTTAGTGAATCCTCCATAGTCTGGTTTTCTACACAAGTATATATATATATATATATATATATATATAAACACTGTTCATTTCAATAGTTCAACTGGAAGCAGTGGAGAGATGATGTCCAAATAACAGTAGAATCTACAGAAAGAAAAAAGTTTCTTTTCTGTAGCTCAGAGACAGGACACCTGAGGCCCTCCAGATGTTCTTGGACTCCAGCTCCCATGAGGCTCAGACAGAATGTCCAATGACCAGGGATAATGGGACTTGGAGTCCAACAACACCTGGGAGACAACAGGTTCCCTCTACCTGCTAGAGAGGATCATGTCATGTAGGTAGAGCTTGAACCAAGCTATGTCAGTGGGTCCAAACCAAATCTAATTTAATGAAAATTATCACAGACCCTTCTCACATTCAGAACCAGGCCATCTTCTTTTAGGACCACACCAGTATGACTCATTTCAAATCCCTCTTTATTTAAAATCTTGTTTCCTCAATGAGACTCGAGTCCCTTATCCTATTAGTGGTATCAGGGAGGAGCACCATAATTCCATTATGGCATTATGGGCTCTCGATAAGGCCTAGACTACATACAATATAAGAGATGTGTGATTGGATCTCCTGGTGTTTATGGCCTTTTTTTTAAAAAAATGTTCATTTAGGGGGTTTTTTTTCCATGGAATTTTCATGTTAATTTAAGTATCTTCATGTCTACAGTTTCTATCTTTTTGCTTTGCAAAGCATTACCTTTCATGAGCAAATGAATATGTGGGGCATTAATATTACTCATTATTCACATTATCAGAACCTTGAGGCGTTCAACATTTTGATGCCTCAGGGGCTGTACAGATGTATAGAGGTGGCAAATCAGATTCCTTAATTTCAATACACACACGTAGGATTGTTCAGGCATGAAGCATTAGCATATAGAGTATATTCAATATATGTGCAGTGCTTCAGAGAATAATAAATCAGGTGCTCTGTGGTGTCATTGCTGCATTGAATGATAACCATGAGAGAAACAGAGAAAACATAGGCAATGGAAGATTTGCACAACACACTGAAGGTATTTATGTATGCCACAAATACAATAGACTTATCATATATTTGGGAGAAATGTATGGGGCCTGGTATTCTGCATTTATGCATTTAATACTGACTAAGAAGGGAAATTAAAATAAGCAGATCACATATTTATTTTGCATATTTTAATGTTGTCAAAAGACTAGGTGAAGCCATAGTCATTAATGGAAATGGGAAGCTAGATTTCTGAGCCTGGATTCTGCTGAACTTCCGGATCCAGTTCTAGAAAGCACATGCCTACCATAAGGTGCAAAATATTTTAAGGAGCATGCATGGGACCAGCCATCTGTCTCTCCCCCCCCCATTATAATATCCCTAAGAGTGATGGCATGGTATCAGCTCCCATCACTTGCAGGCAAATGCATCCTGTTTTCAGCCCTGTGTGGCAGAGCTTCAGCCATGCACGGCAAGAACTGTGTATATTAACTGCTTCAGGTATTTGTAAGGGGAGGGGAATCAGCCCTTGGACTACCTTGTAAGTGCTTTTGAAGCATGGGGTTGTTTTTTTAATTACTAAAGCTGTGCAGATTTTTAAGCATCCCTGAGGATCTTTTTCCTTAAAAATCCACACATAAACAAGATTTAGTTTCAGCCACATTCAGCAAGATGGAACAGACTTAGACCAATCCATCACTGATACAGACATATATTTGTAAAAGATTGTGGAGGGTTTTTTTTAAACCCCTAAGTTATTCTTCCTAGACAGCTAGAAAAGACTCAGTGGTGAATGATTGAAAAGGTCAGTCTAACCCAGTTGGAATGAACCTCTCTGGATTCCAATCTCTCAAAGTAATGTAATAGCACTAGCAATGACAATCTGGTTTCAAAGTTGGTCTTCAGTCCTCCCAGACCCCCCCCCCCAGCTAATGTACATATGTAGTAGCCTCTGCTTCAAGACACATCTAGTTCTCAACAGTGGCATCCATATAGCATGTGCAGGGTGTGTGATACATGAGAGTCCACAGGATCTAGGGAGCCCGCCAGAGCCAGGAATCTTACATTATCATATATAATAATTTAATCATAAGCAGTTGTTATACAATTTTCTGCTTTTCTCTCTCTCACAGTTCCAACTCTGCAACTCACAATCTGCTACCAATCAGAGACATCCATAGGGGGAATTTTCAAGATGCAAAGACATACACCGACATAGTGATGTCAGTGCACATATCTTATGCCCTCTGACTTCCTGCTACTTTTTGTAGAGCTTCCTGCTACTTTTGCCATGGAGGACACTGTTCATCAGGCTTGCCTGTGACTGCTTTGTCTTTCTCTCTCTGACTACTGTGGTTATTTATACTTAAGAGCAGGGTGGTATGTAAAGTGTTGATGTGCACTTTTTGTTTATTACTGTTCCTCAAATAATCACCTAAGCAATCCAAGGCAGAATTTGGTGGAATGTTTGCAGAAACATTGGGTTAATGTAGATAAATGTCGCTGTTAGCTAGAGACAGGTGAATCTGTAAGTTTCAGCTCCTCATTTCCCAATCTTAAATTCAGTTCTCCACATTTCCACATCAGTTCATGATTTCTCTCCCATTCCTACCATTGATGGAGTGGAGCAAGTTGACAGATGGACTTGCTTTGTGTGGGCTGTCCCTCAATCTGCATTTGTTTTGGATCTCGTCTAGACAGAAGGTTTCAGCAATAAACCTATGTTCAGTATTTTACATTATTGCTATTGTTTTGTTTGATTTGATTATTTTCATTCTGCTGCATTATGCCTGAGGAAAGAAACAATATTCATGCTAGTGGTATTGTGAAACATAACCAAACTAAATGGGGAGGGGGAATGTGTTTCACACAAGCCCCCCCAACAAAGTATGACTGCCATGGTTGGTTGGTTTTTTAAATCCAATGCTTCACTTTTTAATAGTCAGGGAAGTCATCAGGGACTGTAACATTTACCCCCTCTGGTTGTGGCACTGCTTACTTTGCAAATAGGGAGAAAAGGAGATGTGTTGTTACTGAATTCATGTAACTCCTGCTGCTATGTTCCAACACCAAGGAGAAAATAGCAACATCCAAAGATTAAGGTAGTATGCTTTAAAGTTACAGTTCTAGAATATCCTGAGTGCAATTCTCTCTTCATAATTCCTTTAAAAGAGTGGGTGTAACTGTTTAAACTCCTAAAGTTTAAGAGCTATAGAAGCAGTCAATAACATTAGGAGCATGCACCAATACTAAAGGCCATTTCATTTCTACCATATCAAACATAGGTCATCTTTTCTCTACTGGAAACTTTGTGCATTTTATAATAAATGCAGATTAGCATGAGCATCTTTTCAAACACACGTGCTTTGCTGTCAATCTCTACTAAACTTTTTAAACTGGATGTGACAAGTCTGCCACTTGCTGATTTATTTTGGACCATATCCCAGAGAGTCCAGACTCTGGGTCATGTCTGAAATAGCTCTTGTCCACTTAGGGTTTCCAGACCTGGTGAGAATTGGTGAGTTCCTGTTGTGGGTGAGGGGTGAAATAAGACGCAGAGACATCAGCTTGGGTTGAACAAGGGCCACTTTATTAAAATTACAGTAAATAAAAAACCCAATTTAAAGTGACCTGCAGAGGGAAACCTAGGTGCGGGAACTGTCTATAAGCAAGTAGCTTACCACGCAGCTCTCGGGCGACCAGCCCCTGCTGGGGCAATGGCAAGCCCATCTGCTTACCCTTTACCCCAGCCACACCTTGCAGGTGAGTAGGGGGGCCTTCCCACGTCATCCCCACCCGGGACCGTATAACCCCTGGGTAGATGAAGGTAAGTTGGCCCCAGAAGCAGCCCATATCCTGCTCTAGAGCCGTAAAGCCCTGAGAGACAGGCCCTCCGGAACTGCCAATCACCTCCAAAGGTGCCTAAGGGGGCCACCTAGCTGTCCTTACCTATTTCCCTTCCCGCACCTTCCCGCCACAAAAGGGGGACAAATCTCTATTTAGTCCCCCTTTACCCCACTGCTGAGAAGCACCTCTCGCAGACATCTCTGCAGGTCTCCCAAAAATAAGTCGTTACCTGCGTCTGACAGGTGAACGCCATCGGCCCTATACAGTTCACCATTCTGTTGCTGAATTTGGGGATGCGGAATGACCAACCCCCCATGTCCAAGAAGAGCCAACCGAATCTGCCGGTTGACCTTCTTCCTTGCTCGATCAATCCCCGCTGGATCCCAAACATCACGCCACACCTGGCGTGGAAGCAGGTTCGACCACATCATACGCACGCAAGGCCAACGCCGCCTTATTGCTTGCATGTCCTTACATGCCTGCACGCTAAGGGCCTTGCCCTTCACCAAGCCAAGGTCATTTCCACCCAGATGGATGACCAGCACCTGCGGAATTGTCCGCACCAAACCTTGCCGGAACAGAGCGGGTAGGAGCCCCTCCCAACGCATTCCTCGCCAGCCAAGCCACTGTACCGCAGCCCATCTACTGAGGCCCAACTGCGAGCCCATGCTCGACTTCGCAGCCCTCCGGGCTGCCCAGAAGACCATGCTGTGGCCGCATATAAGGATCTGCGTCTGCTCCTTCCCCGTCCAGCAACCTGCCAAAACAAATGAAAAGTGTTAGGCTTCCGCATTCCCTGCCCTCTAGAAAGGGTGAATATAACCCTTATACGCATCAGAGGACCAACGTCCAACCGCCTGTACTGTCGCCTGGGAAAACCAAAACCTGCTGCCGTAGAAGCAGCTCCTATTCTAAATGAGTGTGTTCCAAATTGTGAGGCATCATAACCCATCCTATGCAATGCTAATTTCGTTAAGGCCCAAAATTGATAAATAGAAAGAGGGTCCAGGTTCACATGTGTAAATATATAGCCTTGGGCTGATCCCCTGTTTCTTAGGAAATCATTTAAAGCCCGTACTGGGCAGAGGTGAGGTTCTGATGATGGGGCCAAGCGCACCTGTCTTCCTTTACATTTCTGGTCCGTTTTAGACCCTCTCAAAGTTATGCAAGCATAGCCTCTTTCTATGGAGACATCTGAAAACTGGAGGGCACGTCGAGATGTGTCATGCTTAGAGCCAGCCACCACCTCACTTATCCGAAAGGCTCCAAAAAATAACGTAAAGGCTACTGCCTGGAATAGCTTGGCCTCATAACTAGTAGTACAGACCGTTTTCCACTGGTGAACCATCCCTAGTATCATGTCCAGCGAGAAAGGTCGACGGGAATCAGGTGTGATGGGGTGTTCCCTAGCCCATCCAGCCAACATGCGTCGGACCCTGAAGTCCCTGGTCTGCTCCGGAAAACCACCTGCCTTCGATAAAAAGGCAAGCCCCGCCAGCTTACCTTGCAGTGTTCTGACTGACAGGCCCCTTTTTCTGCCATCCACCAGGAATTCAAGCAGGTGACTTACCGGAATAGGCCACTCCAGCGCGTAGCCTTTGAAGGCCCAGAAGTCCTGCATGTTCCTACCTGCTGTCTGGTAACTGATGAGCGTATTGGGGGCAATGGAAAGGCTTATGGCCCTCTCCGACTCTGCTCTCCAATCTCCCATACCGCAGGGGGCACGGCTTCCGGCTGAGCCCTGGCTAGCGGCGCCAGCTGACGGAAACGGTCCATCTGGTTCCATGGCAGAGCATCAGCAACATTATTATCAATGCCAGGAACATGCCGTGCCCGAAAAAGAACATTAAAACGCAGGCACTGGAGAACAAAAGAGCGGACAAGACCCACAACCCTGGCGTTCCTGGCTGTGAGGGAATTGATAACATGTACTGTAGCCATGTTATCACACCAGAAATGGACTGTGGAGTTCTGGAACTCCACAGCCCACAAATAGACTGCTACCACTATAGGGAAAAATTCCAAAAAGGTGAGATTCTTGTCTAGACCCTCCTGAACCCACGTCTGTGGCCATTGTCCCTTACACCAGGAAGACCCAAAGACTACCCCAAATCCATAACCCCCAGACGCATCAGAGTGGATCTGTAACTCAGCCTCCAGGAGTCGGTCCTGCCTCCAAAAGGATATACCATTGAAATCCTGTAAGAAGGAGGACCACACAGCCAGGTCAGCGCGTAAAGCTGCTGTAACCCAAAATCGATGGTGGGGTCGTAATGGTCCCACCATGGCCTCATAAACCCGCCTCAAAAATGCTCTGCCAGGTGCTATGACTCTGCACGCAAAGTTGAGGTGCCCTGCTAGCTCCTGGAGGGTGGAGAGAAAAACTTTCCTCGCACCTATAACTTCTTGTATCTTATTGTGAAGGAGTAGAAGCTTGCTCTGGGGCAGCCTACAGCATTGCTGCTCAGAATCAATTTCAATGTCTAAAAAGGTCAAAACTGGAGCTGGTCCTTCCGTTTTTTCCACTGCTAGAGGAACCCCCAGGTCCTCTGTCAAGTCTTGAAACTGGGCCATTAATTGTAGGCATTCACCTGTGCCAGCCCCACCCGCAAAGAGACAATCATCTAAATAATGAACAACGGAATTCCGACCCGATCTATGTCTCAGCGCCCATTCTAAAAAAGTGCTGAAGCGCTCAAAAACTGTGCAGGAGATCGAGCATCCCATAGGCAATGCACGGTCCACATAGAATTTGTTGGCAAACGAAAAGCCCAGGAGTTCAAAATCTGCTGGGTGGACGGGCAGTAGGCGGAAAGCGGACTTAATGTCACACTTACCCATTAATGCTCCATGACCACATGCCCGAACCATGCGCACTGCAGTGTCGAATGAGGTGTAGTGGACCGTACATAAACTATCAGGAATGAAGTCATTAACTGACTGTCCTTGCGGGTGGGACAAGTGGTGAATAAGTCTATATTCACCGGCCACCTTCTTGGGTACAATCCCTAGTGGGGATACTCGAAGGTTAGGGAGAGGGGCGATTGAAATGGGCCAAGCACCCGCCCTGCCTGCACCTCTTTGCCAATTTTCATTTCCACTATGTCTTCCATGCCGTTAACAGATTTTAGATTATGGGACATGTAGGAAACCCTGGGACTGTTGTAGGGAATTCGGAAGCCTGACAAAAACCCATTGAAAAGAAAACCGGCATCCCCAGCTACTGGATAGCCAGCTAACAAGCGCTGTAGAACATGTAACTTAATTGGGGAGGGGCCCTTTTCCCTGATTAGCCCCAGGTGGGGGCTGTTTTCTGCCCCATTGTTGGTCCCTGCCACTTCCCCTATACGACCTGCTTCTGTTGCAGGCGGTGGAAGGGTGTGCGGCTCCACAGCTCGCGCACTCATGTCTGTAACGACACGGGTTGTGTGTGCAGGTTCCATGGGCATTAAACTCCCAGCATAGCATCCGTTGTTGAACCCCTTGCCCCGCCTGAAAGCAGGGAAGGGTGGCGGTCGTCTGCCTGCTCAGAAGATGCCCACTATCGCACCTATCTCCAGTCATAGCACGGGCTGCAGTCATAAACTGCAGCCAGAGCTCGGGTTCCTTTTTATCCCATGGCAAGGTCACATCGCATGCTGCCCGCATGCGAAATGCCTCTTCATAAGAAAGCCATGCCAGACCCGAGAATTCTACATACGCCCTATATATTATATCCAGATACTTGAAGAGAGACAATGCCCGTTGGGGGTGTCTCTCAATCAGCACTCCTGCATATATCAAGTATGCTGGCAGCCAATTAGCCCAGGTGCCGTCGATTCTCCTGCGCCTGGGCCTGTCTAAGTCGCTCTCAGTCTCCTTGTCTTTGTCTTTTTTAGGGTGCTTCCTATACAGTAACGAAAAGACATCCACATACTCCCCTCTCCAGATTTTTTCCTTTGTCGAAGGGAGCAGGTGGAAACCCAAGGTGACAGATGTATTCCCAAAAGGAATAGCATTACCTGCCACTGTTCCTAAAGGATCCGAAATAGTTACGGTTGGCTGCAGTTGTGCAGAAGTAAAAACAGCTGTTGGAGCCGGCCCTTCGGGTGGCACAGCTGGAGTCATAACCTGTCCATTGCCTGCATGCTGCCAAATTTGGCTGCATGCAGCCTGGAGTGGCAATTGAGATGTATACTGAATAGGCCACCCCAAACCTGTAGCCCCAGAAGCCTGAGCAGGCCAGGCAGACTCACCTGCTCCTACCAACTGCCCAGACAGAGATGATATCGTTCTAGCTTGGGGTGTAGCTATCTCACTGCAAGTCCCCACCGCCACTGTTGGAGCAGGAGGAGCCACCAGCCCATTGCTCACCATCGGTGTAGATTCAGGAGGGGCTTCAAGCGCCTCAAGTCTTGCTAAAACTAATGCAAGGACATCACGGTTAGACCCTTTCTGTGGACCTTTATGTGTGCTACCCTGAATTTTAGCAGTGGCTCGCTGTGGCCTGGTAACCCCCCCAGTAGAAGTTCCAGGAGTTGCAACTTCGTTTGAAGCGGTTGACGTAGCCCTGGGCACAGGGGTTGGCATCACCCTCCCCCGCTGCTCTAAGGCTTCAAGGCGCGATAAGATGGCAGCCCATGGTGGCGCCTCCTCCTCATCCGAGGAGCCAGGTGCTGGGGGGGCATTTTTGTGGAGGCCTGCAGGCTCTCCCCTTACCTTTTGCCCCCCCTTTCCCTTTTTTGGATGGCATGACAGTTAACAACTAAGTAATGTGTAGTGTGATCTTGCTTTAACTAGATGTAAATCAAGAACTAGCTGCAAATCCGACAATGTATAAGCGCTCTTGTTTTAACTGTCAGCTGAATTACAGCCTCAGAGCGGTATGCCTCCCTCCCTTTCAGCGGGGGGGGGGAGGATTTTCGTCAGAGCCTGTCTAGCTGGAGCCTTCTGACCGATCTCCCTGATGGTCCCCCGAAAGGCGTCGCCAGCTCAGGCTATGGCCAGAAACGCTGCCTATGTGGCTACGACCAGCGCCTGCAATGGCGCCGAGCACGTGGCTGCCTTTAAAATGGCCGCCGCTGCTCTCCGGTGTGTGCGGCCGAGTTAAAATGGCCACCGCTGCTGTTCGCTGCGCTCCTCCTCGTTCCTCTTCTGCCTGTCCCACGTCGTCGCACAGCAAAAGGAGGAAGGTAGGAGGGGCGGCTGGACTTAAGTAGTCTTACTGACTCCGCCCCTCACATTATGCGTCACGCCTTCGTCATAGGCGCGACGCGCGATGCTGCCTCTTTTAAAGATGGAGGCAGCGTCTTCACCCCCATCCGCAACATAGCCCCGCTCGTCAGCTGCGCGGCGAGCGGGGCGCCTTTTATTTGAAACTACTCCAGAGGCACTGCTCATGATCAGAAGTGTTCAGTCCCAGAGACCTTATTATGGCCTGTAATATCTGGCTGTCCATTAGCTATTGAGCTAAGTTCAAGGTTCTGGTTTTGGTGTATACCTATACAGCTTGGGACCAGTATACATGAAATATCATATTACCCCTTATATACAGACAATCGCTACGTTCTGCAGATGACAGCCTCCTGCAGATACCATCTTATCAGAAGTTCCATTGTCACAGGTAAGCTTTCCTTGGGACAGGGATGAGGAACCTTTTTCAGCCTGAGGGCCCTTTTTACCAGCTTTGGCTGGTACACATCTGCAGCTGTTTCTAGATTGGGATAGCCTGACCACTGTTGTCCATGCACTGGTAACCTCCAGGCTGGATCACTGTAATACACTCTATATGGGGTTGCCCTTGAGGTTGGTCCGGAAACTGCAGCTGGTGCAAAATGTAATGGAGTGACTGCTCACTGGAGCAGGATATTGCCAACATGTTATGCCACTGCTGAAAGAATCACACTGGCTGCCTATTAGCTGCCAGGCCACATTCAAAGTTCTGGTTTTGGTGTACAAAGTCTTACACAGCTTGGGACCAGGATACCTGAAAGATTGTCTTATCCTTTATATTCCCAGTCGGTCACTGCACTCTGAAGCTGAGGGCCTCCTGCAGATACTATCTTATCAGGAGGTCCCTTCTGCACAACTTAGGAAATGGACCTTTAGTGTGGGGGCACCTACCCTTTGGAATTCCCTCCCCTTATATATTAGACAGGCACCATCTCTGTTATCTTTTTGGTGCCTTCTGAAGACCTCGTTCAACAAACCTTTTAGGTAGAGACTTTATCTCTGTGTCTGTGTTGGAATAACTTTTAAAGATGTTTTTAAAGCTTTTTTAAACAAGATGTTTTTAATGATGTTTTGTTTTAATATCTTTTAAAGTATGTTTTTATGATGTTTTAGAGTGTTTTTAGTGTTTTTGTTTGTTGCCTTGGGCTCCTACTGGGAGGAAGGGTGGGATATAAATTTAACAAATAAATAATAAACATAAAAAATGGAATTGTCCTGGCTGTTCTTTTTACCCTCAATAAGAAATGCAAGGTGGGGCAGAGAGGCCTTTGTGGAAAAAAATTTAAAAGGGTGAATATCTGTATTGGTTCCCTTATGAAGAATTTCTATAAATTTCCATCACTGAAAGCCAAGCTGGCATGTAGGTAGCACATTATGACTCTGAAAGTAGCATCCAAAATGACTCAGGTAAATTACTGCACTCTCTTCTTGATAGCCTGCAGCATGGTAATGCCTTTTCCAACTGTGCTCCCTTCTTGGATGAGGGATGTCATCATGGCTTCCTGATATCACCTCCTAGTGATTGTAAGAAACTGTGTTGATTAGTAGTTTGTAATAACATTGGTTCCTGGGACATGGTCAGAAGAAAAATGCAAGTTTAATATATTTTTTCCTGATGAGACTTGCCACAGAAAAGATTGGGTTAAGAGAAAGGTCTATGGTTTGCATCTCTCCCCAACCCCCATAGTCTCTTCCAGACAACTTGCTTAATGAGCATTCATCCTGATTTGTTTGTACCACACTTGTAGGGAGGTTAGACAAAGTCAGCTATTTACTGAAACTTCAAAATGAAAGACTAAACAGATGATAACTCTGGGTGGATCCCCAACAAAATAGTTCCATTTATGCAAGGACTTCCACTTGTGCAACAGAACTTCCTCTCCCCTTCCTCTCCCCAAACACCCAGATCTGCTCGGGTGGTCCCCCAACCCTCCAGAGAGCAGATTTGGATGTGCATCAGGAGTGCATGGGGAGAGGAACTTCCATTGTACAAACAGAAATCCGTGCACAAATGGAATGACTTTATTGGATACAAGCCTCTGATTTTTTTGTAGGTAGATTGTGTCAAGTGAGTGTTATCCAACACTTACCAATGCATTTTCCGCCTTTCCTTACACCAAAAAGTCATTTTTGAGGTGGTGGTAGGGCCAGGTTTGTTGCAAAGAGAGTCAAAGCAACTTTAATTATGCAACTTCAATTTGCTGGTATGTGATTGAATCCCACCTCAAAATAATGGTAATAAAGTTCCCAATGTCTACAGGTTGGAACACACACACTGTAAATACAAAAGTCAACCAGTACTGATCACCACTTCATCACTGTACCCCTGCCTCACCTCTAAGTAGGGGAGATAAGGAGCTAGCTTAGGTGCTAGCTCTCTGCCAGTAAACATAATGCTGTTTCTAACCTCTGAAAAATGCTTGTTTTTAATCTAGCTAAACATTTTCTTTATTATGTGCCTGTACCTGTGTTCCTTAGTACCCCAGTAAAGCATTCTCATGCTTACCCATACAAAATAAATGATTTAATTTTAGGAACTGCTATGCAATTAAAGAGACACTCATCACTCAAATCACCTACCAGGAGTACCTAGTCTCTGGCTGGTGCCTCTCGCTCGTATCAGGCAGAGATGAAATAAAATTGGCAGATAGTGGGAAAAACAGATATGAGATAGAAGATGAGAAAAGGTGATTAGAAAGGAGCTGGAATAGTCTTTCTACACTCCACTCTGTCAAAAGTCCCATTCAGTGGCATGGCCACAGCATAATTTTTTGCGAGTCAGACTTGGTGTACAGTGAGAAAATAATGATGTGATTCAGACAGTCTGACATTTCTGTTATTAATAAACTCAGGCACTCAGAGGATGTTGAGAGGATCCCTAGAGATATTATGTGAGGTATCTACGGGAAAGTTTCTAAAGTTTCTGGGAATGGATTTATTATATATTCACTAATAGGCAAAAAAACCCTTGTGGTTTAAGAACATACCTATAGCCCACAGACATTTCTATCAAACTTTAAAAAGTAGGGAAATTGGACTGTCATAGTGAATGCACCAGGGGAGCAGGAGACCTGACCCCCTCTTTGGGATATTGTAGTGCCCTACAAATCTGTCAAAATGCAAACACCATTTGGATTGGTCTTTCACAGTTTAATCCACTTCCTGTGTAGCTTGGAAATAATTTGGTAACATGTGCCTCTGAGCATATGGGGAGTGGTGTCAACACCTGCCATCTCCAAACATGGAGAATTATATTTTTGTATGTTTGTTGGTGTTCTTCTTACTTTGCTTCTTTTCTGTGTTACTACTGTTTCTACAGAGAATCTAACCTAGAAAATTATATTTCTCTCAGTATTCATCCTAGAAATCTGTGTCAAATTTATTTTTATTAATTTCAAAGCCTTTTTATTGGTCAAGGTCATATGATGGTGAAGACAGCCTTTTGTGTTCTATTTCTATTTTGGATGCATTAACAGTTGAATCTAAAACTGCAGTTTGATGTAACATCTAACTGATTACAATATGATGCTACTTAAGCAGTGACTTCAGCTGCTGGAAAAACAGCTTGGCCTGCCCAAGATGCATGTTTTCAGCCTGCTATGCTTAAACTACTTCACTACTTCAGGAAAGGTGGAAATGGTCAATTAAAAACATAGAGCACACCTAGAATTTTGCTAGAATATATTTCACCTCCCACTGTTTTATCTTGGACACTCCTCATGTCCATTGGAAACTATTCTGCAGAACAGTCAGTGCCATTATTCCACAATTGTTTGGGGAACTTTTTTTTAGTGTTGCAAAGTGTTGCTGTACTTCACAGTTTCACAGAAACAGAAGCAAAAGAAAATGATTTACTCTAGGTAACTTCACTAAAATGGCAAAGTAAATCAAACATATTTAAAGTGACTATCTGAACTCTATCAACTATTTTAATATTTTTGCTTCCTCTCTACTAAAACAAGATCAGCACAGCACATGTCTTGTTTCTGTTATTTGGACTGATTGCAGGTGTTGCCACCACTCACCATATCCTCAGAGGCACGTTATCAAATTCTTCCAAGCTACACAGGACAGTGAGCAAGTCTGCTGAGAATGGATTGATCATTTGCATGCTTATTGTGTTCAGTGGGATTTACTCTCCTGCAATCATGCTTAGGATAGGTGAAACTGACCACAGGGGATGGGGAGGGGAGGAGGGGGAAGGGAGCAAGCGGGAGGGGGGAGGAGGGCAGGTTTGATCATTTACATGTTCATTGAGTTCAGTGGGATTTACTCCCTTGCAATCATGCTTAGGATAGGTAAAACTGACCAAGGGGAGAGAGGAGAGGGGAGAGAGGCCTGGAGAGGGCAGGGGAGGAGGAAGAAGGAAGAGGGGAGGAGAGGAATAAGGGAGGAGGAAGGGAGAAGAGAGGGGAAGGAGGGGAATAGCAGGTCTGATCCTTTGCATGCTTATTGAGTTCGGTGGGATTTACTGACCTTGGGGGAGGAGGAGAGGGAGGGGGAGGGGAGGAGGAGAGGGAGGGGGGAGGGGATGGGAAGGGAAAGGGAGGATGGAGGGGTTGGGGAGTGGAAGGGGATGGGGATGGGGAGGGGAAGGATGGGGTAAAGGAAGGGGGAGCAAAGGGGCAAGAGGGAGGTAATAGGAGGCAAGAAGAGGGGAGGGCAGGTTTGATCATTTGCAAACTTTTTGAGTTCAGTGGGATTTACTCCTGTGCAATCATGCTTAGGATAGGTGAAACTGACCTGGGGCAAGGGCAGGGAGGGGAGGGGGAGGGGAAGAGATTGGATGGGTGGGCACTGGGCAGAGGGGAAGCGCCTTTCCTTTCCAAATGGAAAATATTGTGAACAGTATTTTCAGCATTTCCCCCACCTTTTTATTCTACAGCAGGCACATGAAGCCTCCCACCCAAATTTAAACCAAAGTTGTCCCTGGCCACATCCACACCAGACCTTTATTTCACTTTAGACAGTCATAGCTTCTCCCAAAGAATCATGAGAAGTGTAGTTAGTGAAGGGTGCTGAATGTTGCCAGGAGACACACCATTTCCCTCACAGAACTTCAATTATAGTGGCTGACTGTTAAACCACTCTGGACACTGGAGCTCTGTCAGGGGAATAGGACACTCCTCTCAGCACCCTTCACAAATTACACTTCCCAGGATTCTTTGGGGGAAGCCATGACTGTCTAAAGTGAAATAAAGGTCTTGTATGGGTATGGCCCCCTAATTAGGCAAGCCCAGCAACTTTGACTCTGGCTTTTAGAACACTGACAGTTGGTTTTTACTGAGGAGGAAAAAGATGGGAAGCTGATAGGAAGCTAAGTTTGGCGCTCCGCTTTCTACTTGTTTTTAGAGCTCCTATTCTAAAAATTTTAATGAACTTTCCTGCACTAGCTGAAGATTTATACTAACTATATCTCAACTACATCTCTCTTGAGACTTAAAAGACTGTTTTCTCCGTGTTTTTCTTCCCTCTCTGCTAATTATTATGAGCCTTGGCAGGACACCGATGGTCTTTTCTACCAGAGCGGAGTTTATTTATGTCCTAGTATGCTGTTATCTTGGGAACTTGAACTTCAAGGCTGTGTGTCTATATCGTCTGCTCGAAAAGAAACTCCATATCAGTGGGGGTGAGTCGCTACAATTGGAGCATTTTGGGCTTATCTATGCATGAAAAACCCAGAACTATAAATAATAATCCATGGAAATCAAGCCTATATTAACTGCTTAAGGGGCCTTAAGGAAGTGACACTGTCCCTTTAAGCAAGATTTTAAGCAAGACTTTGGAGACCTAACAAATTAACACAGTGCCCTGGAATCTACCTTTTGAGAGTCTAAATTCCAGATTCTCTCTAGCAAGACTATAATCTCCAATATTTACTCTAAGAATCTCTATTACTCTTACAAAAGATGGTGCAAACACGGAAAATGTGTTTTAATCAGGAAATGAAAAAAGATGAAGTTCTGAGAGAGGACGATAGAGGGGGCTCTCAAACAAAAATCACCCAATTTCTTTTAGCAAAAAACACGGACAGTTTGAGGAAAAAAAGGTCTAATGATTTATTTCAATTGGAAACATCACATTCCAATCTAGACAAGGAGAACATCCTTGATTTAGATGACCAGTTAGATATTAAAAATCAGAATTCTTCACCTATAATGAACACCTTATATACCCAAAACGGAACCTTTGGTCTGATAAAGATGACTCATGTTAACAGCCCGACGCAAAAATCAACAAGTACTCATGATTTGATAGAATATATTTCCTCTTCCGATGTAGCAAAAGAAAATATGACACCTCTATCTCCATCTGTCCCAATACCAGAGGACTTACAATTAAATTCATCTGATATCCTTAACTCAGATGCTTCTGGCCATTCCACTCTATATCTCCCAACATCGCCTATCTGTCTTAAAAAGGCCTCTGATTCAGTGGAATTAGAAGAGATTGGACAGAAGCTATTATTGACAGGCCAACAGTGCCTGCAACTGAAGATGGAAATTGCAGCCAAAGAGACTGAGAATATCAAAATCCGTTTAGACGAGATAAGAAATTCATTAAAATCTCTCATGAAAGAACTCACTAAACTAAACCAATTCACAGACTCTTTCAGTTTACAGAGTAAGTCAACCAAGAGCACAACTAAAAGGAAACCTCAAACCTCACAAAAAAAGAAAAAAACTAAAAACATTAAAAAATATAATTCTCCAAGAGGCAGAAAGATGAACTTCCAGAATCTTTTCAAGCTACTTGAGTCTCAACAATGGGAAAAGACTCCATTAAGGAAACTGCCTGCTTCAACACAAGAGAGAACCATTCTTCCTCCTACTGGGGAAATTCTTAGGCCCCATTGCGAAACATCACAAGACAATATGTCCTACTCCTTGAATAAGGAGTTATTAAATAAGTCAAACCAGAAATTGGAAAATTGGAAAGACCGGGTTTACAAAAAAGTCTCTCAGCAAGGAAAAGCTGATGGAAATTGGATTTTAAAATATGTCCAAAACAAGCTAGTTTTACTAAATTTCCCCTGTTATAGGATCAGAGAAGGGATAACTACTAAGAAACAAAGAGTCTGTAATGTTTTCCAAAAAATCGGACTAATAGATATCTGGCCGGAAGACATTTTAAATGTAGAATTTCTATATAACCCGTCATTGTACTCCTCTGTTTTACTCACTTTTAAATCCTCAAATTTGTCGACAAAAATACTCGCTAATAGATCGCTCTTTACTATCCATGGAATTCAGGTGCGTAGATATTTCAGGGATATTGCCAATCCGATACCTCTAATAACAAAAAGAGCTCCTCCAATATTTTCCCCTTTTATTTTGGAGGAAAAGAACGCCCCTTTGGAAGACCATAAAAATAACACGCTCTCCAACAGTGAAATCTATGTGGCGCCAACTGATCGGACCCCCAATACAAAATTACCACAATTAAGAACTCTTCTGGTAACAGCTGAAGAAAAAACACAGAAGAACATCATAGAATACAAATCCTCAACACTGCAAGAAGATTTAAGATCAAATTCAATGAATTCTTTCAATACTGATCTCATTACCATAGATGCGGTCAACTCCTCTTCCATACCGACTCCGAATACTCCGTTGATCCCTTCTTACGTTCCGGCAGATGATAAGGAATACTCGGATTCACCATTTGTCTTTCATTGTGAAGGCGAGGGAGAACTAATAAATAGTTTTTCCACGTTTACTGATCAAGAACAGAGTGAAGTCATAAACAAATTACAAACACTTTTAAACAATCTAAGGGTTAGAAGAACTGGATCCAGATATTTAGAGGACGCCGAACTGGGTTCTCCACCTGATGAGCATCTATCTCCTGTAAAGAACTTTTCGGTTGAATTACCAAAAGGTTATTCAAATGTTTGTAGACCCAACCTTTTATGTGAAGCAATAATCCATGAGGAGCTGACACCAACTTGACAAACCTTTCCTTCACTTTGCTTAAAGACAACCCTAAAATATAGGGTTAACCAGTATTTAAAACCTATAAACAATGACTCCATCATAAAGGACTGTCAACAAATGTGGTAAACTAAACTTAAATTCTAAGCAGGTTAAATTTCTTTCGTGGAATATTGCTGGTTGGGCCTCAAAATTAAATCATCCAGATTGTATGGAATTTTTGAGAACATGTGATGTGATATGTTTGCAAGAAACATGGTCTGTAAAAAATATCTCCTTTCAGGGTTTCCAATCCTTAGAACTACCTGCTAAACCTACTGGAAAAAGAGGTAGACCAAAGGCTGGTTTAATTACCCTGATTTCTGTCACTTTGGGTGCAATAATTAAGAAACTTATCCCTTGTGACAATATAGCCATCGCTACCTTGCTTGATTTGAATCTTTTACCCATACTCATTGTAAATGTTTATATTCCTCCCTCCTTGTTAAAAAATGACCTTATATTAATCTGGCAGAAACTGGAAAACTTTATAATAACCTTGGAATTCCAATATCCAAAGGCCCAGTTTATAATTGCAGGAGACTTTAATGCCAGAATAGGCCCCGACAACGATACTCTGACTGCATCTTCCCTATGGGGTGAAATGCTTACGGAAAATTTAGTCCCTAGATATGCTAGAAAATCAAAGGATCATAAGATAAACTTTGCTGGAATTTGTCTAATACAATTAGTGGCGCGATTAAATCTGATAATTGTTAATGGACAAGAAGAAGTTGATAGCTTGGCGGAGTTTACATTTATCTCTGGACGCGGAAGTAGCGTGGTAGATTATTTATTGATCTCCCCCTCCTTTCTTACTAGTATTCAAAATTTTTCAGTAGGCAACACATCGGAAAGTGACCATCTACCTTTAATGTTTAATCTGTCTATGCCAGGGTCATACTGTGCTACCACAGAAACTATAAGCGGCATTTCTCCATGTGTTGTTTGCCATAAGAGAGTCCACTGGAATGATTGCGCCCTCCACCAGGTAGATAAATTTTTAGCATTCCAAATGGCTCTTATTCACAGATCCCGTATAATAGAGTCACAAGACAACTCAAAGGCTATATATGAATACTCCCTCCTAACCTCAGATCTAATTAAGAGTTTGAAATTATCCCATCGCATTGGTAGTCAAACAAGTAGGAAATATCCAACTTGGTTTGACAAAGAATGCAAGGAATCCAAACAGGAGGTAAGAAGGATCTATACCAATTATAGAAAATCAGGAATAAATATCCTCCCTCCTGAATATTTTTTGGCAAAAAAACTTACAAAAATTTAATAGCCCAGAAAAAGAAACTAGTAATTCAAGAAAATTGGAAGATCCTGATAAATGCTTCCTTAAATAATGATTCCAAACTTTTTTGGGCCTTAGTAACAAATGCCTTGGGAGCCGCAGGGCCTTTAGATTGCACTATCCCTCCAGATGTTTGGGAACATCATTTTCCCCTTCAGTTTACAAAACAAAATAATAACAACTGTTTTCCATCTCTGCCTGGGCTTACCACCCTCACTAAATGGCCTCCTGTAAAGCAAACAGAAGTTGCTCTTCTGATTAAAAATCTTAAAAACGGAAAGGGCCCAGGAATAGACCAAATTTTACCTGAAATGCTAAAAGCAAACATTACTTGGTGGACGCCATTGCTCTCATCCCTGTTTACACAGATAAATTGGACTGGGAATATTCCAAAATTGTGGTTAGAGGCGGTAGTCATACCAATTTATAAAAAAGGTGACAGAAGCGACCCCGCAAATTATAGGCCCATTAGTCTCTTATCAGTTGTAGGCAAAGTCTATGCGAGCCTTCTTAATGCTAAGCTACAACGTTGGTTGGAGGAAGAGGAAATATTAGGACAAGAACAAGCAGGTTTTAGAAAAAACAAATCTACCAACGACCACTGCCTGGTATTAAGGTACCTGGCAGAAAAGTACACAAATGGTACTAATAGAAGCCTCTATGTTTCCTTCATGGACCTAAAGACAGCGTTTGACTCAGTACCACGTGATCTTTTGTGGGCTAAACTGAATAAGTCATCGATTGATAAGCGTCTTTTATTTTTAATCATTCGACTTTACCAAAGTACCTCATTTCGGGTGCGATATGGGCTTGATGGCAGTATGACCAGATCTATTTTAGCAAATATTGGAGTGCGCCAAGGATGTGTATTGGCCCCTGTCCTATTTAATTTTTTTCTTAACGATCTGAGTAGTAAATGTTGTGCTGAAAATCTACATTCTCCCAAAATTGCAGAAGAGAGATGTCCTCTGCTGCTATATGCGGATGACATGGTGCTGCTATCCTTTTCAGAAATCGGACTTAAACGTTTACTTAGTATCTTTACGATGTATTGTGAAAGAAATTTTCTTAACATTAATTACACAAAGTCCAAGATATTGGTTTTCTCCCGAAAACAATCAAAAAAACATTGGAAAGTAAAAGGCCATCTATATGAACAGGTCAAACAATTTAAATATCTTGGTGTAACATTTTGTTCCTCCCTATCTTGAATGCCCCACATGCGGTCTGCATTTCTTGTTGCACAAAACACCTCAAAAGCCACCTCCAGGTTTTTCCATACTAGAGGTGGACGTTACATTCCCGCTGCTTTAAAAAATTTTAAAGCTAAAATACTCTCACAACTTCTTTACGGCATACTGATATGGGTAACAAACTTTAATAGTAAAGTTGAACTAGTGGCATCAAGATTCTTACGAACTATATTTGGCCTCCCAAATTGTGTTTCTTCAGAGGGTCTTCTACTTGAGGCAGGAATTGCCTCAATTGAATGTACAGCCTGGCTGATAGCCTTTAGATTCTGGGTCAAGATGGTCTATTCAGGACCCTCTCTTGGATATCACCATCAAATTTGGAAAGATCCTTTTGTGAATCTTTGGTCCTGGTCCAAGACCTTTAACGAAAAACTAAACCTTCTAGGGCTGTCCTTGGACCTTTTGGCTTCCTGGGACTTACCGATAGCCAATTATACTATAAGTCAACGAATAAAGGATTTGGACCGTCAACATCTACTTTCAAAGGCACACACATCCTGCTCGCCTTCACATTTTGGTTTAAATTTTCGTTTTCCATTCCCAGCACAATACTTAGAAGAGTTAACTCACACAAGTTACAGATTTTTGTTTTCTAGAGTAAGATTTAATTGCCTACCTTCTTCACTCTTATCAGGTCGCTTCCATGGTATCCCTCTTCAAAATCATCTATGTATTTGTAAGTTAAATGAGGTCGAAACTATTGAACATGTCCTTTTTGTATGCGAGTTTTATCATGACGCAAGGGCAAAAATTATTCACCCACTAATTACAACCTTTACCGACAACCCCCCAGGGTGGCTAACACAATATCTTCTAGCAGATAAATAAAAGGTTATTACTGAACAAGTTGCAAAATTCTTTTATATAGCCCAGTCTATCCGTAAAAAAAACAACAACAACAGGTTCCTCCCTTGGATTTTAGAAAGCAAACTGTATTAAACTCTATAAATTGTGTATGATTTTAATTATGTCAAGTTTCACACTCCGGATCTATGATTGTATAATAAAGAACTGACTGAAAATAAAAAGAAAATAAAAATCAGTTTTCACTGAGCATGCCTGGCCTTATCATTGAGTTCAATGCTAAATTTCTTAAATTAGTTAAAAATCAGGCAGGCATTTTTTTAAACTTTTAAACTATAGAAGATGAAGGTCAGAGTACAGGGCAAGGTCAATAATAGGATTACAGGTACTGTTCAGACATTGCTGATTTTTAATTAATTTCAACATATTATGAGAAAGATGATAGAAAAAAGTCCAAAAGGGCTCTGGGTTTTTCTCTCTCTTTTTAGACTTTGAACTCTCGATTCTCTCTGACTGTTTTGTGTGTCGCCATGAAAACTTAGAGGGTTGTTAAGCAAGTGTTTCTGAGTTCAGCACTATAAGTTTTGTAAGGTTTTTTTGAAATGAGCTTATGGGAAGCATCAGAATGGCATGGGAATATTTTCAATCTAACATTGAGGAATGCGAAAAATCCATGCTGACTATAGTATACAGCCATTCTCGTGGCTATATAATACTGTTGACTTTTGGACGAAAAGGGTCATGTATATAAACATAAGATGGGTAGACTTACAGTGATAGTTTAATGCAATTCATCCAGGAAAGCTACAAAAATCTAATCAAAATTGTGCAGCCAAAATCGTATGCATCACATAGGGAATAAAAGCCTCTAAGAGTACAGGTGTTGAATTTTAATTAACACAGTAGGTAATTACAATCTTCTCTGTGATCTATACTATACACAACCCTTGCATATTCTATTCTCATGGCCCACCTGGAGATTCCCCTTTGATATTCCTGAGCTGAAGAACAGAGTTGGGATTTATAAAATAGAGAATGGAATTACAAACAGATGAACATAATTTGGGCCAAAGTGTAGAAGATTCAGGTCCACTAACATATATTCCATGTAATTCTAAGATAAGTGTTTGCTCCCTGCAAACAGATGTAATCACTGATGGGTTTATGTTCGGACAAAGCAAATGAAATAAGTGGAAGATCTGAAACATTATACAGAGGCATTCTCAATTATCCCAGAGTGCAGGATATGGAATAATGGGCAGGAAGTCATATTTTGGCTGAACATCAGGAAAAATATCCTAATGGTACGACAATGGAATCAATTACCAAGGGAGGTGATCAGCTCTCCAACACTGGAGGCATTTAAGATGCAGCTGAACAGACACCTGTCAGATCTACTTTAAGTTAGATTCCTGCACTGAGTAGGGGGTTGGACTCAGTGGCCTCATAGGACCCTTCCAACTCTACTATTCTATTATTCTATAATTCTAAAGCTAGCTGAGATGGAGAGGAAAGGGAGAGGAAGTAAATAGGCATGTTGGTTGCATTATATCCAAGTCTATCTGTTAGCTTAATGGCCTGGTTTACTTTGGCCAAATACCTTCCACAATTTAGCTACTGGATCCCACACTCCCTCTTAACCCCTCCCTTCTACAGCATTTACTTACTGATTTAATTAAACAATTAGCCATTATAATCTAAATGGGGAACTGTGCTTTAATGTCAGTTTACTAACGAGGATCTTTTTAAAAACAAACAAAAACCCCAAACATCTATTTATTAAAAAGCAAATAGAATAAAATATTTTAAACACCAGCACTTCATGTGGAATATTTATGTTTTGGATCTGACAGAGATGGTTAAAGATAATGCCATTTCTTCTTCTTCACCCCACTTGGTTGCACCATAATGTGCCATGTGTGGAGGAAGTTGTTATATGGTCTCATACACCCATAG
Source organism: Rhineura floridana (assembly GCF_030035675.1). Lineage (NCBI taxonomy): Eukaryota > Metazoa > Chordata > Lepidosauria > Squamata > Rhineuridae > Rhineura > Rhineura floridana. Next base: position 231,971,538 of record NC_084480.1, on the reverse strand, counting down.
AATAAAGCCATACCACTGGCCCACAAATTCATCCTCATAGTCACCCACCTCAATAGTTTGAATTTGTTTGGTCAGCTTCTTACAGTAGTCAAGGAATAATGCACTAACTGAGGTCACATCCACACTCTACATTTAAAGCTCTCTTATACTACTTTTAGAGTCATGGCTTCCCCCTTCCTCAAACTCCTGGGAACTGTAGTTTCTTAAGGGTGCTGCCCTCACAGAGCTACAATTCCCAGCACTCTTAACAATATACTGTAGTTTCCAGTATTCAAGACTATTACAGTGGTATGAGTGCTTCAAATGCATAGTGTGGATATGACCGCAGCTACTGCATTATCCTCGTAACATCCATCCATCCTCATCCTTCTAGTGTTTTGCTATTTCATGTTTTGCAGTTGCCAATATAAAAGGGTTACCATTTCTTTAAGTGGTATCACTTTGTTTGAATTACCAAAGATAGTTAATAATGCCAGAGTGTACTAACTAGGATCTTGAACATTTTATGTCTCCACGCTCAGCACTCCACTCCTCATCCCACATTGTTCAGGACACCCCCCACTCTGCAGAGGGTTTCTGATGTTGCAGGTGGCTGCTGGGGGGACGGGGGACCAGGAAACTTCCCTACCATGAACTTCCTAATCTCAGTTTATCTTGGGATCCAATGAAGGCCCCATGGCCAATGATCAGGGATGATGGGAGCTGTAGTCCAAAACATTCTGAGAGCCTCATGTTGGAGAAGACTGATAAAGAGATATGACACTGCATTCTAGCTTTCAAGAAGCTATATGGAAACTGATACTCCAGCCTTGAATTGTATTTTCCTGATTACAAATGCTTGCCAATGTGAATAAGCAGAGAATTTTACTCTTAACATTCAGATTCTGTAGGTCACCCATTTTCAAATTTAAGAGCACAACTATATAATCAAGCTCCCCAATGTTTTATCTTTGATCTTCCCACCAAAATTAACTTGTCTGTTACATGATAATGTCCTTCTCTTACAAAATGCTGTACTAACACAAAATAATTTATTTTTATTTTTTACTGTTATGCAAGTACATAAATGGACAAACATTCTGTACCATCTCCTGTTACACTCATAAAAACATTTACAGGATCCACTTCAGATATCTTAAATATCCTCCCAAAATATACTTCGCTATTTCAGAGCACCATAGAAAGGACATAGTTCTGCTCATCTTGACTCTCTTTTGTAGCTTACATTAGACAGGACCTTAGGTAGAGAACACTTTCCTTATAAAACAATCCCTTTTGTGTCTGAATAATTCACAGTATCTTAAAAAATTCTTGCATGGCTGTTTCTGAAGTTATAACTATGTAGGCTCAGCCAAATCCCAATGCAAGGCTGTGAAAATGTAAACAAGAAGGTAATTGTCATACAGTGATCGTAGAAAAGGCTAGTGGTGTATAAGAGATGGAAAATAAGTCAGAAGTTCTGGTAAGAGTATGCTTGTGATGTGAAAAAGTGGGAGAGATAAAGGATGCTTTACTAGCCAGCGAAGCTAACAAGGAGATACTTGTGACAAGAGAGGAACATAAATGAGAAATGTTAAACTAGGACATGTAAGAGTCATGGTAATAGTTGCCCAGGTTTTCCCCCACACTGCAGTTGCCTAGGGAGTCAGTTTGTTCAAGGGTTTCATTAGGCCTCACAGAGAACCATAGGTCTATGCCCCAGGGCTTCTCCAAGAATACTTTTTGAACAGGTTAAAGCCTGAGGATAGTTGAAGGTAACAGCTGTTTCTGAAGACAGGTGTAGGGAAGCAGTTATATATCCTGAGCCAAGTTTAGCTAACATCATTTCTTTGATTTGTGCAATAAAGTGTGTCTTGTGTGTGTGGTGTGTGTGCATCTGTGTGTTCACATTTTGAGGAGGTGAATGCAAATGTTTTGTGACAAACCTATAAAGGCCTTCATAGTGGCCGAGAGAAACAGTAAGAGCATCTGAGTTGCATGCAGAAGGTCCCAAGTTCAACCTCTGGCACCTCCAGGTAGGGTTGGGAGAAACTGCTTCCGGAAACCCTGGAGAGCCACTGCCAGTCAGTGTAGGCAGCACTGAGCTAGATGGACCAATGGTCTGACTTAGTGTAAGGCAGCTTCCTGTGTTCCTATGTATCAGTCTCATTCCATGACATTTCTGATTATACCAACCCCCCCAGCACTTTTCATTTTTGTATCTGTACCCTAATATTTGCAAGCCGGCTGCAAAACCAGCCCACAGAGCATGGAGGTGGGGAGGAGCATGTTTTGTTGCTTGGTAAGGTAGGGGAACTAAGCAGAGGCAGGTACAGTGCTGGTTTAAAGGTGAGGGGCAATGAAAATAAACGATTCAGTGACCATCCTGAAGCATCTGTTACAAATGAACTGAGGCTTCCTCTGCTTTTCAAAGCTAAAGGAACAGGGACAGCATCTCTGCCCGACTTACACAAAGCTGCAAAGGGCTGGTAGGTAATGAGGCTGGCAGGCTCTCCTTGCCACATTAATGTGAGAGCCATTAGAAGCCATGGGTAGGAGAAAGACTCACTAATCATTGACCCTGAGCCAGAAAAGGGTGAGGTAGAAGAAAGTGTCTCTGTCTCTGTCTTACACCATACTTTAGCTCTCACTTCCTCTTAACTTGTTTCCACTACCAAGCAAGCCAGAATTACCTGTCCTGCCTTCCTCCAACCATCTTGATAGCAGAAGGAGTAGGGAACTATATTCCTCAGGGATTAGGATTGAAGACCTACAGTGCTTAGCTGATCAGCATCCTTTATCAAAAACATACAACTCTGAAGCAGAGACCTCAATGGCTGAACTGTTATGTATCCTGGTTCCATGCATTTAGAACACCCAGAATATGTTCTTGGAAAAAATACTCAGATACTGTTAGGCTCTTTCCACTTATCCAAGTGAGGAAAAGTTCCAGGGGTTAATGCTATGAAGTATTTTTTTTCTTATGTATGAGAGAGCACTGCACACTTATGCAATACTTGTTTTGTTTATAAACCCTTGGGAAACAAATGAACTCTTACATCAGGCAGCAAGTCTGCTGTTGCTAATGGGAATTCACAGAGAATTGCTGCCCAGTACTGAACCCAAGTTTAAGCTAACTCCAGCCGAATTCTGGCTAATAGCCAAAACAATAGTCCTTGTATATTCGTCACAGATGATGAATTCAATTTGGATGCTGCAAATTTCCATCTTTTCTGTTTTATATGAAAAATGAAATGGACTGCCTTCAACCCCCCCCCAAAAAAATATCTTGAATGTATTCCATAAGTTGCAGCATGCAATTCCACATAAAAGACCAACTGCACTTTTCAATATTTGAGAACATGAATGGCTCCCATCTCCATAGCCCATTTATTCGATTTGTTTATGTCACTATAACATTATTAATTATAGACTTTAAGTGTTTCAAGTAAGTCTCCATGGAATTTCCTCTCTGGGAAGACTGACCAGATGCAATCACTTGACTTTTAAAAAAACTGTTTAATTTTCGGAAGGTCTCTGGCCCTGTGCTCTGATAGTAAGCTGTTTTAGATAGTTGGTGTTATTATTATTTATCAGAATTTATAACTTATTTAATCAACAAAAGCCTCAAAGCAGTACACATTATGGCTGCAATCAAGGGGCCATCAGTTGTTTTGGATCTCCCTCTCTGTGGATGGAAAAAGAGATCTACCTTCTCGGAAAGGGACACTATATGTGAGGCCCCTGCCCACTGCCTCAGACACATCTTCAGCTTTTATCTTGCTAACAGTAAAACTCTGATGTCAGTAGAGGCAAAAAGGGGGCATGCTGGACGAGTGTCAGGGGCAGCCCAGAGGAAAGCATGGATGTAAATCCCCCATAGCCTTCCAATTTCTCTGAATGCCCCCAAGATGGGAAAAACCTACACCAACCCTGGTATATGTATGGAAACAATAGGAGGGCATAGTTGTTGTTGTTGTTGTTGTTTTAGGAAAATCCCAGGGAAAGGAGACAGGAAAAAATGAAAAACACCACTCTTCCCTCTCTCCTGCCTTGCTACCATATGCCTGGTGGGGTTCTGTATATGACTACTCATCTGCCTGTTTGTTGCTCTTCCCATGTGGTGGTCCACATATTGTTATTTTGTTTGTGAATTTATGGTCCCCTTTTTGTATTTAACAACAACAACAATAATAGTAATAAATATATGCAGAGGACCTTGCAAAAGGCCTAATGTCGACAGATAGAGCAGCCAGCAAGTAGACAGAATACACGATGAGGTGCTTGAAGTTGTGTTGTGTTTTTATGCAGCATACACTGCCTTGAGTGTACTATAAATAACCCCACCCCACCCCACCTTAGGGATGGAGAAGAAATATAGTTCAGTTCACATTTAAAGACAAATCCATCCAATTTGCACTTTTCAAAACAACATGAGAACTGAAACGTAGCCATCCTTCAAAATTTGCACTTGTTTGAATTTAGTGATGCAGTTCTCCAAACAAAGAATGTTTAAATGCATAAGTTAGGAAAGAGGTGTAAATAAAAATGAATATGGTAGTGAAAATAACATACAAAAATGTATTATATTATGAGACATTGTTTGTAGAAATGTGTACATTAGTCAAAACTGCATAAAATGTGCTTATTAGGAGAAAATTGCACTAAGAAGCTGAAACATTTTCATGAGGATTTAAAAAAAGAAAATCTACAAATTACTACAGAAATGTGGAGAACTGGATGGAAAAATGAAAAGGTAAGTGAACAGAAATTGACAGATTTTTCTATCTCTACTCTGGCCACAGCAGGAAAACTGGTGGCTATGAGAACAATTTTCATGAGGATTTTGTTTTTTTTAAAAATTGCAAATTCCAACAGAACTGAATTTAAGATCCTTCCATCCTACCCACCCTAAGGAAATGATAAGTGAAAGTGAAGGGGACATTTGGCCACACGTAATTTCTCTCTATGATTTTTTGTGCAGGGAGGTAAATTTAAATATTCCCATTCCTTTCAAAATAGGCACCTCTCAAACTCATGTTCATTTACTATAGTCAGGCCTTGCTCTATTTTTTTTAAGTGTTCTTAAAAAGAGTTTTACAAAAGGCTGCTTCGGAGAGATACACATATTTTAAACTTAGAACTTTTGAATTGTAAATTATTTTTATTCTTGTGATTGTAGCCAACCCCCCCCCACACACATGATCCTGCCACAGTGCAAAAGGCACTAACAGCTTGTGTGGTGTGCAACTTTCATTTCCCCTCTTCATTTTTCATTTTAGACAGAGAAAAGAGTCCTAACAGAAACCTTCTATTATGTAAAGGTCAGAAAGGGCTAACATTTCATTTGCACATTTTAATTTGATGACTTCAAGAGATTCCAGGCATTTTTTTTAAAAAAGGAACTCTGACAGAAGTTCTGGATATTGAAATGGACATAATAATTGTGTAGGTGGCACTGTTAACTTAGCTGAAGCAGAAAAAAAGCTTTGATGCTTTTGAATCAAAAACCTATAGGAAAATCTACTCATTGGAAGCTTATAAAAACATACAAATTAAAAGCGATGCCCTAATAAAATCTGGATTCTTCTTCTTCTTCTATTATTATTATTATTATTATTATTTGGCAGGGCTTTTCATTCTGATTTCTTCCTGATTAAATTAGTGTAAATGGCCATATCTATTTTTAATTTGTGCTTAAGTTCCAAATCTTTTATACATTGGAGCAGATTAAGTCTCTCAGAATCCCATTCTTTATATATTCTATATTGTTCACTTATCAAGGTGCCATGGATGACTACTTTAAACATTTCCCATATAATTGTATGTGTCTCGTTATAATTTTGCAGAAACTCTTTGATATCATGAATACTCTTTTCTGACGTCAAAGCATTTTGGAGGAGACTAGGGTGCAACCTCCATGAATAGGGTCTTCTTCGAGTAGGGGAAAAACCTAAATTAATTAAAACTGGACCATGATCTGAAATGCTTATGGATTCAATTGTTGATTATTGGAGAGCTGAAAGAAAATTGTTTGTGAGTAGAACAGAATTGATCCTTGTATGTGTATGATGGCTATTAGAATAAAATGTATAATCAAAGGGATGTAGAAACCTCCATACATCTATTAAATTATAGTCATATAACAAGCGTGAGAGCTTGGAGTCAGCCTTGGTCAAGAGGTTAGTCTGATCTGATTTCTTATGCCACTATGCATCAGGTATTAAATTCAGTTCACCTCCCAATATTAACTTGCCTTCTTGAAAATTTGCCAACTGGGTGAAAAAATCCAGTAAGAAGTTTAATTGTGCTGTATTAGGAATATATATGGAGCCTAAAAAGTATTTCTCACCATTGATTGTAACTTTTACTAAAATAAACTGCCCCTGCTGGTCCTGGAGTATAATGTTCCGAACAAATCCTGTTTTGTTAGCAACCCAGGTTGCCACTCCCCTAGCTTTGGATGAGCCTGGAGATGAGCATTATTATCATCATCATCATCATCATCATCATCATCATCATCATCAATAATAATAATAATAACAATAACAACAACAACAACAACAATAATAATAATTTATTGTATTTATATACTGCCCCATAGCCGAAGCTCTCTGGGCGGTTTACAGTAACTAAAAACATTAAAAACAAATATACAAATTTTAAAAAAGGTAAATGTTTAAATTTTTTAAGCGGCGGTAATGCAGCCGAAGCTCTGCTCACGGCTGGAGTTCGATTCCAACAGAAGGAGGAAGTCGAATCTCCAGTAAAAGGGGTCAGGGTCCACTCAGCCTTCCATCCATCTGTGGTCAGTAAAATGAGTACCCGACATATGCTGGGGGGTAAAGAAAGGCTGGGGACGGAACCGGCAATCCCACCCCATATATACGGTCTGCCTAGTAAACGTCGCAAGACGTCACCCTAAATTTAAAACAATTTAAAAACACATACTAAAATGCCTGGGAGAAGAGGAAAGTCTTGACCTGGTGCTGAAAAGATAATAGTGTTGGCACCACATGCACCTTGTCAGGAAAATCATTCCATAATTTGGTGGCCACTACTGAGAAGGCCCTCTCCCTTATTGCCATCCTACAAGCTTCCCTCGGAGTAGGCACCCGGAGGAGGGGCTTTGATGTTGAGCGTAGTGTACGGGTGGGTTCATATCCATCAAGTAATGTGGTCCCAAGCCATATAAGGCTTTATAGGTTAAAACCAGCACCTTGAATTGAGCTCGGAAACATACAGGCAGCCAATGCAAGCAGGCCAGAATCGGTTTTATATGTTCGAACCATCTGGTCCCTGTTACCAATCTGGCTGCTGCATTTTGCACAAGCTGCAGTTTCTGAACCATCTTCAAAGGCAGCCCTACGTAGAGTGCATTGCAGCAATCTGACTTGGAGGTTACCAGAGTATGGACCACTGAAGCCAGGTTATCCCTGTGCAGATAGGGACATAGCTGGGCCACCAACTGAAGTTGGTAGAAGGCACTGTGTGCCATTGAGGCTACCTGAGCCTCAAGTGACAGAGATGGTTCTAGGAGAACCCCTAAGCTATGAACCTACTCCTTCAGGGGGAGTGCAACCCCATCCAGGACAGGTTGAACATCCACCATCCGGTCAGAAGAACCACCCACTAGCAGCATCTCAGTCTTGTCTGGATTGAGCCTCAGTTTATTAGCCCTCATCCAATCCATTGTTGCAGCCAGGCACCGGTTCAGCACATTGACAGCCTCACCTGAAGAAGATGAAAAGGAGAAATAGAGCTGCATGTCATCAACATACTGATGGCAACACACTCCAAAGCTCTGGATGACCGCACCCAACGGTTTCATGTAGATGTTGAACAGCATGGGGGACACAACTGACCCCTGCGGAACCCCATACTGGAGAGTCCAAGGTGCTGAGCAATGTTCCCCAAGCACCACCTTCTGGAGGTGACCTTCCCAGTAGGAGCGGAACCACCGCCATGCAGTCCCTCCCACTCCCAACTCAGCCAGTCTCCCCAGAAGGATACCATGGTTGATGGTATTGAAAGCTGCTGAGAGATCAAGGAGAATCAACAGAGTCACACTCCCCCCGTCTCTCTCCCGACAAAGGTCATCATACAGGGTGACCAGGGCTGTTTCCATGCCAAAACCAGGCCTGAAACCCAGTTGAAATGGATGCAGATAATCAGTCTCATCCAAGAGTGTCTGGAGCTGGTTATTATCCTGCTATAAGGGGTAGCAGTATAGTTTAGCATTCTTTTTTATGACTTTCTTGGAGACAAATAAATCTACATTACTTCTGTATAAAAATTTAGTGACCCTTTCCCTTTTTATAACTGTTCCCATCCCATTAACATTCCATGATAAAACATTTAGTTCAGACATTTAAAGGAGTTAGTGCAACCAGCATGTCTTCTTTATCTAAATTATCACCTCCATAATTTTTGTTCTATCTCTATTAAAACTATAACAAATCCCTTCCCTCTCTTCCCCAATTCCTCATAAACTCCTTCCCCCCATTCCTTAATCCACGAATAAACAAAAGTCCCTTGATTCACACCACGAGAAAAACTCTCAGAACCCACCTGTCACCTTAAAGGGTGCCTAAGGGTGGTTACCAAACCCTACCTTGTGAAATTCCGCACATATCTGCCAAATGTGACTGAAACAACCTATTTACAGATTAAACTATGAGGCCAGGCAACAAATCAGCCAAATCAAATTAAGCCAAATCAAATTAAGCAAATCAGCTAAATCAGAAGAGCAGTACAGGGTAGGCAAAAAACATGCCAGCAAACGAAGGCTGGTGAGCTAAAAATTCCTACCCGGCCACGAGGCGACCAGTGAAACTTGTACTGCCCTGAAGGAAGGGTGGGTGAGTGTCACGCAAGGCCAAAAGAGGCAGAGGGGAGATGGAGCAGGGCTTAAATAGCTACCCTGCTCTGCCCCCTACGTGACAGGTGCACATGGCCATGAAGTGCAGAGAGAAGGGGCTTTGAAGTCATGCCAGATCTGCCCCGGCATGGCTGCAATGGCCTACCCTCGCCAGACCACCCTAGGTCTGACGATGGCGGGAATTGCTTGCAAAAATGTGTCCATTAGTCAAAACTGCATACAGAAATGTGTTTAACAAGAGAAATTCTCATTAAAAGGCTGGAAAATTTCATGAGGATTTTTTTAGAAAAAAATCTGCAAATTGTTGCAGAAATGTGGAGAACTGAATTTATGATTGAAAAATGAGAAACAGAGAGAACCAAGATTGACAGATCCTTCCATCTCTACTGACATTACAAATTTCATAATTTGTCCTGTTCTTTGGGTTGCATCCAACAGTGTCCACGTGCAAACGGAAAATGAGACTTTCCTTCCTCTCTCCCCCTTTGCAGTCCCCCCCCATGTGTCTCCCAAATGTATACAATGGAACATACAATGGTAAATTATTGGAGCTGGAAAGGGTTCAGGAAAGGGCAACTAAAATGATCAAATGGTTGAAGCAAGTCTCCTATGAGGAACAATTACAAGATTTTTGGGCTTTTTAGTTTAGAGAAAAGGTGAGCAAAGCCTCATCTTCGCTATATATTTAAAGCAGCATCATATCACTTTGAACAGTCATGGCTCCTTCCAGAGAATCCTGGTACTTTGTTGGGTGCTGAGACTTGTTAGGAGACAACTATTCCCCTCACAAAGCTACTATTCCAACCACTCTGGAAACGGAAGCTCTGTGAGGGGAATAATTCTGAAATAAATACATTGCAGCACATACCATACTCTTGAATCATGCTGCTCTTGGAATTTTCTCTCCAAGGCTTTCATTTGCTGTTGCAACAACCATTAACAGTAAAATATTTGTTGAATTACAATTTTCTAATCTGGCTGATCTACCTGTGATTATGACATCAATATAATAGTAAATTGATAACAGAATCAAACGCAATTAGATCTTGCTTTGGATTGTTCACTTCTAGAATGGCTTCCAGATCAGAATTTGATGGGATTGAACCATGTCGGATTCCACACAAGTGTTTCAGATTTTTTTAGGAACCATTAAAATTTTGAAGGATTTTTTAAAAAAATTTGCCTAACGGTGGAGTTTCACTTTTTCAGTATCTTCTGAATGTACAATTACACAATTTCAAAAATAAAAAGGTGGGAAATGTTCTTTCAAAACTATCTTTTAAAAAATATTTCAAGAAAAGCAAAATCCACTAGAATATGTCTTCCATCTCTCCCCCAGTGCCCACAAGATATGGCAAAAGGCAAAATTAGGGGACATGGATATTTTCACAATTCCATTGTTGCGTAATTGCAGGATTTTTTAAAATATTAGTTTTGAATATATAATATATAATAGTTTTGAAAGCTGTCACACCATCATGGCATCACACAGTGTGACTTGGTGGTGAGGTGCAGAGGCAAGGTAGCAAGAAACAAAGATGGTTGACAGGGGGTAGGGTGTCTGGGATGGTGCCGGCATGGCAACAGGTGAGGAAAGCTGGTTAGGGTGGGGACTGTGGGTGCCTGCAGGGGGCAAGCAGGTGAGCTATGAGCCGTTGGTAGCTGCAGTGGCTGCAGCCTTGGGCAGCAGGCCAGTAGCAGAGGTAGTGGTGGCAGTAGCAACAGCAGCACAATAGTTGAGGCAAGTTGGTTGGGTTTGTTGGGGACTGTGGGTGCTTGGGGTAGTAGGGGGTAGACAGCAAGCAAGCAGATGGGCTGTGCAGCAATGGCTACAGCCTGGGTGGGTGGGAGGCTGCTGCTGCTGGTGAACAGCTGAGACAAGCAGGTTAGGGTGGGGAGTGTGGGTGCCTGGGGTGGTGGTGGTAGGGAAAGGGGTAGCAAGTGACTGGTGGTAAGCGGCTGGTAAGCAGCACCAGCAGCCTATGTGATGACAGCAACAGCCTCAACAGGAGGCCAATAAGTGGCCTAGGTGGGGCAGCAGCTTAGTTCCAAGCCAGGAGGCAGAAGATTGGTAAGTGGCCAAGGCAAGGCAGAAGTGGTGGCAGTGGTGGCCTGGGCAGGTGGGAGGCCACTAAGGTCTATGAACACTCAGGGTAGGGGAGTGGTTTGTGTGCTTGGGGGAGGTGAATGGTTTGGGAGAGCCTGTGTGGTGTGTATTTGGGAGTGTGTGTGTGTTTGGAGGTGCCTAGACTGTGTGTGTGTGTGTGTGTGTGGGCTGTGGGGTTGGTGAGCAAAGCAAGCAGGGAGGGCTCTGCCACCTAGTATATCACATTTTCTGCCCATACGTGTGTGGACAGATTTCTGTGTCGAGGGGATTTATAAGAATAAAAGGGTCTCATTAAAGTAATCCTATCTATAAGCAATAATAATTAATAACAATTATCTTATCTATAAGCTGTGAAGCCTGTTATACGTGCTTGCTTAATAATAAAAGCTTTAATGCAGCTGCTATAAAAAAGGAAGTTTAAATAAAAGTTTTGCTGCTGGAAAAAGGAGAAGCTGTGGTTAAGCTAGAGAATTAAGCAAAGGTACAGACAAATTTCACATCTTTGGAAGATGGTTTTGAATCTCAGAAAGGTTTGGAACCGTTCCAGCTGTTATGGTGACACAAGATGGGGTAAAACCTGCCTTAAAGACCACCCAGAAGGGTTGTATACGTGCCTTATATGGTTATAAGATGCATTGTTGGCTATTTATAGGTAAAATGATATATTAGTGTCAGATAATGTATGCATGATGTATAAACTAGTATAAAAAGCTATGTAACTGTGATTTTGGGAGGACTTCCTGTAAGCCGTTCCCTCAAGTGCTTTATATTTTTTGCTGTTACTCAATAAAACCTCTGTACTTTGGAGCATTTAACTAGTCTTAAAAGAGTATTTCTTCAACATGTGCAACATCCTACCAGCTACATTCTAGAACAAAATTAAACTAACCTGTTGTCAAAATCCAGAACACTTAAAGATTTTTCCCCTTTCAGCTCATTCCTAATATAGACAAATTTTACATCTCCCATGCTTTGGCCTTCCACCACAAAGTGTTTGTGTATGTGTTGGGTGAGTGGATGGGTGGATTTCAGAATCATTTAAGGAAGTCTAATCCAAAAATTAGTTAAAAGTGCATCTTGTGATAAAGTCCAGAAATCGCTGTAGCCCAACATTCAGTATGTCTTTCCAGCTTGCCATTGGGGGGGGGGAACCATACCTGCAGTGACAGAAAGGAGGTGATAATATTACTTATCTCATCTCAACACAAGCCTCTGACTGGCAGAGGCAAGCACTACAAGCTTTAACGGGAATGAATTTTACATCTGAAACAATCATATCAATAGGAGTGCACAAGCCAGAGCAAAGCTTAACAAAATCTGTCCCGAAGGTTGAGGACAGCAACAATAAATCTATGAGAATCACAGTTTTAAAAGATGTCTTTGATGCCCCTGGAAAATCCAGACTACACAGAAAATTCAAAACAAAAAAGGCTTTTAAAAGATTTTTTAAAAGAAATTAGCAACATGAAGATGGCAAATATGTGCAAACCTGAATCAACAAGTGCTGCTTTATCATTGCTACATATTTTTAATACTTTAACTTATTATCTTTTTAATTAAATGACCCAATGAATCAATTATAGTGATGCCAACGACAAAGTCTTTCCTTTGCAGCTATCTCACTTCATTAGGATCAGATCTGCTAACACAGCCATAAGGAAGACAAACTAAAACCTATGAGAGAATCAAGAATGTGAGGCTGCAGTGTTTTATTCACTTACTTGAGAGTAAGACCCATTGAACTCAGCCAGAGGAGTACATAGAAATATATACGATTGCACTGTAAGCCCCGATTCAACTTCATGAGTCAAAAGCACCTGAAACCAGATGCTGGTGTTCCAGATGGAAATAAAAACAACCAGTGCTGCCATAAAAGTATCTTCTTATATCCTGTGATGTTGGTGTATCTTTAAGATCATAAGAAGATCCCTGAGAGATCAGACCAAAGGCCCATCTAGACCAACATCCTGTTCTCTAGGGGCCAACTAGATACCTTTGGGAAGTCCACAAGCAAGATGAGGGTACAGTAGTTGTTTCCTAGGAGCTGAAGGAAGTACCTCTGATGCCAGAGATAATATTCACTCATAGGCAAAAAACCTTGCGGTTTAAGAACGTACCTATAGCCAATAGATATTTCTATCAAACTTTAAAAAGCAGGGAAATTGAGCAGCTATAGTAAATACACCAGGGGAGCAGGAGACTAAAATTCAATAAAATGACAAAGTAAATCAAACATACTTAAAGTGACTATCTGAACTCTATCAACTGGCTTAATATTGTTGCTTCCTCCCTAAAACAAGATCAGCACAGCACATGTCTTGTTTCTGTTATTTGGGCTGATTGCAGGTGTTGCCACCGCTCAGCATATGCTCAGAGGCACATGTTACCAAATTCTTCCAAGCTACACAGAAAGTGGATTGGACTGTGAAAGACCAACCCAAATTGTCTTTGCATTTTTACAAATGTGTAAGGCAGTACAATATCTCAGAGAGGAGGTCAGGTCTCCTGCTCCCCTGGTGCATTCACTATAGCTGCCCAATTTCCCTGCTTTTTAAAGTTTGATAGAAATATCTGCTGGCAATAGGTGCGTTATTAAACTGCAAGGTTTTTTGCCTAGTAGTAAATTTCTTTGCTTTTTAATCTGGGAGGTAAGAAGTAGAATCCTGTGCAAGCTTGCTGGGAATGGATTGATCATTTGCATGCTTATTGAGTTCAGTGGGATTTACTCCCCTGCAATCATGTTTAGGATATGTGAAACTGACCACAGGGGATGGGGAGGAGGGGGAGGGTAGCAGGCAGGAGGGGGAAGGAAGGTTTGATCATTTGCATGTTTATTGAGTTCAGTGGGATTTACTGCCATGCAATCATGCTTAGGATAGGTAGAACTGACCATGGGGGGAAGGAGGGGGAAAGGAGAAGGGGGAGAGGGGAGCAGAAGGAGTGGGAGGGGAAAGGAAGGAATTGGGAGGGGAGGGGGAGGGATGAAGGAAGGGAAGGGGCAAAAGGGAGGTGATGGGAGGGAGGAGGAGGGGCAAGCAGGTTTGATCATTTGCATACTTATTGAGTTCAATGGGATTTACTCCCGTGCAATCATGCTTGAAAATGAATTGGACTGCCTTCAAGTCTATTCTGACTTATGGTGACCCTATGAATAGGATTTTCATGGTAAGTGGTATTCAGAGGGGGTTTACCATTGCCTCCCTCTGAGGCTGAGAGGCAGTGACTGGCCCAAGGTCAAACAGTGAGCTTCATGGCAGTTAGGGGATTTACACCAGGGATCGAAACCTGGTCTCCCAGGTCATATCCTAGTATAGGTAAAACTGACCATGGGGGAGGAGGAGGTGGGAGGGCAGAGGGGAAGGAGGAAGAGGGTGAAGGAGTGGATTGGAAGGGGATGAAGGAGGGGAAAGGAGGAGTGCAGGAATTGGGAGGAAAGAGGAAGGAGGGAGAAGATAGGAGGAAGGGGGAGGGGAAGGCAGGTTTGATCATTTGCATGCTCTTTGAGTTCAGTGGGATTTACTCCTGTACAATGATGCTTAGAATAGGTGAAACTGACCTGGGGAGGGATGGGGGGAGGGGGAGGGTAGGAAGGGGAGGGGCAGGAAGGGGAAGGGGAAGAGGGGAGGAGATTGGGTGGGTGGGCACTGGGCAGAGGGGAAGCCCCTTTCCTTTCCAAAAGGAAAGCATTGTGAACAGTATCATTCTTTTCCAGGAGTTCCCCCACCTTCTTATTCTACAGCACACACATATAGCCTTCCATCCTGGCCACATCCTCACCAGACCTTTATTTCACTTTGGACAGTCATGGCTTCTCCCAAAGAATCCTGGGAAGTGTAGTTAGTAAAGGGTGATGAGAGTTGCTAGGAGACACACCATTCCCCTAACAGAACTTCAATCACAGAAGCTGACTGTTCCACCATTCTGGCCTCTGGAGCTCTGTCAGGGGAATAGGAGTCTCCTCTCAGCACCCTTCACAAACTACACTTCCCAGGATTCTTTGTCTCAAGTGAAATCAAAGCCAAACAGCTGTGCGTCTGACTTTTGGAACACTGACAGTTAGTTCTTACTGAGCATGCCTGACATTATCATTCAGTTCAATGCAAAATTTCTTAAATTAATTAAAAATCAGCCAGACTTTTTTTTTAACTTTTACACTGCAGAAGATGAAGGTCATAGTATGGGGCAAGGTCACTAATAGGATTACTGGTACTCTGTGAACAGATTATGAGAACTCTGACAGAAAAAAGGGGGTCTGGTTTCTCTCTTTACACTTTGAACTCTCAGTTCTCTCTGACTGTTTTGTGTATCATCATGAAAATTTACAGGGTTGTTAAGCAAGCATTTCTGAGTTCAGGACTGTAAGTTTTATAAGGTTTTGTTTTGAAATGAGCTTATGGGAAGCATCAGAATGTCATGGAGGTATTTTCAGTTTTACATTGTGGAATGCAAAAAATCCATGCTGACTATAGTATACAGCCACTCTTGTGGCTGTATAAAATAGGCATCATGACTAGGAACCATTGTTTTATCAATATATCGAATCCCCTTTTGAAGCTGTCCAAGTTGGCAGCCATCACTATATCCATTACAGTTAGTAATAAATTCTCTAGTTTGACTATGTGCTATATGAAGAAGTGTTTCTTTTTGTCTGTTCTGAATTTCCCACCACTGAGTGTCATTGGATGACTCTGGGTTCTAGTATTTCCCCCCTGTAAATAAAGAGAGTTTAGATTAACTGCTTCATACAATGAATCACATGTTGAACCGAAGGAATTTTCAATGGTGCATATGTCATGCTGAGATGAAATGTCAAGCAGCAAAATTTAGAGTATGCAGGTCATTATATACTTTATTGCAGGTTTTTATATACCATTTAATATTCAGAATTTCTAAACTGTGTACATAAATACTTATTAAAAAAACAATAAGAACAATTAAAATGTATCATAAAAAACAGAAAACTAATCATAAACAATATCAATTTATCCACCTATTTATTTATTATCAAACTGTGCATTCAATCATTCTTGTTTAGAAACAAACAGAGCAGGTTACAAACGAAGAGCAAGAAAATCCTGTGGATGCAATAAAAAACCAACAAATCTTAAAACAGAAGACGAATAACACCAGTAACAGTATTATATGTTTAAAATTCTTCAGATGGTAAACGCCTGAGGAGAAAAAGGGGGCCTTTCCTAGTGCCATTAAAGTAAGTGTTAGATAAGGTCCATCGGGGGGGGTGGTGGTTTGAATTTCACAGACAGAGTGCCACAACAGAGAACATCCTCTTCCTCGTCACCACTTGGCTTGCTTCAGATGAAGAGAGCACCTGGAAAAGGAGCTCCAAAGATTATCTCTGTGCTTCATGATGTGTAATCAAGCATTCCTTCAGATACTCAGGTCCCAAACCATGTATGCCAAATGCAACCTTCAAAGGCTCACTGCCAAAGACCCAATATTGTAACCCATATGCAAGGAAGTGAAAGTAATTGATCACCAGCCACAGTACTGGAAACAGTCCCATACATTGTATGTGTGGACTGGGCTTTGGGCCACAGCTACTAAATATTAAAAACATTATTAAAAACACTACAATTTACAAAAATTAGATATCAAAGTATTAATATTATTAAAAAGTAGTTGTTCAGTAGTGAGTTGATTTTTCTCCTATCAACTTTTTTCACTGTCCAACTTTAACATCCATACATAGAGACTGGGGATACCATGGTCTGAATGATCCTGACTTTAGTGTTCAGTGATACATCTTTGCATTTGAGGACCTTTGGTTAATGACTGTGCCAAGGTATTGATAATCCTTGACAAGTTCAATGTCCTCATTGTCAACTTTGAAGTTACATAAATCTTCTGTTGTTATTACTTTAGTCTTCTTGATGTTCAGCTGTAGTCCTGCTTTTGTGCTTTCCTCTTTAACTTTCATCAGCACTCATTTCAAATCATTACTGGTTTCTGCTGGTAGTATGGTGTCGTAGGCATATCTTAAATTATTGATTATTTCTCCCTCCAGTTTTCACACCTCCTTCATCTTGGTCCAATCCTGCTTTCTGTATGGTATGTTCTGTGTATAGATTAAACAAATAGGGTGATAAAATACACCCATGTCTCATACCCTTTCCAATGGGGAACCAATTGGTTTCTCCATATTCTGTCCTTACCATAGCCTCTTGTCCAGAGCATAGGTTGCGCATCAGGACAATCAGATGCTGTGGCACCCCCATTTCCTTTAAAGCATTCCATCGTTTTTCATGATCTACACAGTCAAAGGCTTTGCTGTAGTCTATAAAGCACAGGGTGATTTTCTTCTGAAATTCCTTGCTCCGTTCTATCCAACATATGTTTGCAACATGATCTCTGGTGCCTCTTCCCTTTCTAAATCCAGCTTGGACATCTGGCATTTCTTGCTCCATATATGGTAAGAGCCTTTGTTGTAGAATCTTGAGGATTACTTTACTTGCATGGGATATTAAGGCAATAGTTTGATATTACTGCATTCCCTGGGATCCCCTTTCTTTGGAATTGGGATATATATTGAAAGCTTCCAGTCTGTGGGCCATTGTTTAGTTTTCCATATTTGTTGAAAATTTTTTGTCAAAACTTGGACAGATTCAGTCTCAGTAGCTTGTAGCAATTCTATTGGTATGCCATCTGTTCCTGGTGATTTGTTTCTTCCAAGTATTTTAAGAGCAGCTTCCACCTTGCATTCTAAAATTTCTGGTTTCTGGCATAGATCATATAATAAAAGCTGAAATATTTTAGGATACTATTTGGGCAGCCTTTGCCATCCTTTGGGTCCCCAGAGTTTGCTGGATTACAATTCCCATCATTCTGGACCGTTGGCTATGCTGGCTGGGGCTGATGGGAGTTGTAGTTCAACAACATCTGGATACCCAAAGGTTGGGCAAGACTGTGTTTGGGGAACTGGTTTCTCCATCCTGCTAGGGTCATGCCCAGGTCCCTCTTATTATAATGAAATTCAATAGTTGTGCAGGTTGCCATAGTAAGTGACAAAATGAAAAGCTGTAACACAACCTCTGTTATGTATCTTATTAGCACATGAGTGCAATTCACTGACAGGTTTAGACCAAGAACTGGCGTAAACCTCTTTCAAAAGAAGATTTAAATAGCCTAAAGAAGGATTGCTGAAGACAACCTTAAGCCAGTATCTAAAAGCAAAGGACCATGCAGCACATTCGATAGAAACAAGGCCGCCCTCGAGACGTAAGCCCACAGCTGTGACACATCTTGTCAATGTATTTTTTATTGTTAAACTGCATTCATTAAGTTTTTCTTTTGATTTTATCCTTACGCAAAATTTTAGGACTGCTAAATTAATTTTAGACCAACAAATTAGGGATATCGACTTTCAACCTTCTATATCAAATGCTTGCAAAATGTGCTCCCCTACCCATCTTGGTCTGAATTTCCTGTTCCCCAAACACACTAACTATTTGGAGAATCTATCTATTCCTAAGTATTGGCATGTATTCTCCAGAGCCAGGTTTAATTGTCTCCCTTTCCCTCTCTTGGAAGGGCGATACCAAGGTACCCCGTATGAGAACCAGCTGTGTCCTTGTGGTGACAAAGTTGAAACATTGACTCACGTCCTTTTTGTATGTAATTTTTATAGGGAGGATTGTGATAGACTACTTGGCCCAATTATGAGGAACTTTCCTGGCAGGCCATTGGTCTGGTTTTTGAAATATTTCCTAGCTGATTTTAATATGTCTACAACAGAGTCAGTGGCTAAGTTCCTCTTCTCTGCCCAAAGGAGTCGCAAGAGGATTCTTTTCTTTTAACTGCTATTTCTTTTATGTTGTACTTTTATATTTCTGTGTCTTAACTATTTTGATGTTTTATTGACTATTTTATTTGAATGGGTCTGTCACCATATATTAATAAACAAACAAACTGACAGATTGGTTTCCTTGACAACCAATATGAGTGATTTTGGATTACATTTGGCCATGATCCAGAAAACTTTGTGCTCAATTGGGTCCAATTAAGGTCTATTTTTAAAGGCCCACAAACACAAGCTGTTCTATCATCAACAGCAGGAAAGTCCCAGCTGTGCTCATAGAATTCACCCACTGGACTGTGGCCATCAGGTATTCACATAGCGTGAAATTGATATCAAATTTATCCTCTCTCTTATTGGGTAGGACGATGTGATAAGCTTGTCGTTTTATGTGCCATTTAACTGAGGGTTTAAAATTCCCACAATTGAACAAACATACACATAAGAATTGATTTGATGCATCTCTATAAAATGTTTTTGCTTTATTCATTTAAATTGCATATCAACATTTATTATTTCTCCCTTCCTCAAAGGAGTTTCATTATTGGCAACATGGAGTTTTCTTTATTTTATCCTCAAACCTCTCCCCATCCATCAGGTTGGACTGAAAGGCAAATGGCTGGTCCAAGATCACTTAATGAACTGCATGGCTGTGTGGATTTTTAACCTGGGTCTCTCTGATATAACATTGTATCCACTCTATCATGCTGGCTCTTCAAGTTACCCAGTTTAATCCAGTGGGATAATATTAAAGCACAATTAATGTTCTTTACAAAAAAAATCTTAAAACAGCATTCTGCTAATGTGATGGTTTTCAAGAGCAGTGACAGTTATGTTAAACCCCCCTTCCTAAGAACATAAGAACATAAGAAGAGCCTGCTGGATCAGGCCAGTGGCCCATCTAGTCCAGCATCCTGTTCTCACAGTGGCCAACCAGGTGCCTGGGGGAAGCCCGCAAGCAGGACCCAAGTGCAAGAACACTCTCCCCTCCTGAGGCTTCCGGCAACTGGTTTTCAGAAGCATGCTGCCTCTGACTAGAGTGGCAGAGCACAGCCATCATGGCTGGTAGCCATTGATAGCCCTGTCTTCCATGAATTTGTCTAATCTTCTTTTAAAGCCATCCAAGCTGGTGGCCATTACTGCATCTTGTGGGAGCAAATTCCATAGTTTGACTATGCGCTGAGTAAAGAAGTACTTCCTTTTGTCTGTCCTGAATCTTCCAACATTCAGCTTCTTTGAATGTCCATGAGTTCTAGTATTATGAGAGAGGGAGAAGAACTTTTCTCTATCCACTTTCTCAATGCCATGCATAATTTTATACACTTCTATCATGTCTCCTCTGACCCGCCTTTTCTCTAAACTAAAAAGCCCCAAATGCTGCAACCTTTCCTCGTAAGGGAGTCGCTCCATCCCCTTGACCATTCTGGTTGCCCTCTTCTGAACCTTTTCCAACTCTAGAATATCCTTTTTGAGATGAGGCGACCAGAACTGTACACAGTATTCCAAATGTGGCCGCACCATAGATTTATACAACGGCATTATGATATCGGCTGTTTTATTTTCAATACCTTTCCTAATTATCCCTAGCATGGAATTTGCCTTTTTCACAGCTGCCGCACACTGGGTCGACATTTTCATCGTGCTGTCCACTACAACCCCGAGGTCTCTCTCCTGGTCGGTCACCGCCAGTTCAGACCCCATGAGCGTATATGTGAAATTCAGATTTTTTGCTCCAATATGCATAATTTTACACTTGTTTATATTGAATTGCATTTGCCATTTTTCCGCCCATTCACTCAGTTTGGAGAGGTCTTTTGGGAGCTCTTCGCAATCCCTTTTTGTTTTAACAACCCTGAACAATTTAGTGTCGTCAGCAAACTTGGCCACTTCACTGCTCACTCCTAATTCTAGGTCATTAATGAGCAAGTTGAAAAGTACAGGTCCCAATACCGATCCTTGAGGAACTCCACTTTCTACAGCCCTCCATTGGGAGAACTGTCCATTTATTCCTACTCTCTGCTTTCTGCTTCTTAACCAATTCCTTATCCACAAGAGGACCTCTCCTCTTATTCCGTGACTGCTAAGTTTCCTCAGAAGTCTTTGGTGAGGTACCTTGTCAAACGCTTTTTGAAAGTCTAAGTACACTATGTCCACTGGATCACCTCTATCTATATGCTTGTTGACACTCTCAAAGAATTCTAATAGATTACTGAGACAGGACTTTCCCTTGCAGAAGCCATGCTGGCTCTGCTTCAGTAAAGCTTGTTCTTCTATGTGCTTCCTGAGTTATTCTACACTGCATTTGGTACCCAAAATCATGAAAATGTGCATTTTATTTAATTAATTAATTAAGTTTATAAATCACGTCTTATAAAATATTCTGAAGCGCTTGAGCAATAAAAAAAATCAACAATAAAACCATTTCAAAAATGTCATATGTAGTACAACTGAAACAATTTCATATATGAAAGCAATTTCAAATCCAATATGGACATAAACTGGGATAAAAAAATGATCTGTGCAAATTTAGCTAGAAGTCCCACATTTTTTGTCTTTCTGTCTTTCACCTTCAGAAGTGGGGAGGCTGGGACCTGTGATAGAGAGTTTTTGTTTGTGGTACCCCAACTCTGGAACATTCTCCACAAGCAAGCTTACCTGGCACCATAAAGGTTTTATTTTATTTGTGCAGGACATGGAAACTTTTAGATCCAGTCCTATTAATGCATACACTTTTTAGCTGCTCTGTTGTCTTTTAAATACCATTGTTTTACTATTATGCTGATTTTTAAAAAGATGCTCTGGGAGTTTTTAACTGACGAGCAGCATATAATTTTTTTTTATCAAAGAAAGGAAGAAATCCAGTGCAGCCTTGAGATACATGTGGCTTTTGTGTGCACCTACTGACACCAAAGAACAGTGCAGCAGCCAGGGGAATGCCCTCACCCATTCTCCAATCCAGCACTGTGCTCTCTTGATAGCAATGAGCTACTTCAAATATAAAAAATTAACTCTACCTTTTAAATTTTCAAAGTGGCGTTTGGGGGTTTCAGGTTATGATTTTCATTGACGTTTACAAGTTTAAAGAGAATTCCAGCTTTTATTGTTCTGCATTTGCAAAAGAAGTTAATGAATATGGGCAGGAGTACATTTTCATGTGGCAGGGGGATAAAATCCCATGGACTTTAATAATGGCTATAACTAAATACACTGCATCAATGTATCTGAAAATTATCAAGGCATTTCAAGATGTTAATCCTATCTGATAAACTTGCTCTTGCACTGCTGAAGCTTAGTAATTTAGTTTTTTATTGTAACCAAATGAAGTTTACCTATAGACTTTTCCTCCCCATTTCAATTGATTTTCATGTTGTCTTTTTATTTGCTCAAGGGCAACAGCATACACTGTTTAATTTTGGTTGACATTACTTTACCTCTTCATATTTGGTAGTATGCCTAGTCTTAATTTTAATGTCTGGTGGAACTATTGAAAAGCAATCACAATTTTATCCATGTGGCAAATTAATTGCTGTTTGAATGTCATTTAGAATTTCATAACTTAAATAGCCAAGGAGACTTTGAACACCTTAACAAGTATTTCCATTCATAGGCTTATATTTTGGCTTCCATACTGAGTATTCACAGGGTAAAATTTGAAATGTGTATCTGCAAGTACAAAATAAATTATAATTAGCTAGTGGTGAGATTTCATTTCATGATTTACTTACTTTTGTAAGAGGCTAAATTTAGGAACCCCCTTTAGGATGCACACCTTAACATGGTGAGGGGGTTTGAGAGTGTTGAAGAAGCTGAGAGCAATGCTGTCAGGAGTCTAGATCAAGAGACTAGACTCCTAGCAGGGGCACCCAAGGCAAAATGGTCAAAGCTGAGACACCAGACTAAGATGCATCCAAACTCAGAGGAAGTCAATGGTAAACCACCTCTGAATACCTCTTACCACGAAAAACCTATGAACAGAGTATCCAAAATGCAACACAAGATAGTGCTGGAAGATGAGACCCCCAGGTCAGAAGGCACTCACCAAGCTACTGGGGAAGAACAAAGGACAAGTACGAGTAGCACTGTGACTAATGACGCAGCTGGGTCAAAGCCGAAAGGAAGCCCAGAGGCTGATGCGCACAGATGCAAAAGAAGAGTTGTACGACACACATAATAGGAACATGGAATGTGAGAAGCATGAACCAGGGAAAGTTACAAATTGTCAAGCAAGAAATGGAATGTATCAACATTACAATACTTGGCGTGAGTAAATTAAAATGGATGGGAATGGGACATTTTCAACTACAAAATATTTTATGCAGGAAATGAGAAATTAAGAAGAAATGGAGTTGCTTTAATTGTGAGAAGTGACGTAGTAAAAGCAATTAGGAGCTACAACATAAGATCTGAGTGAGTGATATCAATTAGATTAAACGGGAAACCTATTAACATCACCATCATCCAAGTCTACGCTCCAACAGCAAACACAGAAGAAGAAGAATTGGAGATATTGTACGCAGAAGTACAGGAGGAAATTGATCACACACCAAAACAAGATGTGATGATAATTATGGGGGACTGGAATGCAAAAGTAGGGAACAGAGAAGAACTAGGAAATGTGGGGAAATGGGGCTTAGGAGACAGAAATGAAGCAGGACAAAGACTTATTGAATTCTGTGAAACCAATAATTTGTTTCTTGCAAACACACTGTTTGAGCTACCTAAAAGACAACTGTACACGTGGACATCAACAGATGGTCAATATAGGAATCAAATTGATTATATAATTGGTAACAGAAGATGGAGAAGTTCCATACTTCCTGAAAAACAAGATCAGGAGCAGACTGCAGTACAGATCATGAACTGGTCATATCGAAAATCAGAGTAAAGCTAAAGAAGAACAACAAAGCAATCATAATCCCAAAATATAATTTAAATAATATCCCAGAAGCATATAAAGATCAAATAAGGAACAGGTTTGAGGCTTTAAACTTAGTTGACAGAGAACCAGAAGAACTATGGATTGAAGTCAGATACATTATCAGGGAAGAATACAAAAAGACAATCCCTCTAGTTAAAAAGAGAGAAAGACCTCAATGGATGACTGAAGAAACTCTTCAAATGGTTAAAGAGAGAAGGAAAGCAAAAGCAAAAGGAGATAGAAACACAGTCAGAACCCTAAATGCAACAATACAGAGACTAGTACATAGGGACAAAGAGAACTATTACAATAGTTACTGTATAGAAATAGAAGAGGACAACAACAAGGGTAGAACAAAAGCCCTGTTCCAAAAGATTAGAAAAATGAAAGGGAAATTTAAACCAAGAGTAGGGATGCTCTCTATAAAAGAGATGCCAGGATGACAGATTCATTCACGGAGGAACCGTATGATGAAGAACCAGAAATTTTAGAATGCGAAGTGAAAGCTGATCTTAAAATACTTGGAAGAAACAAATCACCAGGAATAGATGGCATACCAATAGAGTTGCTACAAGCTACTGAGACTGAATCTGTCCAAATTTTGACAAAAATCTGTCAAGAAATATGGAAAACTAAACAATGGCCCACAAACTGGAAGCATTCAATATACATGCCAATTCCAAAGAAAGGGGATCCCAGGGAATGCAGTAATTATCGAACTATTGCTTTAATATCCCATGCAAGTAAATTAACGCTCAAGATTCTACAACAAAGGCTCTTACCATATATGGAGCAAAAAAGGACAGAAGTCCAAGCTGGATTTAGAAAGGGAAGAGGCACCAGAGATCATATTGCAAACATACTATGGATAATGGAACGGACCAAGGAATTTCAGGAGAAAATCTCCCTGTGCTTTATAGATTACAGCAAAGCCTTTGACTGTGTAGATCATGAAAAACGATGGAATGCTTTAAAGGAAATGGGGGTGCCACAGCATCTGATTGTTCTGATGCACAACCTACACTCCGGACAAGAGGCTACTGTAAGGACAGAATATGGAGATACGATTGGTTCCCAGTCAGAAAGAGTGTGAGACAGGGGTGTATTTTATCACCCTACTTGTTCAATCTGTACGCATATGGAAGGCAGGATTGGATCAAGACGAAGGAGGTGTGAAAACTGGAGGGAGAAATATCTATAATTTAAGATATGCAGACGGTATCATACTACTAGCAGAAACCAGTAACGATTTGAAACAAATGCTGATGAAAGTTAAAGAGGAAAGCACAAAAACAGGACTGCAGCTGAACATTAAGAAGACTAAAGTAATGACAACAGAAGATTTATGTAACTTTACAGTTGACAATGAGGACATTGAACTTGTCAAGGATTATCAATACCTCAGCACAGTCATTAACCAAAATGGAGACAATAGTCAAGAAATCAGAAGAAGGCTAGGACTGGGGAGGGCAGCTATGACAGAACTAGAAAAGGTCCTCAAATGCAAAGATGTATCACTGAATACTAAAGACAGTATCATTCAGACCATGGTATTCCCGATCTCTGTGTATGGATGTGAAAGTTGGACAGTGAAAAAAGCGGGTAAGAGAAAAATAAACTCCTTTGAAATGTGGTGTTGGAGGAGAACTTTGCACATATCATGGACTGCGAAAAAGACAAATAATTGGGTGTTAGAACAAATTAAAGCAGAGCTGTCACTAGAATGATGAAACTGAGGTTATCATTACTTGGACACAGAATGAGAAAACATGATTCACTAGATAAGACCATAATGCTGGGAAAAACAGAAGGGAGTAGAAAAAGAGTAAGGCCAAACAAGAGATGGATTGATTCCATAAAGGAAGCCACAGATCTGAACTTATGAGATCTGAACAGGGTGGTTCATGACAGATGCTCTTGGAGGTCACTGATTCATAGGGTCGCCATAAGTCGTAATCGACTTGAAGGCATATAACAACAAAAATTTAGAAAGGACCACACCTCAGTGGTAGAACATCACCTTTGCACATAGAGGGTCCGAGGTTCAATTGTCAGTATCTCTTGTTTGGGCTGGGGGAAAAACATTTGTTGGAAAGGCTGGAGAGCCACTGCCAATCAGTGCAGATAATACTGAGCTAAATGGATGACTGGTCTGACTTGGTATAAGGCATACGGAACCAAACGGGTCGGGCCTTAAGGAGCTATTGTAATGAATGTGCCCCACCAATGTTGCAGGGTGAGGGGCTGAATCAATGTTCCTGTTGCAACAACCCAATGCCACCCACTGCTCAGTAGAGCAATGCAAAACAGATACTTGTACATATCCCTCTTTGCATGACAGCATGTCTATGTCAGGACTATTAACTTATGCATAAGAAGGATGTGTGCAGGTATCTGTCTTGCATTGCTCTGCTGAGCAGTGGGTGGCATTGGGTTGTTGCAACAGAAACATAGGACAAGCCCTGTTGGATCAGGCCAAAGGCCCATCTAGACAAGCATTCTGTTCTCACAGTGGTCAACCAGATGCATTTGACAAGACCACAAGCAAGATACAAGAGCAACAGTGTATCACCCCACTTGCAATTCCCAGCATCTGGTATTCAGAAGCATGCTGACTTGGACAGTGAATGTAGAACATAGCTATAATGGCTAGCTGCCATTGATAGCTTTATCTTCCATACATATGTGCACTTCTATAATGTCAATGGAATTTACTTCTGAGGAAGTGTGTTTAGGATGCCAGCTTATCACTCCAATCTTATTGTCCTGCATATTTTGCTAAGAAAGTTACAGGTATATGGCACACAGTGACTAGGAAACAGCAGCTCTGGAAGGTAAGAATCATTTTGGCAAATGCATACCTCTCTCTCACACCCATCAAGATTTTTTGAGTGGGATAGGACAGAGAAAGAGGCAGAGGTTTAAGCTAGTGCCGTTTGAGGGCTGCTTCTCTGGAGATCTGAGGTGGGCCATTAGAATTTTGTATTTGTAGAAGTTAAGCTGTGCTTCCACTTATGCTCAGACTGTATATTTCTAAATAAACTCATATTACAAAACACCTAAAGAATAAAAATTGAGTTCTGGCAAGTCACCAAAAATGTTTCTAAACCTTTGTGCCCCAGTCAATATGTCACCTGGATCAGTAATTCAAATAGGAACAATACTGAATGTCCTTGACTGTTGCCTGTAAAAGATCTGCAGTACAATCAGATACTTGTCTACTCAGAAGCTAGCCCCATTGCATTCAATAGGATTTACTCCCAGGGAAGTCTGTATCGGACTGCAGCCCTAAAATCTGCAGTCTGTTTCCAAATGGAAATCTGTTTCCAAATGAGGCTTGTGCCAACTTTCTTCTTGACAATATGGCACCACATGAGCAATGAAATTGACCATTGTTTGCAATCCTCGTCACTTTTGTCTTCATTTTTGTACCTCAGATTGATGATTATTGCACATTCCAAACAGCTCTGCTTATTTTCTCCTCACTGTCAGAGTCAGCATGTCATTACACTGACCTATTCACTCCCTTAGCTAATCATGGCTATGTCAGCTCAGTTCTCTTTCACATGGTGGTATCAGTTTGGATTATCACATACCTCAGAGAGCCTGGCCATTTCCCTCTGTGTCTTAGAAATAGTTTTGGTGATGATTTGTCAGCAAATTTTCATTTAACTTCAGTAACAGGGAAATTCGCTTGTAAGCAAGAAAATAGGTGGAGGACTTGAAGATATTTCTGAGGAATATTTCCAGAACATGGTCTTGTCTTTTAATTGAGAAAAAAAAGCTAGCAACAGATCAAAGGAAAATTACTTCCAGATGCTGCTGTGGATGGTACTGAGGTACACCCATATCTTATTCTGTAAACAACTTTTTGGTTTAAAGAGGTGTTGCCTAGTTCCTAGTGAATAAATTTGGGAGTGAGCCTGCATCTGCTCGGAACACTGGCACACTGTCTATTATTTAGGGCTAGGGAAAAATTCAGTTGGGTTCACTGACCTAATTCATACGTCCCAAAACAGCAAACCTGAAATGCAGCTATCCTTTGAAATTCACTCTTCTCCAAATTTTGTGATGCAGTTCTCCAACCAAAATGTGTACAAAAATGCATATATTGGGAGAAAGTGTGCATAACGATGCATACATTAGTGAAAATAACATCCAACATGAATTATATTAGAGAATCACTTATATTAGAGAATATTCACAAGCTATGGTAGGCCTATAGACTATGCCCAGTGTAGGGATGGATGAGAATTAAGCTAAACTCATACTTGGCACCAGACTACCCAGTAGTTCTCATGTTCGCTATCTTTGCCGAACCAATCTTGAATGCTGCAAGCTTCCACAGCTTTTTCTTACACTGGATGTTTGTTGACATGAAACGGACCAGACTGCTCTTTGTTTTGCTGATGTGAAACTGCTTTTACTGAAACCGCAAAAGGAGAAGATAGCGGAAAACAAACAAACACAGAAGAGAACCGTCTGCCAGTTTGATGGAATTTGATCAAACTGGCACCAACCAGCAGATCCTATCCCTAGCCCAGGCTCATATTCTGAGGCAGAAATGGGATCACAAAAAGAAGGGGTAGAAATTTCTATAGTAGATGAAATCTCTGCAAACAATTCGTACTTCAAGTAGTGGGTTTTTTTAGCAAGAAATGCTAACTTAGTCACAGCATTGTGTTATGTTGGATATGAACAGATGTCAATTTCTAATTCCTATCAATGTCACAATGACCTTCCTTGTCTTATCCTTTCCTGTGGCTCTCCTGCGTGGAAGCGAAGTCCTTTATTATAAATACACTTAAAAAAAACCAAAAGCCTTTTGCACAGTTGTCTTCTAATCTCAGAAAAATAATATCCTCTGCTCCATGCTGTCATATCTGTCATTTACAATCACACTTGGATGTACTCTCTCCTAATTATCCATTTGTGAAACAGCTCACACCAGTTCTAATCAAGTAATACAATCAATCTTCAGATTGCAAATAAAGTACCTCCTATACTTCAAAGCAGTGGTGGAACTTATGAAGAATAGCCCATCTTCTTACCATTTACAAAGGATGAATAAGAAGACATGATATTCCTTTAAGTAAAATAATATAGGAATCAGTAGAAATAAGCTGTGGGGTGTGCCAGATATGTGAGATTCTAATACACTATTATTGAAAACAAGGAAGGGGGGAAGTGACCCATAAGATTCATATGCTTTCTTGATTTAAGAATATGACTGTAAAATTGATAGGATTTTATCTGCCAAAAGTTGGCATAGACCAATCAGAGATTATAATCATTCTCTACTATATGAAAGTGCATCTCTTCTGTCTCAGCATTCTAAGTACAATTCACTAATAGGCAAAAAATCCTTGCGGTTTAAGAATGTACCTATAGCCAACGTATATTTCTATCAAACTTTAAAAAGCAAATTTGTAAAAATGCGAACACAATTTGGGTTGGTCTTTCACAGTCCAATCCACTTCCTGTGTAGCTTGGAAGAATTTGATGACATGTGTCTCTGTGAATCTGGTGAAGTTGAGGACATTGTACATTATTTACCAAACTGCCCCCTATACAAGGCCCTAAGGCTTAAATTTCTTTCCTACATCCTTCGCTCCTTGTCAAATACATCTTTCCTGGAGCAGATATGTATTCTGCTAGCAGGCAACAATACATTTATAACTACCCAGGGGGGGGGGGGAATTTGCTCTAGCTGTGGGGAAACTAAGAGCTAGACACCAAAAAACCTTGTGGGGTGAGAGGGTTGTGCCCCAGTGCCATTATGGCTGTAATATCTGCTAAGTTATGGGGTGGGTCAGTGTATCTTTCACTCAGGAGAGGAAATTTTATTTGAAATTTAGTACTGTTGTCCATTTACTGTATGCTGTTGAACTGTGTTTGTTGAAATATGACTTTTATTTTAATTTTCCCCCTTTTACTTGTGATGAATTCTGGTAGCCTATGGCTTTGAGCAATAAAGATTCATTTCATTTCCCATGCAATCATGCTTGAAAATGAAATAGATTGCCTTTAAGTCAATTCCAACGTAAGGTAACTCTATGAATAGGGTTTTCATGGTAACCTATATTCAGAGGTGGTTTACCATTACCTTCCTCTGAGGCTGAGAGGCAGTGACTGGCCCAAGGTCACCCAGTGAGCTTCATGGCTGTGTGGGGATTTGAACCTTGGTTTCCCAGGTCATAGTCCTAGGATAGGTAAAACTGACCATGGGGAGGAGGAGGGGGAGGGGAAGGGAAGGGGGAGAGGAAGGGGAAACGAGGGGATTGGGAGGGGATGGTGGGAAGGGAGAAGGAAGGGAGAGGGAAGGTGAAGAGGGAGGGGATAGGAGGGAGGAGGAGAGTAGGGTAGGTTTGACCATTTGCATGCTTTTTGAGTTCAGTGGGATTTACTCCTGTGCAATCATGCTTAGGATAGGTAAAACTGACCTGGGAGAGGGGTGGGTGAGAGGAGAAGGGCAGGAAGGGGAGGAAAGGGGGAGAGGAGGAGATTGGGTGGGTGGGGATAGGGCAGAGGGGAAGCCCCTTTCCTTTCCAAAAGGAAATCATTGTGAACAATATCATTCTTTTTCAGGGTTTCCCCCACCTTTTTATTCTACAGCAGGCACATGTAACCTCCCACCCAAATTTAAACCAAAGCTGTCCATGGCCACATCCACACCAGGCTGTTATTTCACTTTAGGCAGTCATGACTTCTCCCAAAGAATCCTGGAAAGTGTAGTTAGTGAAGGGTGCTGAGAGTTGCTAGGAGGTGGGCAGGATAAAAATTCCTACTTGGCCCCAAAGCGATCCCAGACCACACCATAAATGTGGGAGGGTGGGGTGGGCATTGCGCACCACGAGGAGGAATAGGAGGGGCAGTGCAGGCTTAAATAAGCCCCTGTCGTTCCACCCCTCCATGCCACACATCGCACGTGCCTATTACATGCGACCCATGACACTGCCCACCTTAAAGATAGCGGCTGCATCATTGCCCCCAGCTGCATCTATGTTCCACCCGTCCAGGCTGCGCATGGGGGAGTGGAGTGGTATTTCTTTTCTTCTGTTTCTGGTGAATATGTGAAGTACAGCAACATTTTGCAACACTAAAAAAAGCTCCAAAAACAACTGTGGAATAATGGCGCTGACTATTCTGCAGAATAGTTTCCAGTGGACATGAGGAGTGTCTCAATTTGCACAAGATAAAACACTGGAAGGTGAAATATATTCCAGCAAAATTCTAGGTGTGTTCTATGTTTTTAATTGACAATGCCCACCTTTCCTTAAGTGGAGTGGTTTAAGCATAGCAGGCTGACAACATGCATCTTGGGTAGGCCAAGTTTGTTTTTTCCAACAGCTAGAGTCATTGCTGAAGTAGCTACATATTGTAATCAGTCTAATTTTACATCTGCAGTTTCAGATTCAACTGTTAATGCACCCAAAATAGAAATAGAACATAACCTCCAATTTGGAACACAAAAGGCTGTCTTCGCCATCATATGATATTGACCAGTAAAAGGGTTTGAAATTAATAAAAATAAATTTGAACAGATTTCTAGGAATAATAATGAGAGAGATATAATTTTCTAGGTTACATTTTCTGTAGAAACAGTAGTAACACAGGAAAGAAGCAAAGTAAGAAGAAAACCAATAAACATACAAAAATTTAATTCTCCATTTTTGGAGATGGCAGGTGTTGCCACCATGCACCATATGCTCAGAGGCACATGTTACCAAATTCTTCCCAGCTACACAGGAAGTGGATTGGACTGTGAAAGACCAACCCATACTGGATTTGCATTTTGACCAATTTGTAGGGCAGTACAATATCTCAGAGAGGAGTTCAGGTCTCCTTCTCCCCTGGTGAATTTACTAAAGCTGGCCAATTTCCCTGTTTTTTAAAGTTTGATAGGAATATCTGTTGTCTATAGGTATATTCTTAAACTGCAAGGTTTTTTTTGCCTATTAGTGCATTTGTCTGCTTTTTAACCCAGGAAGTATGAAATGGGATCCTGTGCAAGTTTGCTGAGAATGGATTGATCATTTGCATGCTTATTGAGTTCAGTAGGATTTACTCCCCTGCAGTCATGCTTATGATGGCGAAACTGACCACAGGGGATGGGGAGGGGAGGAGGGAAAGGAGGAAGGGCAGAGGGGAGGAGGAGGATGGAAGCAGGCAGGAGGGGGAGAGAAGGACAGGTTTGACCATTTGCATGTTTATTGAGTACAATGGGATTTACTCCCCTGCAATCATGTGAAACTGACCACAGGCAATGGGGAGTGGAGGAGGAAGAAGGGCATGGGTAGGGGAGGAGGAGGGAGAGAGGGGAGGAAGAACAGGAGGAAGGGGATGGAAGCAGGCAGGAGGGGAGAGGAGAAGGGAAGGTTTGATTATTTGCATGCTTATTGAATTCAGTGGGATTTACACCAAGCATTGCAATCATGCTTAAAGGTAAAGGTGTCCCCGCACTTGTAGTGCGAGTCGTTTCGCAATCATGCTTAGGATAGGTAAAACTAGGAGTCTCCTCTCAGCATTCGTAACAAACTACACTTCCCAGGATTCTTTGGGGAAAGTCATGACCGTGTAAAGTGGAATATAGTTCTGGCATGTGTGGCCCCCTGATTAGCCAAGCCAAACAGCTGTGAGTCTGGCTTTTAGAACACTGACTGTTGGTTCTTACTGAGCATGCCCAGGCTTATCATTGACTGTAATGCTAAATTTCTTAAATTAATTAAAAATCAGCTAGGCATTTTTTAAACTTTTAAACTGCTGA
Organism: Rhineura floridana; assembly: GCF_030035675.1. NCBI lineage: Eukaryota > Metazoa > Chordata > Lepidosauria > Squamata > Rhineuridae > Rhineura > Rhineura floridana. The sequence continues at coordinate 231,939,073 of NC_084480.1, read as the reverse complement.
AGATGAAAGTCAGTGTACAGGGCAAGGCAAGATCAGTAATAGGATGATAGGTACTCTGTGAACATGGCTGATTTTTAATGAATTTCAACAGATTATGAGAACTCTTGACAGAAAAAAGTCCAAAAGGGGTCTGGCTTATTACTCTCTATTTTTACACTTTGAGTTCTCGATTCTTTCTGACTGTTTTGTGTATTACCATGAAAATTTACAGGATTATTAAGCAAGCATTTCTGAGTTCAGGACTATAACTTTTGTGAGGTTTTGTTTTGAAACGAACTTATGGGAAGCATCATAATGGCGCATGGGGATATTTTCAATTGAACATTGCTGAATGCAAAAAATCCACTCTTATGGCTGTATAATTTCATTGCCATGGTAAAATATCACCTTTTATTTTATCTGGCCCATTAGCCCTCTCACAGTCAATACTCAGATGTTTGACCCTCGGAAATATATGGAAATGTATCATTTTAAAAGATAGAATTTGAGTCACTCAAAACCTGTTATCAGGATTCAGCCCTGTCCAGGACCTTGAACTTGAGGTCTCCTTAGAGGAGCAGCAAATACCATCTAGTAGCTCTCCACACTACCAGTGTTTCTGAACAGTCAATGGATTCAGATATCTCAATGCCAGGACAAGGGCTCCCTACACTAGGTATTTGGGCTCCCAGTCAGTTCTCAGGACTCCATCCTTATCCCTCCCAGGGCCCCAGGAGCAGACAAGATGGCAAGCTAGGAAGTAGCTTCAGAGACACCACCAAAGTGCCCAGTTTGTGACATGTGAGGCTACTTAGCAGGAGGCCTAAGCACATAGAAGCATCTGCCCAGATCAGGGCCTGGCTAAGAGTAAGAAAGGGGTGGAGTTTCCAGTTCCTCTATAAGGTACCAATCCATTTTTTCCAATATTCAAAATATACAGCTTTCTTATACGTACCAGGACCAAAAACATAAAATAAAATATTTTCCATTACTTGGTATACTGCATTAAACAGAATTATACAGGGGGGGGGGGAGGAAAGTTGCTTTTAAACATCACTGAGTCAATAAAATAAAAGGAGTCATTTTTGTAGCATTACTTAAACATTTATTCTCTGTGTGGTTTAATTATATAAATGGTTTATGTAGGAAGGAAGATGCTAACAGCTTGTATTCTGATGCTGGCAGTTTGCCTAAATTTTTCATAGCTTCAGGGTTAACGAGGCAAAGCTAATAAGGAAAGGAGGAAACAAAAAAAATCCATGATAATACATTTCTAAGAAAAAGGGAAATATGACATAAAACACATATTTTAGTTGCATTATTGTTATTATTTAATAATAATAATAATTTAAAGCTGCCACTCAAGACAATTCAATCCCCAGTAGAACAACCAATTTAAAAATACCCAATAAAATAAAATTCACTAAGCACCAACAATAATCCTAGGAAAAGAAAGTTAGGGAGCTGCCATACCAAGTCAGACCATTGGTCCATCAATCTCTGCATTGTCAACACTGACTGGTAGCAGCTCTCCAAAGTTATAGATGGGAGTCTCTTCCAGTCCTACCTGGAGATTCCAGGGATTGAACATTGGCAATTCAAATATAATTTTTATTTGGTTATTCTCCACACACAGGCCATTGCCATAGTCCCATAGTCCAATAAACTCTGAGCCAGGAAATTCAACCTATAGCAAATAGGTCTAGGTGTATCCTATGACAAGCAAGTGGCTCTCTTTTCCTATAAGAGAAGGGAAATTGTTAATCTGGTAAGGTTTGACTGCAGTACCATGTGCTCATACTTGGAGGTAAATACCCAATAGCTTCTTTCTGAGTAAACAAGCATAGAATCATATTGCACCATTCATTTCTTCTTTAAGTTTTTGAAGGATCTAAATTCTGCAGTAGTATGGCAATAGGGTAAGAGCTATTCACATCACATATTGGGGGGAGCAGGAATGGCTACAAAGTTGATGTGATCCCCAACAAATTGCCATCTGGGGTTCCCTTTCACATTGGATGGCCCCCTCCCATCTGTGACACTTGCCGTCTGTCCCCTTCTTCAAATTAAATATCCCTTTCTTTGTCCTGGTTCTCCAGTGCCCAGCCACCATATTGGATTTGCCTCCTCGCTCGTGAAATGGCTTAATTCTGGAGCATTATGTGGGAGTGGGGTGGGGTGGGGGAAGATGGTCACCACCACAAAAACATACTGGGTGCCACATTTTTGGGTGGCGACCATCTTTCCCCCCAAAATACTCTGGAATGACTTAGGAACAAAGGAAGTTGCCTAATACCAAGTTAGACCATTGGTCCACATAATTCAGTATTGTCGACACTAATAGAGACTCTCCAGGGGTTCAAAAAGGAATCTTTCCCATTCCTACTCAGATACACCAGGGATGGAACCTGGGACCTTTTGCATCGACAGCACAGTTCTCCCAATGAGCTATGACCTTTCCAAGCTTGAATTCTAGAGCATTGGAAGACAAATTGAAGATGATGCCTGGAAACTGCTTAGAATCAATTGCCATTAAAAAGGATAGATAGATAGATAGATAGATAGATAGATAGATAGATAGATAGATAGATAGATAGATAGATAGATAGATAGATGTGGCATTGATTATGTTTTATCTAGAATGTACTAGATTTCAACTACTCATGGCTTATTTGAGTTTGATCAATTGTTTTGGACTAATTAAAACTCCAACAGCACAATCCTATGTCTCTTTACATGGAAGCCAATTCTATAAAGTCCAATAGGATTTACTCATATGTAAAAGTGTAAAAAATTGCAGCCCAAATCACTTATCCATTAAAATATGCTGCCATAATATTACAGAGGCATAATTGTCACATCAATATGAAAGTTCTAGAGCTCAGGAGAAATGGGAAGAATTGGGGATATAGCAGGGATATAGTAGGAACAGGACTTTGTCAAAATTATTTATTATCTCAAAAGCCATTCCTACCCCAACAGCAGCATAACACCTGAAAAGAGTTAGTTAAAACAATAACACTGATATCAGTGGTGAGTCCAAGATGACTCAGCATCCTCTGCTCCCCAAACTCCAGCCACTATGAGAGAAAAAGATTCTAACTCTGAAACCAGCCAGGGATGTGTACAAATGACCTATCCTCAAAGCCATCTATGGCTGCAATGCCAGCCATCATTACTTAGACATAAGAAGTAAGGAGGATATAACAGAGCTTGGAAGATTACTTTTAAAAAGTAATAAATTGCAATGACAATTACATGGCCCCCAAAAGTAATAATTACCGTTACAATTACAATTGCTCTGAAAGTAACTGATTACTTTACTTTTCCTCCAAAGGAATCACTACAATTACATTTCAGTTACTTTTAAAAATAAATTCCTGCAAGGTGCTGGCCTTGGCTGCTGCACATCTAGGTAGCATAAAACAACATTAAAAATAAACACACACTTACAGATGTAGTAGAATAATGCTTTTTATCCATAAGATAGCAATGGTGGTCTCTCTGTTGGTAAGGGAGGTGGAGAGGGAGGCAGAGGCCACTATTCAGATCTTTGCATGCCAAACCCAGTGCAACCCCCCCCCCACTCAGCCAGCAAGCATAATCACTTAACCACCTCCCGAACCCTGCCCTGCCACCAACTAAGGGACACTTACCCAAGCAAACATTTTCCCCTGAGATGCAAAAAAGTTAAAATACTGCAAATGCAGCACAGTAGCCAGAGAGGGTGGTGGAGGTCACTTTGTGTGCCAAGTGCAAACACAGTATTTTCTCTCTCTCTCTCTCTCTCTCTCTCTCTCTCACTCTCTCTCTCTCTCACTCTCTCTCTCACACACACACACACATACACACACACACTGTAATCTTTCACCTCCACAGTTCTTTATCTCCATTGTGCTGCTGCCTCCTTCTCCGTTATCCATGTTCTTGCCCTTTGGCTCCTTTTCCCCTCCACTCCATTCTTCACTACCACCATCCATTTTTTAAAAAAAATATATTTTTTCCACTCCACCCCGTCTCACTCTCCACCTCCTCCCTCGTTGCCTCCTAGCCACCCACAGAGCATGAGGGAAGAGAGACCCTGCACAGAAGTCCAGTTTGAGGCACATGATTTTCATCCACAAATCAGAGGAGCAGAAGACTTCCCCTGCTCCCTGCCAAGTAATGCCCAAAAGTAATAGTGGAAACATTACAATTACTCCACAAAAGTAATAAAATTACTCCTAGTTCTATTACAATCAAAATGTAACGGAATTACTCACTCATTCCTCAAAGAAGTAATGAATTACTTCCAAGCTCTGATATAAGTAAATCTTCTTGATAGTCCATTTTCACTTAATTCATTCAACATCCCTACTGTTGAACCACATTACCTGTGCTTGAGAAAGTGAGCTGGAAGCACGCTTGAACTATACATGTGTAAGAGGATGTAGAATAGATTGTGTGGACTTGTGTCATTCAACCATCACTGAACTGCAGACATATGACTAGTGACTTCATATACGTCTAATGTGAGCACAGTTAGGAGTCATTTTTTAAAATAAAAATATTTTTATTTGCAAATATAAGAAAAAAAGAATAAAAACATTAATTAAAAATAATTAAACAACAAAACATTTGCCAGCTAACATTAACAATAAAAATACTGAACCAATCCTGATTTAAAAATATTAGTTAAAATAGGCAGTCCAAATGTCCAAAAAGGTATGTAAGTGAAACTGATAATTATAAGCCATATGTTCAAATGTAGAAAGGACATTAAGATCTTGAAACCACTGGGTGATAGATGGTGGATCTTTGTCCTTCTAGCTTCGCAATTTTAGCCTCTTAGCCACCGTAAGGGCTGCTCACAGACCCCAGTTTTGCTGTTAGAAGCAAAGTGATGACTGGTCGATGGCAAAAATGTTGCTGGAAACTTTCTGGCAGTGGTCACCATTGTTGGCATATTTACTTTTTTCTGTTGCTATTACTATGATTGTCATATTAGCGCTAGGAGGGCATACGATAACAGCTAGCATTACATCAGTATGAATTCCATCACAGTGGTGGACCATAGGATTGTGATAAAGCAATCATTATTCTTAAAAGATAAAGAAAACAAAAGCCAGAAGCCATCTCATCAACCACAACTGACCTAAACCACTGCCTCTGTTGAGCCTTCATTGACTGTTAAACATTTACACAAGGGGGTGATTTGGCTCTACCGTTCATTGTATATGGATTTGGCCTGTGATGCTGAATAGCAGGGCTAGAGCTAGTATTTATATTTCGGTTTAAAGAATTTGGATACATTTGTGTCATAATTCAGGGTTGTTGTTGCATGTTTGTGTGTGCATGTGTGTGTGTGTTTTAATTCTTCAAGAGGTTAGTGGGTGGATGATTGCTAAAGCAATCTGCTTTGCCTGCTGGGCTAGCGTAACAAGGAGCTGTGACAGTGATCCCAGCCAAATTGGTGGGTGGATCATTTTGAGAGAGCTTTGTTTTGCTTGCCCAAGAAACATACAATAGGCTTTTATTATATTAAAAAACATTTTGCATTTAACAGTCTTTTTATATAAAAAATAAAATCCTCTCACCAGCTCTGTGGCCTCAGCAAGACTTTGCAAAACTATTTTAAGTGTTCAACAGCATGCCAGAATAGCGAGGGGGTTACTCAGCAAGTGATTTCTTATGATTCTCTGGCAGGTAGAACAAAATACTTCTACAATCATCCACCCACAAGTCCAGCAGCATTTTAAGCAATTAAAAACTGGTCTCCAAGATAAAGGAGAGGTGGGTTTTTTCTGCCCTCAAGCAAAATTTGCTTGTGAAATTCAAGTTACACACAAAGATCTGGAAAAGAGCCCATGTTTGTCAGCATGAGAAAGCTGATGAAGCTAAAAGACAATATGTTACAATTCAGTGCTGAATCTGCATAATATACTTCTAGATTTGTAGGCTAGCTCTGCTTGTTAGCATTTAGCTGTATTCTGTCTATATTGGTATATATTAACACTGAGAGAGCTCAGCACTTCATTGCCTTACCATATGCTGGCACAGCAACTGCAGGGGATCAGAAGGCAATAGTGCTGGTTGTTCTCTCCTTGTTAAAAATTGTTATTACTATATGAAGCATAACCCAGAGGCATGAAACATCCTTTCTAAGGATTTTGCTTAAATTATATGCTGCACCTGATAATGGTTAATCCATAAATATCTGCTCCCATCTCCAAATGGTTAAAGAACCCCTGCCAACGTTTCTGGAGTGCAGTGGATGGAGGAGGACAGTTGTTGATCTTGATAAAACTATTATAATGATATTTGCCATATACTAGGAATGTCGGAGAGTTCTGATGAAAATGGATAGTGGAAAAGGAAGCAGAAATTTGTGTGTTCATTGGTGGTCAGGAATGGAAAGCAGTCAAGCAAATACGACTGGTACCCTTTCATAACGTTGTTGTTGCTTTTTCGTCTGCAAGCTATATGGAATTAATGACTTAAAACCATTTTTGACATTTCCTTTACATTGAAATAAATGTAAGTTATGTAAATAGTTACGTAAGTTATGTAGCCTACATTACTGAGGTTAAAGTGGAGAATAGATAAATAATCAGATAAATTTGGCAGAAACTGAATTACAGCACAGTGGAAACAGTGCCAATTGTGACGTATGCAGGTCAGAACAGATACTGCTGCTTTCTTACATTCCTATCCATAATGCTAGGGATCCTCAAAGATTTTATTTTCCTCTGGCTGCAGCCAAGAACATAAGAAAATAATAAGAGCCCTGTGGGATCAGTCTAAAGGCATATCTAGTCCAGCATTCCATTTCTAATGACATCCTAACCAGATGGCAAATGGGAGGTCCACAAGCAGGACATGAGCAGAACAATACTCTTCTGCTCATGATCCCCAGCGATTGATATTCAGAGGCATATATATTCTTTATTAATGTAATATATATTTTAGCCCAAATGTTCCCAGGGCAAGTTACAATGTTGTTAAAAAGAACAATTCCAGGCAATTAAGAACATATTAAAGACAAAGAACTTAGATTCCTGACAATCTGTCAGTTTATTGATCACTTAACAGACCTCACAATTAAGAACTGCAGTCATAAAAACACCCAGTCACCTCCCAATGTCAGTGGCAGCCAACATGCCATAAATGTACAGGCAAACAAACATTTGCTTCATGCTGAAATGCCAAAAGCTTGAGTGCCAGGTGTTCTCCCAGGTGGAGGGCATCCCACAACTGCGGCAGCACCACCAAGAAGGCCCTGTCCTGTGTAACTACCTGATGTATTTACCAAAGCAGTGAGAAACAAAAAGTACCTCATCCCCGGAAGGACTCAGGCAAACTGATACATGGGGAGGCATTTCTTCAGATACCTGTGCCCCAGGTCATGACTAGTAGCCAGTGACAGCCTTATCTTCTATGAAAATGTCAAAACCCTTTTAAATCCCTTGGCAGCCTTCTCTCCATCTTGTGGCAGTGAACTCCATAGTTTTACATACTTCTTTTTGTATGTCTTGAATCTCCAAGCATACAGATTCATTAGATGACCTCAAATTCTAGTGTTTCGAGAGATGGGGGGAAACTACTTTGAATCCACATTCTTCATACCACGCAGAGTTATATACCTCTAACATGGCCCCCATTGCTCCCCTTGTTTCTAAACGTAATAGCACCAAATATTGCAATCATGCCTCTTAGTGGAGTTGTTTCGACACATTCATCATTTTGGGAGTCTTTTTCTGCACCATCTATAGCCCTACTGTATCATGTTTGAGCTGCACACACCAAGTGTTATCATAACATAGCTAGTTTATTTTAATCAGGTAGCACTGTGGATGAGACCAAGGACTTGACCAGAGCACTGAGTTTCATGATTGGATTGAAGTTGAGAATCCAAAAATGGCACCAGAGAAGAGAGATAGTAACAGACTGAAGAATCAGAAGGATCACCAAATTGAATACTAACGTTCACAGTGATGAGGTCAAAGACTTAAAATAACAGGAATTTATGGATGAGCATGCAGGCGAGTGGTAACAGAGAAATTCCAGGGCAGAGAAAATCCACCGAAAATGCATACATGGCAGGAAACCCACCAAAAACCTTCCTCATGACTAGGAATGGTCCAAGAAATTTTGCTGCTTAAGACAAAAAGTAAGATGCCGCTCCTCCTCCCCCTCCATATACAGAAGCTGCTCCCTGCCTACTTAAACAAATGCTGCACTGCAGCAGTGATAGCACCAGCATGTGAAACGTGAGGACAGTAGTGTATGCACAAGCATGATGCCTGCTGGAAAATGTGGCCCTGTCTGGCTGACTGTCTGCCTATGGTCAGAGGTATTTTATAATGGCACTCTCTGTCGGGGACAGCTCTGCAGCCAGCTTTCCTTGTTAGGTGGGGCAGCCATATTTCTAAGAGGGGCATGGAGGAAAGAGGCACATAGCACTAGGTAACTCCCCCCACGTGTGGAGAGGACATGAGGCCCAGGCCAAGGGAAGGAAAAGGCACTGAGCTTCCCCATCACTCCTCCTCCATCCAGAGAGTGTGTTCACTTACATGAATGAATTTTATAATTTTGAATTGTCTCACCATTTTTTGAAATATCCCCAGGAATACCAAACTCAGAAGCCTGACTTTGCCTATAGCTACAGTCCCCTTTCACCTGTGATCTGTTCCTGTGTTCTGATTCTTCATGAACTGAACTACTTTGGTAAAGACAGTGAGCTCTTGAGCTTTGCTTTGTTGCTATATGAGGTACCTCAGTTTTAGATTCTACCTGAAAAACAAATGTGTCCCTACCACAAGTTCAGGGAAGGCAGAGAGAAAATAAATACTATAGGGTGTGTTGGTTAACTCCTCCTTGAGAGTCCCTCCTTCTAGTTTTGTTCCTGGCCTTTAGATTTTCCTTCCTGTTGCACAATCTAGGGGAAACTTTTTAACTGGTTGCTATAGAAAGGGCAAACTAAGCAATAGGAAACTAATTGGGGAAAGCACTAGGTTTTTTTTTTACTGGTTGCTGGGTTGATTTTTCTGTCCAGAAACCCAGAAAAGATTCATGAGGAGCTGCACATACAGCCTAGGTGTCCAGCCATCCAGCTAGCTAACTGTAGTGTATATAGCAATATTTCTATTTCTCTAGGGCTGTTCCCCCCCTTTGCCCTCAAGTAATTAAAAAAAAAGATGAAGAAAATAGCCAGAAGTTGTAATCAATGTGAAGCAGATTTTTAATTGCGAGTGAAGGGGCGAAATAAGACAAGGACACATCAGCTTGGGTTGAACAAGGGCCACTTTATTAAACTATACAAAAACACCTTTTAAAGTGACCTGCAGAGGGAAACCTAGGTGCAGAACTATCTATAAGCAAGCATCTTGCCATACAGCTCATGGGCGACCAGCCCCTGCTTGGGACAAGGGCAAGCCCCATCTGCTTACCCCTTCCGCCAGCCACACCCAGTAGGTGAGTAGGGGGGCCTTCTCAGGTCACCACCCCCCGGGGCCGCACAACCCTCGGGTGGATGAGTTAAGTTGCCCCCAAAAGCAGCCCATATCCTGCCCTCAAGCTGCAAAGCTCTGACAGACAGGCCTCTGGAACCGCCAATCACCTCCAAAAGTGCCTAAGGGGGCCACCGAGCTGTCCTTACCTATTTCCCTTTCCGCACCTTCCCGCCACAAAAAGGGGACAAATCTCTATTTAGTCCCCTTTTACCCACTGCCGAGAAGCACCTCTCACAGACACCTCTGCAGGTCTGCCAAAATGACGTTACCTGCGTCAGACAGGTGAACGCCATCGGCCCTGTACGTTCACCCATCCAATGCTGAATGGAGGGTGTGAAATAGCCAACCCCCCTGCCCCAGAATAGCCAACCGAATTTGCCGGTTGACCTTCTTTCACGCTTGGTCCATCCGTATCGGGCTCCAGACACCACGCCAAACCCTTCGCGGGAGTATGTCTGACCAAAGCAGACGTACCCAAGGCTGACATTGCCTTATTAACTGCATGCCATGCATGCCTGCCAAACTGAGGGCCATGCCCTTTCGTTGCAACTGAGGGCCATGCCCTTAAGTAACTGAGGCCATTGTTGCCTCCTGAACTGCATGTCCACACATGCCTGCCAAACTGAGGGCCATGCCCTTCCGTTGCCTCCTGAACTGCATGTCCACACATGCCTGCCAAACTGAGGGCCATGCCCTTCCGTTGCCTCGCCAACTGCATGTCCGCACGTGCCTGCCAAACTGAGGGCCATGCCCTTCTGTTGCCTCCTGAACTGTATGTCCGCACATGCCTGCCCAACTGAGGGCCATGCCCTTCCGTTGCCTCCTGAACTGCATGTCTGCACATTCCTGCCAAACTGAGGGCCATGCCCTTCCGTTGCCTCCTGAACTGCATGTCCGCACATGCCTGCCAAACTGAGGGCCATGCCCTTCCGTTGCCTCACCAACTGCATGTCCGCACATGCCTGCCAAACTGAGGACCATGCCCTTAGGTAACCGAGGCCATCGTTGCGTCCCGAACTGCATGTCTGCACATGCCCACCACCTGAGGGCCTTTCCTCAAATACTGAGGTCATTCCCAACTTCGGGAATGACCACCACATGCAGAGATGTCCGCACTGAACCAAGCTGGAACAAAGTGGGTAGGAGCCCGTCCCAAAGTATTCCTCGCCAGCCAAGCCACCACACTGCAGCCCATTGACTGAGGGCTAACTGTAAGCCCAGGATAGGGTGCGCAGCTGCTCCATCCCTGTCCAGCAACATTGCCGGTCCATCAATGTTATACAGGTACAACTCCCTTCCATGGAGACATCTGATTGCTGGAGGGCCCGTCGAGACAAATCTCCCTTGGATCCGACCACCACCTCACCTATCCTAAAAGCTCCAAAAACCAGCATAAGGGATGCTGCCTGGAATAGTCTGGCTTCATAGCTTGAGGAGCATACTGTTTTTCACTGGCCCACCATACTCAATAAAATGTCCCGTGAGAAAGGGCAATGGGGATCGAGAGTGGCAGGGTGTTCTCTAGCCCACCCAGCTAACATACGGCGGACTCTAAAGTCTCTGGAATAAGTGGGGAAATCATCAGCCTTTACCTCAAAGTGCTTGGACTGAGAGGCCCAGTCTCCAGCCATTCACTAGGCAATCCCAGCAGGTGACTCACTGCATAGCCCTTGCCGGCCCAGAAGTCCTGGGAAAAACCACTCCTGCATTCTGATAGCTGTGGAGCATGCTGGGGCGACAGACCGGCTTATGGCCATCTTTGACTCTGCTCCCCAATCTCCCAATGTGCGGTTGCACAGCACAGCTGAACCGCTCCACCTGAGTCTACCTTACCATGCCCCAAAAGAAAACATTGAAATCTGGGCACTAGAGAACAAAGGAACAGACAAGGGCCATAACCCTACCGTTCCGAAATAGAAGGAAGTCACAGACCTGTCCCATGACCATGTTATCACACTAAAATGGATGGGAGAGTTCCCAAACCTCACTGCCTATAAGTCCAAGCCTGCAGCCAGCACAAAAACCCCGATGCATCCACTGACTTCCAGTTCTACATCCCAGCCCTACCTAGAGATGCTATGGACCTTCAGCCTGCAGTTCAGAGGCTCTAGCCCTGAGCTATGTCACGTAATTCTACAGCAAGTAGAATATTTGATCAATATTTGATCACAACAAGCATTACATTATTATACAGCCACAAACCTGAACCTGTAGTAAGGCTGTGAAAGCCCTGCTACGACCTCATAAACCACCGGAAAAGACCTCTAATACCTGGAGGGCAGACAAGAAACACTTTCTTGGCCTAACTGGCATGAAGCCCTTACTGACTGACCACATGAGTATGATTGGTGGTGAATTAGGTGGTATGCCCAGAAAGGTTAACACCGGGCAGGATGGTCCATTGACACAGCCATTAAGATGAACCAGTTACATAGCCATTCCATAATCTGTGACATCAGGTGTTAACATGCATCCAAATTTTTTACCCTCTCATCCCGACAGCCCCTTCAAGGAAGGAGCTGAAGCGCTCCGTGCGAGAATAGAGCAGCCTATATGTAATGCTCTACCTCCTAGAATTGACTGAAAAGGCAAAAACCCAGTAGCTATAAATCCTCTTGTATCCCCACAGTAGATGAAAAAACAGATTAGATGTCATACTTTCCCATAGGCAGTGCATTAACTAACTGGTAGGAAGCCATTACTGATTGCCATTGTGTCTATGCCCAAGACAAATTTAAGAGCACAGACCCTTAAGGCAAGCCCTGAGACTACAATATGGGATCCAGAAACTGAAAGAAAACCCCATAACAAAACAAACCTTCCCAGGAACTGGGCAGTCTGCAAGCAAGGTCCCAGTAACAGGGAGGAACACTTTCCTTGAGCAGCTACTGCTGGGTGCTTCTCCACACTGCTGTGAGGGCCACTGGCCTCATATTTCCCTGTTTCACATAAAGAAAGGAAATAATTTATGAGTAAGCACACTTTCCCAGCCACCATTTTAGTGCAGCTAACCCAGTTCCCCAAAGCACAGATACTGGAGATATGGCGCTGCCGCCCATATTTGGCCCATTGCAGCGGCCTCCCCCTTGTAGGCTTCCAAACACCTATATAATAGATGTCCAAAATGCAAAATTAACATCCTATATCCCTTTCTAGTAAATGATATCATAAATCCAAGAGCAGCAGATGCTGAAGATGTGTTGCTGTCACCAATATGTGGCTGCACTATAGCAGGTTTTCCAACACATATCAAAATAGATGAGCCAATGCAACCGTTGCACGCTATATGTAATTCCAGGTAATGATATCAGAAGTCCTAACTAAAATGTAATTTCAGGTAATGATGTTTCGTTGTTGGTGCCACAATCCTCAGTAAAGGGGGGAAGAGTCTGCCTGGACCTTAAAAGGCAGCCCTATGTCAATGAAAGTCTAAGATCCTGTAATATGAGGGATCTCTATTAGGCAAACCGGGCTTTCCTCTTTGTTCCTATTCCCCAATCAATATGATTACCATCTGCTAAACTTTCCATACCTAACTAAATTCAGGTAAATGCTTCTTCTGTCTCAGAGTGAACAAATAGCCTGAAATTAACACTTGGAATGCAAAAGGATCGCTCACTTAAGATACAGCGATTTAGACATTTTCTAGCAAACTGTTATCTCCGCCCTTATTATCATATAACTATGAAAGGCCCAAAGGCTAAAAAGGCTCACTAGGCCCCACCAATATACTAGTATGTAGTATAATAATCATATAATTAAGTACTTCAAACCTCCTACATGCCTGGGCCTAGCAAGAAGTTGTACCTATGCCTGGGCCTAGCAAGAAGTCATAAGCCTCACGAAAGGGCTCTGCCATCACATCATGCATCCACAATGTAATAATATAATAAAGAACCAACCTGTGTATATCAACGGGGGGGGGGGCTAAGCTGAACCTGTTGGGGGGGGAGTGCTCAGAGGGAACTTAAACTAGAAGGATTAGATATAATTTTGTTTGTTCATCCCTTTTATTCTGATTTATTTTTAATTTCCCTTTATGTGCATGAGTCTGTCTTTAACCAGTGTATTAGCATGACTATATTTAATTTTGTTTGTATATCCAGTATAGTCTCATTTATTTTTGTCTTTATTTTATTTATTGTGTCTTTCTTTTAACCAGCAGCAGCACTAACGTCACGCTGCTCAATAAAAAGCCTCAATCAACCCCTCCACAACTGCTAGGTGGGGGGGTATCGGACGTGCCTCTGCTAGGCCCCACTACAAGGCCCACTGGTCAGGTCCCTTTACGAGGCCTGCCCCAGTCGCAGCCACGCTGCAACGCTACCACCCACAGCTGTTGGGGCTCCCAAAACCCCCTCTAGGGGTAACCAATTAGGCCTAATAGGCCCAACCAATGCCGACTGTCCTGCAGCTTTCTCTGCTATGTCCCTCGTCGTCCTATCATCGCTCGCTGAAAGAGGAGGTAGGAGGGGCAGCCTGGCCTTAAATAGGCCCATGGCCCCTCCCCTCCCTGCCGCATGTCACGCACACATAACGTTGCGACACACGACGTTGCTCTTAATGAAGATGGCCGCGGCAGCATCGCTCCCTCCTCGCAACTATGCCCCGCTTATCCATGCTGCGCAGGTAAGTGGGGCTTCATTAAACTCAGAAAATAAGTAAGGTCCCATGGCAATGAGAAAAGAGGGGTGGGAATTTCCAAAAAAAAAAAAATTAAGGCACAATTGCAAATAATTCCAAAAAGGAAAAAAAAAAGGTGGAAGTCAGCAGAAGAAGCCAGTGCGGCTTAACAAAAAGCTTCAAGATGATCTGAAAACAAAACAACAACAACACATATATGAAGTGGAAGGCAGGCCAGACCACAAAAGAAGAGCATAGAAAGATAACACAGAATTGCAGGGATGGCATCAGGAAGGCTAAAGCTGAGAATGAGCTGAGGTTAGCGAGGGATGCTAAAAGCAACAAAAAAGCTTTCTTCAGATACATCCATAATAAAAGACAGATGAGGGAAATGGTGATTCAGATACTTAGTGAGGATGGCAAAATGATAACAGATGACAAAGAAAAGGCAGAAGTGCTTGATTCCTACTTTGGCTTAGTCTTCTCCCAAAAGTACAAGAGGAAGGGGCAGGATTGAAGCTTGAGACTGATAGACAATTTCAAATCTCCAGGGCCTGATGAACTGCACCCTAAAATAATGAAGGAACTGGCTGAAGAACTCTCGGAACCACTGTCTATTATCTTTGAGAAATGGAGGATGGATGAAGTGCTGGAAAACTGGAAGGCCAAACAAGAGATGGATTGATTCCATAAAGGAAGCTACAGACCTGAACTTACAAGATCTGAACAGGGTGGTTCATGACAAATGCTGTGGGAGGCTGCTGATTCATAGGGTCGCTATAAGTCGTAGTCGACTTCAATGAATGAATGAATGAATCTTTATTTTTACCCCGCCCTTTTTCCAAAACTGGAACTCAGGGCAGCTTACAAATAAAAACTACACCTAGGACTTGAAGGCACATAACAACAACAACGTTGTCCCTATCTTCAAAAAGGGCAAAAAGGAGGAACCTAGGAACTACAGACCTGATAGTCTGACATCAATTCCTGGGAAATGTCTGAAGCATATTATAAAGAAGTGATTGCTAGAAGCCAACATGGATTTGTCAAGAAAAAATGCTGCTAGACTAATCTTATCTCATTTTTTGATCGGGTAACCTCCCTGATGGGCTGTGAGAATGTTGTGGACGTAATATGTCTTGACTTCAGCAAACCTTTTGACAAAGTGCCCCATGATATTCTGATTAGCAAGATAGCTAAATGTGGGCTGGATGGAACAACTATCAAGTAGATCCACAGTTGGCTAGAGAATCGCACTCAAGTAGTGCTTTTCAATGGTTCCTTCTCAAAGTGGGGGAAGGTAACAAGTGGGGTATCACAGGGCTCAGTCCAGGGCCTAGTGCTCTTCAACATTTTTATTAATGACTTGGATGAGTCATTAATGAGGTGTAGGGAATACTTATCAGATTTGCAGAGGATATAAAATTGTGAGGGATAAGTGCAATGTTCTATACCTAGGAAAAATAAACTAAAGACAAAGTTATAAAATGGGGGGGTACTTGGCTCAGGAATACTACATGCGAAAAGGATCTTGGGATTGTTGTTGATCACAAGCTGAATATGAGCCAACAGTGTGATGTCGCTGCAAAAATGGCAAGTGCTATTTTGGGCTGCATTAACAGAAGTATAGTTTCCAAATCACATGAAGTACTAGTTTCCCTCTATTCAGCACTGGTTAAGCCTCATCTTGAGTACAGTTCTGGACACCGCACTATAAGGTGGATGTAGACAAACTGGAACAGGTTCAGAAGAGGGCGACAAGCATGATCAGGGGACTAGAAAAAAGGACCTGAAAGGTTGTCACACAGAGAAGGGCCAGAATCTCTTCTCAATCATCCCAGAGTGCAGGACATGGAATTATGGGCTCAAATTTCAGGAAGCCAGATTTCAGCTGAACATCAGGAAAAACGTCCTAACTGTTAGAGCAGTACGATAATTGAACCAAATACCTAGGGAGGAAGTGGGCTCTCCAACCCTGGAGACATTCAAGAGGCAGCTGGACAGCCCCCTGTCAGGTATGCTTTAAGCTGGATTCCTGCATTGAGCAGGATGTTTAACTTGATGCCCTTATAGGCCCCTCCAACTCTACTTACTGCAGCACATAGCCAGGAAATGAAGAGGCAAGACAAGATGAAGTGTGGGTAAATCAAGGGCCACGTTTATTGGAATAAAGCCAATTACATGCTTGATTGCATAATAAAATGATCTGCAGAGACAAGTGTGGAACCTAACTCATACCCAATCGGGTGAGGACACCCTTCCATGGAAAAGGGGGTGGTCCAAGCCCAAGCCCCTTCTCCGGGCCCCATCCCCACAGGGTGGTTAGGGAGGCCTTCCTGCTTCATCCCTCCCCCAGGGCCGCACAACTTTGAGTGGGTGTTACAGGTTAGCCCCAAAGATGAGCCTTATCCTGCCAACAGGCCACACAACCAGGAAGGCAGGCGTCAGAACCCACCGATCACTGTAAAAGGTGCCTAAGGGTGGTCACCAAACCTACCTTGTGAAATTCTGCACATATCTGCCAAATGTGACCAAATAACCTATTTACAGATTAAACTACGAGGCCAGGCAACAAATCTGCCAAATTAAATTAAGGCAAATAAAGTTGAGCAAATCAGCAGAATTAGAATAACTGTACAGGGTAGGCAAAAAACTTCCAAGCAAACAAAGGCTGGCAAGCTAAAAATTCCTACCCGGCCCCGAGGTGACCAGTGAAACTTGTACTGCCCTGAAGGGAGGGTTGGCAGGTGTTGTGTAGGGCTGGAAGGAGGCTGAGGGCAGATGGAGCAGGGCTTAAATAGCCACCCTGCTCTGCCCCCTATGCGACAGGTGTGCTTGGCCACGTTGTGCCTAATGGAAGAGGCTTTTGAAGCCATGCCAGGCCTTCCTCGGCGTGGCTGCAAAGGCCCATCATTGCCAGAGCCCTTGGGTCTGACGATGGCAGGAATTGTGTTGTTGGTAAAGCTTGACCAGGGATCCTCTGCAAAGATATCCATATCCAAGTAGGGTTGGCAAACCCCTGGC
Organism: Rhineura floridana; assembly: GCF_030035675.1. NCBI lineage: Eukaryota > Metazoa > Chordata > Lepidosauria > Squamata > Rhineuridae > Rhineura > Rhineura floridana. The sequence continues at coordinate 231,921,956 of NC_084480.1, read as the reverse complement.
TGGAATGCCCTGCCCCCACATTTTAACATGCCTGCTCCAAATTTCTTTACAGATTTGACCCTTCACTTCAGAAAGAGGTCTGAGAAATGTGTAAGAATAAGAAGATTCTCTGCTCTTTTCTGTCTCTCCTGTGGGCTGCTATAAACTCACATTAACAGCAACCCTATTCCAGTGAATAATAATTGACAGAGAGAAAAGACACATGGTTTGTTCTTCACAGGCAGTGCCTTGGGAACATCAACAATTGCAGCCATGCTGCCCAGTATGTGAATTTGCTTTTACCACTACTGGGCAAGAAACAAACCATCATGCAAATGACAAGATACGTCATCAGTGGGTTTAAGGGGGTTGAGCAGAGTGCATGGAACCACTGTTGTTGCTTCTAAGGATGAAAGGGAGTGAGGATAAAGGTAAATGAAATGCAAATAGAAAAAGAAAAAAAAGACAGTGATGATATCCTAAATGTAATACCTTACCAACCACAACATTCCTATGAGTAAGGCAGAAAACTCAGCATTCTGCAACCAGTCAGGATTCCTAACCAAAAACCAAAACTAAAAAAATCCTGGCAGCCAGTTAGACAAGGTCACAGAAATCCCCATGCGGCACAACCTGACTCGGGGGCTGACATGAGTGAGACCCTATCAGCACATAATACCTCTGCTCTGAAATCTGAACTGGTTGCTGATTTGCTACCAGGCCAAGTTCAAGGTGTGTTTTCCATGTTACGGTTGCCATATAGTACTTGTTCTGCTCTTGTAAGAAATCAGTCCTTTAGTGAGGCAGCACTTACGCTTTGGAACTCCCTGCCTATTGACATTATCAGGTGCCTTCATTGTACTCTTTTTGATACCTGCTAAAACATTTTTGTTTACACAAGCTATTAGGCATGCATGTAGAAGCTATTATGTTTTTATCTATTTTTAACTCATTGCTGGTTTTATTATTTTGAATATTTTTAAATACCTGTCTTTAACTATTTTTGCCAATAATTTTATTGTTCTAATTCTTTCTGTAAACTGCTTTGTGATTTTTTTTTACAATAAAGTGGTATATAAATGTAGCAATTAAAATACATAAATAAATTGTAGAGTCACTGTGGTCCTTGGGTCTTTTTCCATTTTTAGGAACAAGGAATCTACCTTATACCTACTCGGAGCCATATGGTACCATGTAGATGAGTACTGATGACATGGACTAGCATTGGCTCTCCAGGATTCCAGGCAATAATCTTTTCCAAAGATTGAATTTTGGACCCTTGCATGCAAAGCATATGCCCTACCACTGAGCTACAACCCTTCCCCTGTTCTGTAAAAAAATCTTTTAAAATTGTTATTTTCAATTCAGTAATGAATGCACATCATACCTAGTGCAGATCCACACCATTCATTTAAAGCACATTCAACACACATTTGAAGCACATGAATCACACCGCAGAATCATGGGAACTACTATTTGTTAAGGGTGGTGGAAACTATAACTATGAGGGGGAAACTACAGTTCCCAGGATTCTTTAGGGGAATTTATGTGCTTTAAATGCAAATTGGATGTGCTTTAAACGTATTGTGTGGATCTACTTAATCAACTTTGCCTGCATGTAAATTGTTTTAATTAATTTTTTATAATGGAAATGAGCTATAAAGTTTACTGGGTGACCATGGGCTACTCACCATCTCCCAGCCTAATGTGCCCCTCAGGATGAATACAACAGAGGGGAGCCATGACTACCCCAAGGAAGAAGATACACTTAAAATGTAGAGGAAAAAATAATATACAACCATAGTGCGAAATCCGATACTTATAGGGACATAGTGTGAAAAAATATTTATATAAGAATGACTATCGAATATGTTCATTATTTACAAAACCTGTAAAGATATTTATAATGCAATCCTATGCAGGTTTACTCAGAAGCAAGTCCCAATGTGTTCAGTGGGGCTTACTCAAACAGGGAAGTGTGCAGAGAACTGCAACCTCAAGTGACAAGGAACTTCATTCACCCATCCCAAAATTCAGAAGCATGCCCCTTTAAGCTGTTTTGCAACTGTTTATACTTGTTTTTATGGTTATTGGATTTTAAAGGGATTTATTTATTATTGTGAGCTGCCTTGGCTTCCAGTCTGCAACCCTACCTCACAGGGTTGTTGGAAAGACTCCACACACACACACACATTGGAGATGTAAAAATACATACACCCCATATAATAGTTTATTGTCAAAACCAGTTGGTCATTGCAGAACATTTTTAAAAAATAAAATCAATATTAGTTTTCTACATGATAAAAGCAGTGATACCTATGTAAGCCCTGCCTATAATTGCTGTACAAAATAGGATTGGAGGGGGAGAGAAAAAATTACAACACTAACATAATTCTTTGCTATGTTCACTCAAAAGTACCATTAATTTACAGCACAATCCTAACCATGTTTACTCAAAAGTAAGTCCTATTGAATTCAACAGGGTTTACTCTGGGTATGTGGGTTTAGCATTGCTGCTTTACTCCCAGAAAAACAAGTACTGGAGCAAAGCTTCATATTGGGAAGGTTTTCAAAAACTTGCCCTCTTCAACAGCCCAGGAAAATTTAAACTTGTTTGACTCCTGTGCACAAGAGAGAAAAAGACTGAAAGCTGTATACTTACTCAATTGATGAGATTTTCAGAAAAGCTGGAAAAACACTAGTTTTCTGACTTGCAAAAGGCTCTCATTACTGCCTTGTCAATCACAACCCTGACTTCACTTATTGGCTATAAACCTGAAAGGGTAGGATTAGAGCAGCCGGCTACAAGCTCATTTAACTGAAGTACAGGGGGCGCCTGACATTTTGTTGTACATCTTGGGCACCAGACCAACTAGAAACATTTTTTTTTTTAAAAAAAAAGAAAGCTGAGAGTCTGGAGATTAAGGTGACTCACATGGAGACCTGGAGAACACCTCAAAAATCTGGAGTCTCCCAGCAAAATCCGGACGCCTGGCAACCCTATGGCTGAGTCAGTTGCCTCGATCTGCCAAATGGTAGAGTTATCTATCACCATAATACGAAATAAAGCAGATTTCCTCATGTGGAAGGCAGAGTATATGGAGGAAAGAGTTACTGTAGATGAGTGTCAGAATACATCTGTTCATATTACCATGTGGGAAAACTTCAAGATTTGCAGGGGCACATGGCACCTGTGCCATCTGATTGCGCAAGTGCTGCTTCCTCTTTGGTACCTGTGTATTGGGGGATCACGATGCAAATTGTGTGGAAGAGCAGCCTTGTTCCTTTGACTTCCTTGTATTGACAGTAAGCATCTTTCGGGGAGGGGGGGACACCTAGATGTTTTAGTTCCATGGCAACATCTTGTTTTTAAAGACCTTCCTTTTTTCTTGCTGTCTATAGATGCCTCTGTTCTAATTCTCCAGCACAACTGTCAACGGCGTTTGGGAATGAAACCTTGGCCTTCCAGTCCTCTGACAGCACCCATTGTCCTTGCTATAAGGAGAAAAATATTTCTGAAATTGCTGCACACACATCCAAACACACACAGAGAGAGACTCTGACACCACATGTAAACCTGAATGAATGAATGAATTTATTTTTTTTAATTTATTTAAACCTAACACCACCAGCTACACAGACTGTATTTTTAAATACATTTATGAGCCTATTTGATGTTTGCACAAACACGTCACATCATTTTAAAAACGTTCTCTTTCTATACAGCTTCAAAAAGATAGGTACTGTGTGTCAGAGCAGGCATTAAATGATCAAAACTTATTCAATGCCACTTACTGTGTAGGAAGTCATCCTCTAGCTGTTTGCCTTGACCACAGGCGACATCAGGGTACCTCATGTTTTCAAAGTAGAACAGCTTTGGAGGTTAGGGGAAGGTTTTTTTTTTCTTTTCCAAAACAAAAAAGGGGAAAGCAGGTGCAATTGCTATAAAGTTTGAGGATCTCAGGGACAAACAAACTTACTGGAATATTTGAGAGGCCTGGTTTGAATTTCTGGATGGTTTGTTATTGTTTTTGAAAACACACAGTGGTTTAAAATGATAAAATCATAGATTGGAAAGTAACCAAATACGTTTTGCACTCCAGCATCCAGCCCTGGCAGGTGGCTAACAACAGTTACTTAACAATCTTCAAGGAAGGCTATTTCACACCCCTTTTAAATAGCATATTCCAACACAGAGCTACTTTTAGAATGAAGGGCTTCTGGAGATTTAGTTGTCCAGGGTCTCAGGGAGTCTTACACCCCTTACTTTTGGGGAGCAGGCTTCCAGCAAGGTCCTTGTGTCTCCAGCATCCTACTAGCCAATCAACATGAAAGGGGAATGTGTTAGCCAGTGAGAAGAGTCTTCTAACATGCTTCCTTGCCCTTTACTGCTGATTGGAGGCAATCAGAGTGAAAGGAGGTAAGTCAGCCACTGAGAACACTCTTCTCAGTAGCTAACACTCTTTCTTGCTTATTGGATCCTAGGGACTTCTGTTGTTGTGGGAGAAGATGTTAATAAGGAAGTCATTCTCAACCCAGCAGCAAAAAAAAGGGGGGAGGAGTATGGTTATGACTAACATGAAGAGACCCCACACCTCTGAATATGCCACTACACTACTGGTCCTGAATCTTCCAACATTCAGCTTCTTTGGATGTCCACAAGTTTTAGTTTTATGACAGAGGCAGAAAAACTTCCCCTTCTCTATGCCATGCATAATTTTATACACATCTATCATGTCACCTCTTACTGACCTTTCCTTTGTACTAAAAAGCCCCCAATGCTGCAACCTTTCCTCATAGGGGAGTCCCTCCATCCCCTTGATCGTTTTGGTTGCCCTTATCTGAACCTTTTCCAACTCAATACCCTTCCCCCGATCTCCCCAAGGTACAGGTCTCTTCCCTCCCCCCCATAACCTTCCCCATCCCTTCTCTCCTGATGTCGCCTCCATTCCTTCCTATGCGCAAAGCGCAAACCAGCCGGCAAGCAGCCTCTGCCGAGTGAGAAACACAGAGAGACCCGTGCACCCCAAGCCTGCAGATGGCCACCGAGGGGATGCGCTGCTAGGGCTGGGATGAGGCGCCTTTGGCGTTCCACTCCCTATCTACTTCAGCAGACCCCGGAGGAGGCGAAGCTGATGTCAGGAGCTGCTGGAGGGGGCTGGCAGCACTGGAGCCTCTGGCACCCCTCAAGCATTGTGCCCTCCTGCCACACTTACCTTGCTTACTGTGTTACGCCGGCCCTGACAGCTACTGTTGGCTTAAGCCATTCCCTTAACTGTAGCCAGCCATTCGGGGATCTGACATGAGGTGGGCAGGGCCCATGCTCCATATCCAAAAGGCCTCTCAAAGAGTCCTTTCTTGAGAGAGCAGGAACTCACCACACTCCTTCTTGATTCAAGATTCAGCCCAATACCAGGCATAAGATACAGGAAGATTTATGAAAGGCCCTGTAGGATAAATCACAGAGAATATATATAATGGACAAGTGCTGTGAGGAAGGCAAAAACGCAGTACCTATAGCAGCCATTTCTGATTCTGGGTAAAATTCCTTCACAGCCCCATTTACCAGTGGCTTACACTGGGTCCATAGCTGTATGCAACATAATGTAATGCTACCATAGCAACACAATGTAAAGGGGGTGGACAGACAGGGAATCAAAAAACACAATAGCCAGGTCTGTGGAGAAGCTGTCCCTAATACCTGTCGTATCCAGGTCGGGACTCAGGAACCAGACCAGTTGGTGAAAGCAATTCAGTTTTTATTAAAGTAATATCCAGACATAGGCTACGCCTTCTCATGAAGTTTCACTACAAAACCTAACCTGCGACTTGAAAGAGAGTTGACAGAACAAGGAACCACTGTTCCCCCTGTCCCTTAAGAAGGGGGTAATCGAGCGCGAATTCTCTCACTCTGCCTCAAAGTGCTCTCATCCACAACCCTCCTCTCCTCCCTCTTTTGCCGCCTCTTTTGCTGTCGTCTTGTGCATGGCGAAGGGAGTGCTACTGCCCCCTCCCCTTCTGAGGACTCTGACTCAGGTATGGAGGAAAGCGGGGGAGGCAATGCTTAAAGCATCTGGCTGATTCTCCTTGCTTTTCTCTGGATCAGGAGGGGGTTGGATTCCCCCTAGCCCTCCCTCCTTCTCCAACTGCTCTGAGCTCGAAGGGGGAGAAGGCGTGGGAAGCTCACGGGAAGGATCTGTGTCTGTTGGACTTTCAAGGTCTTTGCCGCCAGACAGTTCTATCTCTGGGATTCCCTCCCCCTCTTCTGCTTCTGCTTCACATGGCTCTGGCCAAATGACCCCCTCCCTCTCCTCATCTTCTGAAACCTCAGGGCCCCAATCCTGCATCCTGACAATACCCATGAGTGGACCAGAGATAAAAAATTCTCCTGTCCTTCGCAGGCTGAGCACAGGTCCTTTCACCAGCAACCTTCTAACTGGTGGGGTGGGGGTGGGAGCCTGTCTTGAACTGCTGTCAGCAGCCACTGAACAGGTGGCACCCCATTTGTTCCTTCTGACTCCCAGTGCAGGCACAAAGAGAATTCTTCCAGCAAGCAGTGATGCAGGCTTAGATATCAATTTTCTTACCTGATTTGATTATTGTAACTTTCAGTTTCCTTTTAACAGATCACACTATTTTTTAAATAAATTTTCCTTTCAAAATTAAATTGAATTACTGGGCAATTGCTACTATATGCTGATTTTGATAGCATTGCATTCACAACAAAGGTAACACCAGATCCTGCATCTAACTGAATTTCAGTTATTGCCTTCCATCGAGAGTGCCCTTTCCTGTTGCTGTCTCTTTGTCTAACTCTTCCACCATCTAAGACATAATTGTTTTATTGTACCTAGACTGTTTCGTAACTCTTGGACATTCCAGTTAGTCATCCACTACTACTGACTTATTAAGCTATTCCCTTGGTATCTCAAAGTTTTCCACATGGCCAGGAGGGTAATAAGTCCCTAATGCTATATTTCGGCCTGGAATTTCTACTTATGTCTAATGACCTGTGGACACACTGAAAAATTCCTGGAAAAGATCTCCAGCCAAGAACCCCCGCGTTCTGGAAGCAGCAGTGTTCCAATCAAATTGCCTGTAAAGCAAGGCAATAGACTGCAAAGTGATAACATTAAATGTGTCCTATAAGTAGATATTACCCTGTCTTCATGGCCACTTAGTTCACATAACTCATATGGTCGTTTATAAATTGCATTGCCATCATGAACACCTTTCCATATACTTTATTTGTCCTTGTAGTCTTAAAAAAAAACCCATACCCATTAGTTATCAGTCAAAGCAGGAATGGAAATGTCCTACAAGGTCACCCATCTAAAAACAGATGTTCTTGTAATTTATGACAATAAACATGTGATTGTGCTTTATTCAATTAAATATCAGGCAATAAATTAGGAGAAGTATTATCTTGCAGGAAATTCAACAGCCTGGTTCAAGTGCCTTCCCATTTATTTCACTGAGAAGGTACAAAGTTCTAAAATGTGTTTGTAAATAGTTTGCAAGGTATCTGTTTTATTAGACAGAGAAGTGGCAGCAACAGAGAGTAATACACAAAACATTTGCCTTTATTCCAGTTTATAAATTATGCTTCTGCTTCCTTTTTTCATTTAGGGATGAGACAATTTCCTGTGCTCCATTTCTTTTATTGTGTTACTAGTCTGATCTGCTCTCTGTACTACTTTGCTTACATTCCAGCTTAACCAGGAGAATTTCTAGATGTAATTCTGGAATTGAAGCATGATCAGTTTGCTGCAGCTTTCATCGACATGGTTTCACATTACTTCTTTTTGACTTTTTGAGTTCTCAAAGAACTCAAATGTGAAATTGCTGATCTGCTAACTAAAATATGTAACTTGTCCCTTGGGTCCTCCTCCATGCCTGAGGACTGGAAAGTGGCAAATGTAACGCCAATCTTCAATCTTCAAAAAGGGATCCAGAGGGGATCCCGGAAATTACAGGCCAGTTAGCTTAACTTCTGTCCCTGGAAAACTGGTAGAAAGTATTATTAAAGCTAGATTAACTAAGCACATAGAAGAACAAGCCTTGCTGAAGCAGAGCCAGCATGGCTTCTGCAAGGGAATGTCCTGTCTCATTAACCTATTAGAATTCTTTGAGAGTGTCAACAAGCATATAGATAGAGGTGATCCAGTGGACATAGTGTACTTAGACTTTCAAAAAGCGTTTGACAAGGTACCTCACCAAAGGCTTCTGAGGAAGCTTAGCAGTCATGGAATAAGAGGAGAGGTCCTCTTGTGGATAAGAAATTGGTTAAGAAGCAGAAAGCAGAGAGCAGGAATAAACGGACAGTTCTCCCAATGGAGGGCAGTAGAAAGTGGAGTCCCTCAAGGATCGGTATTGGGACCTGTACTTTTCAACTTGTTCATTAATGACCTAGAATTAGGAGTGAGCAGTGAAGTGGCCAAGTTTGCTGATGACACTAAATTGTTCAGGGTTGTTAAAACAAAAAGGGATTGCGAAGAGCTCCAAAAAGACCTCTCCAAACTGAGTGAATGGGCAGAAAAATGGCAAATGCAATTCAATATAAACAAGTGTAAAATTATGCATATTGGAGCAAAAAAATCTGAATTTCACATATACGCTCATGGGGTCTGAACTGGTGGTGACCGACCAGGAGAGAGACCTCGGGGTTGTAGTGGACAGCACGATGAAAATGTCGACCCAGTGTGAGGCAGCTGTGAAAAAGGCAAATTCCATGCTAGGGATAATTAGGAAAGGTATTGAAAATAAAACAGCCGATATCATAATGCCATTGTACAAATCTATGGTGCGGCCGCATTTGGAATACTGTGTACAGTTCTGGTCGCCTCATCTCAAAAAGGATATTATAGAGTTGGAAAAGGTTCAGAAGAGGGCAACCAGAATGATCAAGGGGATGGTGCAACTCTCTTACGAGGAAAGGTTGCAGCATTTGGGGCTTTTTAGTTTAGAGAAAAGGCGGGTCAGAGGAGACATGATAGAAGTGTATAAAATTATGCATGGCATTGAGAAAGTGGATAGAGAAAAGTTCTTCTCCCTCTCTCATAATACTAGAACTCGTGGACATTCAAAGAAGCTGAATGTTGGAAGATTCAGGACAGACAAAAGGAAGTACTTCTTTACTCAGCGCATAGTTAAACTATGGAATTTGCTCCCACAAGATGCAGTAATGGCCACCAGCTTGGACAGCTTTAAAAGAAGATTAGACAAATTCATGGAGGACAGGGCTATCAATGGCTACTAGCCATGATGGCTGTGCTCTGCCACCCTAGTCAGAGGCAGCATGCTTCTGAAAACCAGTTGCCGGAAGCCTCAGGAGGGGAGAGTGTTCTTGCACTCGGGTCCTGCTTGCGGGCTTCCCCCAGGCACCTGGTTGGCCACTGTGAGAACAGGATGCTGGACTAGATGGGCCACTGGCCTGATCCAGCAGGCTCTTCTTATGTTCTTATGTTCTGAGTAGACATGTATAGGATTGCACTATGAATGAACTGCAAGTTACAGCTAACTGCAGGCATTGCACAGGAAATTACTCATCCAGGAAATTTAAAGAGTACTCTTACTTAAGAACAGAAGAGCCCTGCTGCATCTGGCCAGTGGCCCACCCAGTCCTGCTTACGGTACTTGCAATGGCCACTGATGCCTATGGGAAGCCCATAAGCAGGACATGAGTGCAACAGCACTCTCCCCACTTGTGATTCCCAGCAACTGTTATTCAGAGAGAGTGAAGGTAGAACACAGCCATCAGGGCTTGTAGCCTTAACCACCATGAATTTGTGTAAATTGGTGGCCATCACAAAAAAAATTCTAAGGCACACCTTTCACGTTCATCATTGGACTACAATCTCCCCATCTCTGTGACCTCAAAATTATAATCACTGACGCCAGCTTCCACTGTCACAGCCTTTCCTATCTGGGTTATAGTGAGTTTATCTTAATGAATGTTGTGTGGGAGGGAGACAAAGAAACTAGACACCATGATGTCCATTTCTACCCTCAGTTCAAAAGTATTTGGTACCTTTGGGTTGTATCCAATATTAGTTGTTATCAGAGTAAATCCACTGAAATTAATAGACCTAAGGTAGTCATGCCCTTCAATTTCAGTGGCTCTACTCTGAATGTGACTAACATGGTATGCAATTGTTTCCACTTTACCTCATATTACCTCATATTACTTCTCCAGAGTGTCAAGATGTTAACAGCTTCATATTAAAGACGTGCTGTCAAGACTTTGCATTTGTTTTATACTATTTCTGAACCAATTCTCCATTTTGAGCTTTTCTCAACATTAGTTTTACTATAATCCCAATGCTGTTTCTGCTCTTGAAGATTTTTTTCCCTGGCTTCATGAAATTTATACAAGCAGCAAGAAAGGAGGAGGAGGAGGAGGAGGAGGAAACCGTGAGACACATAATATGAAAGGGTGTTGTTTTTTTTTACCTGTTAGGTAAAAATAATATTCTTAGAATCCTAAATCATTGTTGTACATAATCTCAATAGATGACAATAAGATACTTCCAACAAGACATTAATAAGCTCACAAGAATGATATTCATAGACCTGCCAAGTCTCATTCATTTTTCATTTCTCATTCATACTTCTCATTTCTGCTGACCATTTCAAGCTATTTGGGGAAAGTCCATGTACAACCAAAATGAGTCATGATCAGTTCCAAGCCCTCCTATGAAAATGGGGCACTTCCTAAGATGATCACAACTTTTCCTGTTACAAGGACATTTTAACACCTCAAACAATTTATTTCTAATCTCAAAATGATATCTTGGGCATTTTCACCCCACCCCTGATTTTCTATCAGTGTGTCTGCACACGAGGCAGGAATCTCTGTGCAAGAGGCAAAAGTCTCAGGAAAAATATAAATCCTTATGGGTCAATGGCAAACAAGTACCAAGAAAGTACTTGTAGACAATTTTCTATAAGACAATACAAAAACACACACTCAAAGCAATGGTATGGAGTGTTTGCTTTCAAGGCACTTTTCAGTATCATCTTCCCCATTTCTGTAGGATATATTTTGCCCTTTTTTCAAATACAGTAAATAAGCAATAAAGGCCATAGCTCCCAAATGGTCAAAGATACAGGAACAGTCATTTAGAGAGTTTTACAGCTGGGAATGGCTGGAGAATTCTCTGTCCGACAACAATTTTGAAAAAAAAGTCTTCCCAGTTTTCAATTCTTCTGTATTCTGTGGAATGTTTGAAGAGATTGAGCTCCTAACCAACAGATGCATTTTTGACACTAAACCATCTCATTTATTAGCAGAGTTCCATTTTGAATCTAAAAATAGTCTAGCATTTCCATTTTGGGTTTTAGTTCATTCATCAGTGTTCTACACATCAGGCATCCATATGTGTGTTGCTATTAGATCTGGGTTCACAATTTCTGTGAGCATCAAGAACATTCTCCCTACCTGGAGCATACAAGCTGGGTGAGAAGAACATGTCCCAGCCCCTTCCTTGGAAGAAAACCTAAGGGAAGCTATAGGAAATATCTCGTAGCTTTCTATAGCCTAGACAACATGTAGCAAGTGGTGATGTGCTTATATAAAACAGAGGATCTCTTGGGGCCTTGATTTCACTGTATGCTAATTGGAAAGAGAAAAAGAAAAATCATTGCGTGGTGGAAAAAAATGGTTTCCTGGGCCAGGAAGACAACTTTTGGATGAACTGGGATTTTGTATTGTGGCCTCTAAGCGTAGACTGGAAAGCAGTTTGGAATACGATGCGTTTCTTTAGCAAATTATCCAAGCTAGGAACTGAAACGATGAACCCATACCTAACATTGGCAAAATATGGGTGGTATCCAACAAAGTAGTTCTGTTAGTGCAAGGATTTCCATGTGCATAATGGAACTCCCTCTCTTCTCTCCCCTGTGCCCTTCCTATATCTGCTCCAGTAAACCCAGAACAGATTTCGCGGGATGCAAGGAGTGAAGAGAGGGAGGGGAAATTCTATTGCACAGCCAGTAGTCCTTGTAGTAATTGAACCACTTCATTGGATTTTCTTCATTTAAATGTTTTATATTTTGATGATTTATCCCAGCACAGCATAGTAAAAACAAATGCAACACACATACATATATCGTAGCATTGTTGTAGGATTTCATTCCTAGTTTAGAGCTATTTTACACTTACATATTCAATGTTTCATTTAAATGGGAAACATGGAAGACCAGCATTTGGATTCACTGTAGCAGAGTGGCTAAGAGTTAGACTAAAAATATTTATTTATTTATTTATTGCACTTGTATACTGCCCCATAGCTGAAGCTCTCTGGGCAGTTTACAGCAATCAAAAAGATTAAAACAAATATACACCTTAAAACACATATTTTAAAAACAATTTAAAACACAATTTTAAAATTTAAAACAATATAAAAACAATTTTAATATTAAATGGATTCAACATCTGATCTTGTTTATTGTTATTAAATAACAGTTGTGGAGAGCCGCTGATCAGGATTAGGGCCATTCCCTCTCTGCCATAATCCTGCCAAAAATCACCCTCCCCAGCTGAGCTGCTATTTGGTCCATGAGGTGGAGTGCTCCCTTTCCACATGAGAGGCAGTGAAAAACCTCTCCTTGATGGCAACTGATGTGCAGGTGTCATGGGTCCCTGCAATCCCCAACAAGAAATGATGTTCCACAGATCATTTGCAGCCAATGACAAGCTACATATTTTCTCCTCCTCAGTGGCAAGGGATGTGTGGTGTGTGATTTTCTGCCAGGGATCACAGCACTTGTAGTAAATTCCCATTACCCCTGTTGGTAAAATACTGTATATTCTGTGCACCAGTTATTGCTGAGGAGAGTTGGGGGACACCGCCACCACCAGCTCCACCTGATCTAAGATAAGGTTTTTGTGTGTTTCTTTTTTGCTTGGGGAAAATTGCTATAGATAAGCATGTGTGAATGATCCATCTGGAGTCATGTGGTTGTATCTCACCAGGTACCTGGAGGATGATAACAACTGTGTGACATATAAGTTGGGTGAGGGCTGACTATTTGAATACTTCCTCTGAAAAAAAACCCTCCCATCTCTGCCTTTAAAAAAATGGGGTTATGGTGGCAGAGGTTAAGCTCATCCCTGTTTAGTTCTTTCCATTTGTTAATTTTATTATAGTTTATATTGCCTCTGCATGTTAAGTGTTTTAACCTGCTCTGAGCCTAAAGGAACATGCAGGCTACAAATCTGCATACATAAATTGGAAAGCACACCATCTGTTTAACCTCTCAGCCTCAGTATTAGAAGACTGAAAGAAAATGTTTTAAACAATATTTATGTGTGAGCCAATTATAGCTCAGAGCATTTAAAAAAAAGGCCATCCAAGGTAGTCTCTATAACACACCCTTGTGAAGAAATGTGCTCTTATGGTTCTTTAGCTGTTTTTCTATGCTGAATGAAAAATGAACTTTTGGATGAAACCATAATAAAGGAAAGAGCTCTTCTAATTCTTTGATAAATAAATCTCCTTGGGTAACAAGTTGTAGATAAATGCTACAATTAATATGCAGTTTCTATATCAATGATAGAGGGGCAAATTTGTCAATTTCAGTTTCCCTCAGTTTCTCATTTTCCACATTTCTCCACATTTCCACATCAGTTTGCATTTTTTAAAATGTAAATGATGTAAATTCATCAGCATATTAGTGTTAATATCTCCTGATATACAAATGTTTCTATGCAATTTTCCCTGATATACACATTTTTTCAAAGCAATTTCCCCTTATAATGCCTTTTTGTATGTTATTTTTGTGAATATATGCATTTTTATGTAAACTTTACCTCAGTATATGTATTTTTGCACACATTACTTAGCTGGGGAACTGCATAAGTTCAAATTTTGAAGGACAGCTGTGTTTCAGTTTCCTAATTGTTTCAGATAGTGCAAATTAGGTAGGTGGGTGGATGGAGTGGAAATTCAATTCAGTTTGCATTTATAGCTAAATCTATCAAATCTGCACTTCCCCAAAAATATGAGAAATGAAAGACAGCCATCCTTCAAAATTCGCACGTATCTAAATTTTGTGATGCAGTTCTCCAACCTAGTAATGTTTACAAAAATAGATACACTGTGGGAAAGTGTGCATAAAAATGCATATATTAGCAAAAATAACATACACTAATGCAAGGGAAAACAGCTTTGCAAAAATGTGCATATTACAGAAAATATGCACTACAATGTTGGAGAATTTTCATAAGGTTATTTGAAAAAAAAGAAATTTCAAGTTGCTGTAGAAATGTGGAGAACTGAATTTAAGATTGGAAACATGAGGAATTGACAGAACAAGAATGGGCAAATCTTTCCTTCCCTACCAATCTCTAATACAAAAAGTTTTCAGTCCCAAAGTTGCTCTCATAAGTTGATTTCAATACCTACTCAGGGCCAGTTCTAAAGGGTGGCCAGGTTGGGCACTGGCCTGAGGGGGGGGGGAAAGGCTAGGAAAGCAGAGGCTAAACTACTAGAGGAACAACTAATGGACAAATGGCATGCGGCCTTAACTGTGTAGTTCTGCCCTTAAGCTCAGGGCTTTTGTCAGTGCAAGTGAACCAATCTTGATTGGGATACTAATATGCTGGTAGGGGGACTTTAACCCTTTGCCTTTCTTGCAGTCCTAATCCCAATCAGGGGCCTCATGCCTTCGGTTTGCACTGAAAAAAAAGGGGGGGGGAAACCAGGAGACCTATGTCTGTAATTTGCCAATGCAAATTGCAGACACAGGGGCCCAATCCCATACCAACCACAAGACTAGGGTCTTGATCTGGATTGGGAAGCCCTGCATTGACAATTTGTTCACGTGTGGGGGCCCTGCACTGCAGGACAGAACTGTGCAGCTAGGGTCATGTGTAGTTTGGCCTTGAATTCACTTTAATATTTCCTTTCAGAAAAGATATAGCTTACAAAATATGGGAGTGGCCATTAACAACTTTGGTCCAGGTTGAGAATGGGGGAGAATTTCAACTCAGTTTGTTTTTAAAGGTGAGCCTACCTAATTCACACTTTTTGAAACAACATGCAAATAGAAGCCCAGCCATCCTTTGAAAATTGCACTTATCCAAATTTTGCAGTGCAGTTCCCTAGCCAAGTAATATGTACAAAAATGCAAATGGTAGGGTAAAGTGTGCATAAAAAGCATATATTCATGAAATAACATTGAACTACATTGTATTATGGCCAACTGCTTTGCAAAAATGTATGTTCTAGACAAATTGCAAGTAAAAATGTGTATATTAGGACAAATTCACACTAAAATGCTGACATGAGGACTTTTTCTCTTTTTTAAAAAAATCATAAGCTGATGTGGCAATGTGGAGAACTGAACTTAAGCCTGGAAAAATGAAAAACCATTTTGGACAAACCAAAATGGTCAGATCCATCCCTAGGTCTAGAACTGCCTTGCCCAATCACTGAGGTCTTTGAAGGAGGCACTGTTAGATGTCTCCCATGGCTCAGACACAAGGCTCATCTCTACCAGGAGCTATATGTTCAATACTGTGGGCCCAATTCTGTGGTACTCATTCCTGGCTTAGATCAGACACGCCTCCTTCTTCCTGTTAAATATATAGTGCTTGGTGATGACTTTTTTTAAAAAAATTTCAACGGGCATTTTAATTAGGTTTTCTTCTGATTTCATGATTAACTTTTATGTAGCCATTGACAGATTGTTAGATGTAGACTGGGGACACCGTAAAGATATGCTTATCCATGAAACTCAGTAGGTGGTGCTGAGTCAATCACTATTTATTTGCCCTATCTGTTTATTTCCGCTACAATATCACAGTGTTTTAGTGATAACATAAAAGGAGAAGGAACCATGTATGTTGCACTCCTTGTACAAAGGATGGAAGAAACCAAATAAAAAATACAGTTCCTTCCAAACCAGCAGCTTGTTCCACCAGTAGAAAGCCTTTGTACAGACATAGATCCACATACTCTCCTTCACCTTCCTGACTGTACATTCAAAGGTTTGTACCAAGAAATCCAAATCATCACAGTGAAAATTAGTAACATGATTACCTAGTGTAACAGAGTGTCAGCGTGACATTCTGGATTTACCCAGAGTGTACAAATTCATCTTGAAGCAGCTGACAGAAGGAGCAGCCACTCAGTTCTCTGCTTTGCTGCTGATGGTGCTTAGCTTGTGATTTATTCTATAATGGGATTTTCAAGATTCCCAACATTCTAGAAATCAACTATTATTTCCATCTGGCGACACTGTGCCTCAATAGTCCCACTAACTGCCCTTCATAAAAGACAAAAATTGCTCGCATCATTTCACTGATGGTATTAAATCTGATTTGCTTGTCAAATACAAGGAAGACCTTCAGCATTTGGCATCTAACAGTGGCCGATTAGCATTTGGGAATGGCTGAGAAAACAAACAACTCAAGTAATTAGACATCTAAGTAAAAAAGCTTACTTGGCAGAAATCCAGTGCCCATATATTAATGGAAATAGCTATTACAGCAACTTTTGTTATTGCTGTTCTCAGGAGATCCAGCAATACAAATAACAAAGATGCACCAACTGTTCTCAACTGGGTTGATCTATTACAGCCAGGGAACTAACTCACAAAATCTGTTATTCCAGCATGAGCTCTAATATGTGTTTAACTTCTAAACTGTAACCACCTTTTATTTCCCTGTATTTTTTGTCAGCTAGTGAATGATAAAGAAGATTAATAGGTTATATCTATGGAGTGCTTAACTTTGCAAAGAGCACTATTATATCAGCATAGAAAATGACATTTTCCCAGAAACTAGGTTAGCATGAGTGATGCATTGGGGATGAATTTTCAGTACTTTAAAATCCAGATAGTCTATAATTATTAAATATGTCACAATGTGCATTGCAAATCATTGTGCTTTAGGGATGGGGCAAGTCAGTCTGTTTCTGGTTTCTGGCACTTTCATATCTGTTCACCAATAAGTCCACTCTCACATTTTCCACATAAATCTGCATGAGAATTTGCATTTAAATAATATTTAAAATTTATTTTCTCTCAAAATTCCTAAACATATTTTCTCTGAAAAAGAAATGCTTTTTTAATGCTTGATGCTTTAAAAAAAAATCCAAGAATTACGTTGGAACATTCAGGAAGTGTGAAATCTGGTGGATAACTTAAAATGCAATTACATGCTAATATAGGAGGTGCAAATGAGAATTCATACTTTATTGTGCTCTATGAGGGGCCACCCTTGAAGACCACTGAAACACTTCAACTGGTCCAAAATGCAGCAGCCAGATTACTGGCTGGGATTCCATTTAGAATTAGCATAATCCCTGTTTTAAAACAACAGCATAAGTTGCCAGTTCATTTCTGGGCCCAATTTAAAGTGCTCATATTAGTATTTAAAGCTCTAAATGATTTAGGGCCCACATCTCTAAAAGACCACCTCCTTCTCTACAGCCCCTGTCAAGATGTTGTGGAATTCCCTCCCCACAGAGGTACATCTGGCACCTTCATCATATAGTACCTTTGAAACCTGAGATATGTATTTTCAGGACCCACCTTGTTCCTGTGACTATATATTTTAATATTGAATATAACTGTTTCTAACATTGAATTTTATATGGTTGTAACCCACCCTAGGAAATGATGGTGAAGGGTGATTAATAATGATGATGATGATGATAAATTCATTATGGAATTCACAAAGATTGAATTCCTCAAGCATCCCTAACATGATTCAATGGACAGCTGCAATCAGTTCTAAATCTATTGATCTGGACCCCAATTACAGACATCATTATAGACATAAACATCCTTTGTTAAACATGATCAACAATTCAGCCTAATTTCTCTGGATCTCTGACCCAATTAAGTGTTTCCTTCCCCCACCACTGTTGGGTAGGGATGGGTGAGAATTTTGATTCAGTTTGCATTTCAAGCAGAATTTATTAAATTTGCACTTTCCTAAACAATATGAGAACTGAAACACAGCCATCCTTCAAAATTTATTTATTTATTAGAATTTTGGGATGCAGTTCGCCAACTAAACAATATTTATAAAAATGCATATATTAGGGGAAAGTGTGCATAAAATGAATATATGAGTAAAAATAACATTTTAAAAGGCATGATGCGATGAAAAACGGCTTGCAAAAATGTGTACCTTTGTCAAAACTGCCTCAAATACGTGTTTATTTGGAGAAATTTGCACTAAAATGGTGGAGAATTTTCATGAGGATTTTTTTTAAAAAAATCGCAGATTGCTGCAGAAATGTAGAGAACTGAATTTATCATTAGAAAAGTGAGAAACTGAGAGAATTGAAATTGACAGATCTTTCCATCGCTACTATTGGGCTTGGGTGGAGATGAAAGGCACTGAACTAGGAGCCTTCAGCATCACTGATATTCTCCATTACTGAACTTTAGCCCCTTCCTAAAACCATGGAGAAGTGAATGAGAAGTGTGGGTTACTTATATCATCAGCACCATCACTGCCACTGATCATTTGGATTAATAGGTAAGCTGGTTTTAAGTGGAAAAGCAGCTTCCTTAGTTGTTCCCAGTGAATGGCTGCAGTTAAAGCAAAACAAAGCATTTGAGTTACTTCTGGGTACTCTTGTAGTTCTAACTTGCCCACATAAACGTCTTTCTAAGATTAAAGCTAATATGAAACGAACATTTACCTTTTGGATTTTTGGCTTATTGAGAAGATATTAGTGTGAAATTTACCTTTCAAGAAAGAACATTGTACCCAATTCTGCCCAACAGATCACAAACAATTTCTATAGTATACAGCAGGAACACTAAACTGACTTCCACTTAGGAGGCCAATTAACTACAATGAATGTGCCATTAAGGGATGTAGCATGCTTTCTGAAGTGATACTAAGGTTGTGGCTGCAATGCAACATGAGATGCATCTCCCTCCCACTGCCATGCCACAATGATGATCCAGCAATGCTAGCTTGATGATTGTATAACCATAGCTGATGTATGAAGGAGCCTCATACTATTTTTCTAATTGAGTAATTCAGTAACACAGGGTTTGGCTCCGCTCTTGGATTGCCTCTCCTACACTAGAAAATCATGGATATAGTTTTTCTGAAAACACACAAGCTTCACATGGGAACATGCAGGACAGCATGGAGATAGAACACTGAAATTTGACATAGAATAATAACAAGCTTCTCATATAAAGGAATCATAATAGACTGATTCACAAGCCAGTTTAACTGAAGTATTTGAATTTAATCCAGTTTTCCTAACAACTGCATTTATTATACAGCACTTTAGCATGTTCACAAACATTCTCTCTAATCTTGACAACAGTCCTGTAACAAGAGCTTTACCCTAGCTGTGTGAGCAGCTCTTGTGTAGCTGTGATAATTTTTTAATGATCCAACCTTGTAGTTGTGGGCTAATCATGCAGGAAGATCTAATCATGGAATCAGCAGCCTGATAATTCATAAATATGGCTATGATTAGAGTTACCAGGCCTCCGGTCTTTGGCCGGCTCCCCGGTTTTTGGGGGGCCCTCCGGCTCTCCGGCTAGCACCCTTTAATCTCCAGACTCTCAGCTTCAATTTTTTTTAAAAAAAGTTTCTAGGTGGTCTGGTTCCCGAGATATACACCAGTCGCCCCCTCACGACTGTTTAATCTATTTAACTGATACGATGCTGAAGTTGGTTCCTAGTTCCCAGTTCCTTATTTGCTTGAAAGTTCAAAACACTAAAAAAGAAGAGTTGACAACTACAGCAACTTCAAACCAAAGTTAACATGTATCTGAACCCCAAAATATATGTTGGGGTACCCTGTACGATATATCACTGTGATTGGGAGACTCTCCCCATCAAGAATAACAATACATTTATGCAATCAAAACCATCAGGCTTCTGATATTATCATAAATACATAATGATGTCATAAAATCATAAAATATTAGTAACTGGAGGTGCCCACCCCAAACTCTGCTCTGGGCCAGGACAAATCATATACCCCAGGAAAGGGGAGGGTGTCCTCTACGAGATGCCACTGCATCCCACCTGGCCCAGAGCTTCTGCTGGGTGCAGGGGAAGGATGAGGGCATCTCTGCAAAATCAAAGCAGACAAAAACATACAGGAAAAATAAGTAACTGGGGGTGCTCACCCCAAAACTGCTCTGGGCCAGGACAAATCATATACCCCAGGAAAGGGGAGGGTGTCCTCTACGAGATGCCACTGCGTCCTGCCTGGCCCAGAGCTTCTGCTGGGCACCAGGCACGCATGGGTGCATCAATGCAAAATCAAAATGGACAAAAACACATAGAAAAAAATAAGTAACTGGGGGTACCCACCCCAAAATCTGCTCTGGGACAACACAAATCATATACCCCAGGAAAGGGGATGGTGTCCTCTACGAGATACCACTGCGTCCCGCCTGGCCCAGAGCTTCTGCTGCACACAGGGCACAGAAGAGGGCATCTATACAAAATCAAAGCAGAAAAAGACATACAGGAAAAATAAGTAATTGGGGGTGCCCCCCCAAAACTCTGCTCAGGGCCAGGACAAATCATACACCCCATGAAAGGGGAGGGTGTCCTCTATGAGATGCCACTGCATTCTGCCTGGCCCAGAGCTTCTGCTGGGCACAGGGGAAGGATGAGGGCATCTATGAAGACAGAAAGGGTAGAGAATCTTCTTACTCTTATTCATTTCTCAGACCTCTTTCTGAAGTGAAGGGTCAAATCTGTAAAGAAGTTTGGAGCAGCCACATTAAAAGATAAGGGCAGGGCATTTCAGGCAGGGGGATGCTAACCCTGCTTGGATATGGATGTCTTTGCTGAGGATCCCTAGTCAAGCTTTAACAACAGCACAATACAAACTATATCTACTCAGAAGTAAGTCCTGTTGAGTTCTATGGGGGCTTAGTCCCTTAGTACGTGTGTTTAGAATTGCAGCCTTCAGGGGCATCCATCTTTACTCCCGAATGCTCCCATCTAACATCTCCACAACACTAGGCTCCTTTCTTCCTACAGTGGCCTTCTGGTGACTGGCCTGGCCTGAAGGCACTTAAACCCTTCTTGCCGAAAGCAAGTAGGCTTGATTAAATGTTCCCTACCCAGGCTCCATCTTTTAGCTAAGATGTCTAGCTTAATTTCCAGTCAGATATTTTTTTAATTGTACGCTCCAAGCAACTGTGATTGATGCTTAATGTATCATGCTTAATGACATCACTTGGGCCCACCCCGTGACATCACTTGGGCCCGCCCCGTGACATCACTCGGGCCCGCCCCTAACATCTCAGGTTTTGGGATGCTTCTGATCTGGCAACCCTAGCTATGATAGAATTGGTATCTGAACCAGAGACTGTCTGGTTCCCAGCTCACATTCTTTATTACAGCTCACCACTGCTCCATGTCTGTAGTGAGACAAAGAGAATTTAAGTCCAAGAAATCTTTATTAGAATTGGTTGTCGATAAAATTTTCAGTTGAGCCATTCCTTGGATTTCATTAGAGATTTTTCTTTTATCATAATTTCCTTTTATTTGCATTGCAGAGCTTTGAAGAAATGTTGTCTAAGTAGATTTACCAGTAGTCAAACTGGTTCAAAAAACTTGGGAATTAGGCCAGACCAGGCCTGCACAACTTGTAACCCATCAGGCCAACACGGGCAACCATGAACTCTGAAAAACTATATAAAAAAAGAGGAACTGTCTTACAAAACAGAATGCATAGCTCCATTTGCTTTGGTAATTTACAAGATGGGCAGGGCAGGGCAGGGCTTAGAAATTTCTAAGCTAAAATTTTCTTGCCCAGCTACAGTAAAGGAAGCTGGGAATCGATTATTTCAAAGACAATGGAAATACAACTATTGTTGGGAAAGTTTTGTGAAAGCTTTACAGGATTGCACAAAATGATTAACTCACTAATTAATTAACTAGGCATGAGGTTCATTGGGTAAGTAGAAGAAAGGAAAATCATTTGTTAGTTGCAAGGAGGGATATACGAAACCTTCATGATATCTAAAAGATAACATGCCCAAATGATAACTGCACACTACAGGAGACAGCCTCCTGCAGATACCATCTCATCTGGAAGGCCACCCTGTATTATATAGGAATCAGGCCATTGGTGTGGCAGCACCTACCCTTTGAAACTTCCTCTCATTACATATCAGATGGGTGTCATCTCTATTGTCTTTTTGGTTCCTATTGAAGACCTTGCTTTATCAACAAGCCTTATAAGAGGAATTTGTTTTATATAAAAATGCTTTATATGTATTTTTCTTGTTAAATAGTTTCATAGGAATTGATTCATAAATGAAATAAATAAATCACACTAATCTTATTTTGAGGGAGCCTGGCTCCCTCAGAATTCTTTCATTATTTCACCCAGAGATCTAACCCCGCCCCCCCTGTTCACCTTCAAATGTTGTTTTAGGTGAAATTCAGTGTATAAGTTCAATAGCAATTTTAGCAAAAAAAAAAATTACACTAGGTAATCATGTTACTAATTTTAGCAAAACCAACTGGATATCAGAACATTGTTCATTTTAAATTATATAAAGAAAGTATTGGCTTACTATAACCTACTGTATTTTTTTCTCGTACAGCTTACCATGGGATAAATATACAACACCATATTTGAAAGTGGATAAGACACAGTTCAAGAAAAGACTATTTACAGTCTTTATGCTTTGGGTAGTTATTGTGCCATGTTCACTGGACAAACTCACAGTGGGGTTAGGCATCTGGTGAAGATGGGAACACAGACAGGGCAGATGGGATGAGGATCATTACTGACATTTTTGGCATAAAGAGTTCATTTTCAAAACTATATTTTCCTTGAATGGTTAGAAATGACCAGCTGGGAAGGGACAGATGGGGTGGAAGGGAGTACATCTGCCAAACACTTAGGAAACAATAAAAGTGACTCTTTCATAGAGGATCTATGCAAGTTTTTTTTTTTAAAGAATCATTGCGAGGACTGTGGGGATTTTACAGGGATCTGATAGCAATAAGTTGGAAAGGAGCATTTATCTTACCATTGTGGGAAGGCAATCAAAACAAAGAAGCTGCAGAGTTGCATTATCATTATGATCACCATCCAGGTTTCTCACCTCTACAACTTATGTCAGTGGTAAGTTGTCAGTATGTACTGTACTGCATTTTAATTACACAGATATTGTACAATCTTTACAATAAAGAAGTAAAAGGGGAAAAAGAAGTGGTCTCAATCAAACTCAGAGATGGTTAAAGCTGCAATCCTATATGCATCTGCTTTTGAGCCAACATGCATACAAAACAATGTCATGAACATAATCACGTGTATTAAGAAATATGTTACACCATCACAGGAGCTTATTTTTGAGCAAGGTGTAACCATAAACCCATGACAGACAAAGCACCCTTCCAGCTCCTGGAACTACATGCTTAATAATGCAAGCCTGTACATATCTTCTCAGAAATAAGTCCCACTGGATCCAGTGGGGCTTACTTCCAGGTAAGTTGATACAGAAGTAGAACCTCTTACTGAAATCCTATACTAATTGACCTAGGAGTGAGTTCTATTGAACTCAATTTGGCTTAGCTGTCAAAAAACATGCATAGGATTGCAATGTAATAATACTGTAAATGTATTTTAAGGCTGTGGTATAAAAACTGAAGAATCCCACTCTTTACTGTCCAGTTCTGAAAGGGGTCCAGGCAGGAGCACTGTTGTGCCTGGGGCCAGAAGGGCATGAAGCCACTTCTGGTGCTTTTGTGCCAAGGCACGCCAGCACAGGGAAGGAACAGGGGCAGGCTATTTAAGGCCTTGCTCCTACTACATCGCCCCTTTCTGTTGGTAGGACCGTGGCAGTGGAGTCACAGTGGCAGCAGTGTTTGCAGTGGCAGCAATCAGCAGTAACTGGTGGCATCGGCAGTGGTAGTGAGTAGTGTGGTGGTAGTGGCGGCAAGTAACGCAACAACAGCCAGTGGCATGGCAGTGGCAAGGGGCAGCTAGCAGCGAGAGAGTGTTGGGCCTAGTGTTCATATAGTTTGGAGGCAAAGAGGGCTTGATAGGCATGGATTGCTGGGCTGTCCTTGGGCCAGAGTGTTAGGCTTTGGGGCTAGTGCAGTGTGGGACCCCATGCTGGGCTGTGTGGGGGCGGATAGGCTGCAGCATTGGCCCACACAGTGTGGCCTACTGGCCTAAGCTTTGGCTGGCTTATGTGGGGTGGATAGGCCTAGTGGTTGGGAGGCTGTGTCAGGCAGCTTTGGGGGATTTAAACCCATCTTGCCCTGTGTGAAAGGTTGGGACTTGGTGTTGGTGAGCACGCAGTAGGTTGGAGGGCCTGCTCATTGGGTTCTGTTTGTAGCAGGGGTTGGGAGTGAGGACCAGTCATAAGTCTTGTATGGGGCCTAATGGAGTTGGGTGCCTGGGTGGCCAGGCAGTTAAGGCAATCCGCCTCCATCTTACCTTGATTGGCACATTGCTGCTTAGTAGGGTTACAGACCTCTGTTTTTCAGCTGGAGACTCTGGTTTTTGGGGGTCCCCTCTGGGTCTCTGGGTGCCTCACCTTAATCTCTGGACTTTCAGCTTTCATCTTTTTAAAAAATAAAGTTTCTAGGTGGTCCGGTTCCAGAGATATACACCAAAACATCAGCCAACCCCACAACTTCTTAGTTTCTCTAAGTTCTGCTCTAATCGCTGCCCTTTCAGGTTTTCAGCCAATAAGAAGCCAGGGTTGTGATTGACAAGGAATTATATAGCCAAAAATTAATAGAGTTGAATTTTCTGCCTTCAAGTCACTTCTGAATTATGGCAACCCTATGAACAGGGTTTTCATGGTAAGCGGTATACAGAGGTGGTTTACCATTGCCTCCCTCTGAAGCTGAGAGGCATTGACTGCCCCAAGGCTCAGTAAACATGCTTTTCCCTGCTTTTCTGAACATCTCACAGATTGAATAAGTAAGCTTTCAGTCTTTTTCTCTCTTGTGTGTAGGAGTCAGACAGGTTTAAATCTTGAAGAGGGCAGTGTTTTGCAAACTTCCCAAATGCACCTTTAGTCCAGTAGTTGCTTTTCCAGAGTAAACATACCCAGAGTAAACCCTGTTGAATTCAATCGGACTTCCTTTTGAGTAGACAAGGTTAGGATTGTGCTGTAAATTGATGGGACTTTTGAGTGAACATAGGAAAGAATTGTGTTATATATCTTTTTCTCCCCCTCCAATCCTATTTTTAAAGCAATCAGGCAGGGCTTACTTAGGTATCACTGTTTTTATTATGTAGGAAACTAATGCTGATTTTTTGTTTTAATGTTCTGCAATGATCAACTGGACAATAAGTATATGTATTCTCATATATCCAGTATGTGTGTATGTATATGTGAAGGGTTGCAGTCTGGAATTCAAGGCAGCTCACAATAAGAAATAAATTCCTTTAAAATCCAATAACCACAAAAACAAGTATAAACAGTTGCAAAACAGCTTAAAGTGGCATAATTCTGAATTTTGGGTTGCATGAATGAAGTTGCTTATCACTTGAGGTTGCAGTTCTGTCCTTGTTTGAGTAAGCCCCACTGAATACATTGGGACATGCTTCTGAATAAATAAATGTAGGATTGCACTATAAATATCTTTACAGATTGTGTAAATAATAACATATTTGACAGTCATGCTTATACAAATATTTCATTTTTCATATTTTTGATCTTTGGTTAGGAATACTGACTGGTTGTGGGATGCTTAGTTTTCTACCTTACTTGTAGGAATCTTGTTGCGGTTGGTATGGTATTGCATTTAAGAAATCATCACTGTCTTTTGTTTTTCTTTTTCTATTTGGATTTCAGTTACCTTTATCCTTACTCCCTTTCATCCATAGAAGCAGCAACAGTGGTTCCATGTGCTCCGCTCAACCCTCTTAAACCCACTGATGATGCACCTTGTTTTTTGTTTCTTATCCAATAGTGGTAAAAGAGAATTCACACACTGAATTCTCAGTGGCTGCAATGGTTGTTGTTCCCAAGCTGCTGCCTGTGAAGGTAGACCAAATCATGTGTGCTTTCTTTCTGTCAATTATATTCATTGGAATTGGGTTGGCTGATGAAGTGAGTTTATAGCAGCCCACAGGGCAGACAGAAATGGGTAGAGAATCTTCTTACTCATTACTCAGACCTCTTTCTAAAGTGAAGGGTCAAATCTATAAAGAAATTTGGATGTTAAAAGGTTGGGGCAGGGCATTCCAGGCAGGGGGTTGCCAACCGTACTTGCATATCAATATCTTTGCAGAGGATTCCTAGTCAAGCTTTACCAACAACACAATCCAAACCATATCTACTGAGAAGTAAATCCTATTGAGTTCTATGGGGCTTAGTCCCTTAGTAAGTGTGTTTAGAATTGCAGCTGTTCAGGGGCATCCATCTTTACTCCTGAGTACTCCCATCTAACACCTCCACAACACTAGGCTCCTTTCTTTCTACAATGGTCTTCTGGTGATTGGCCCGGCCTGAGGGCACTTGAACCGTTTTTGCAAGAAGCGAATTGGCTACATTAAATGTTCCCTACCCAGGCTCCGTCTTTTAGCTAAGATTTCTATCTTTATTTTCAATCAGATAAATGTTTTTGTATGAATTGTATGCACCAAGCAACTGTGGTTGATGCTTAATGTATCATGCATAATGATGTCACTTGGACTCACCCCTGATGTCACTTGGACCTGCCCCGTGATGTCACTTGGACTCACCCCATGACATCACTCAGGCATGCCCCATGACATCACTTGGGCCCGCCCCCAAAATCTCAGGGTATGGGATGCTACTGCTTAAGGAGGTAAGGGGGTGAGGAGAACTGGTGGGCAGATAAGATTTGGGGTTATATTGTGGAGGTTTCACTTGTGGGTACATTGTTACTCAGGAGTAGAGGGTAGTGTTTGGCAGGAGTGTGATCAGGTAAATTTGGGATGGCACTCAAGAGAGGAGTTGGGGGCCAGAAAGGCAAATGCAAGGCCCTGAAACAGCCTGCTAAGGTACCTGAAAAGTGGGCCTTTGTGGAAGATCTTCCTTGGATGAGGATGGAGGCCCTAATATCGGGGCTATTATACCAAGGCTATATGCTATGGAGAGGGCTGCACATAGGAAGCTGGAGAAGGTAAGGAGACTATCGACAGTACAGCTGCACATGGCCTCTAACACCACTAGTGCAGCCACACAGACTGGTGTTGATGAGCTCGTAGCAGGGAAGCTGTTGGTTAGAAGGCAAGCCAAGAAAGCACCAAAGGAGCCACAAGGTGTGTGTGCAGAGGTGAGTGATGCAGACATTCCGTATGGTAGGGCTTCCAGTAAATTAGGGTATCATCTGCTCCCAGCTATGAAGGAAAAGATATGGAGGGGTATATTTGTTCATGTGTTTTTGCTCCTATTTAGCCAGAGCAAGTTGACAAGAATAAGGGGGAAGATAAGGAAAAAGAAAGGTATAAAAAAAATAAGGTAGATAGGAATTGGTTGAATTGGTTAGCAGGCTACCTGACTTACAGTAGGGTAGTTTCGGAGAAACAGTCCACTATGGGAGCAGTACTCATGAAATATATAGATATTGGCTTTAGGGCATATAATGAGTTCATGAGTGGGACATGGTTGGCTTATGATGAAGTATTTAGGAGCAGGTGGCATCTGACCCTAGCTTGAGATGGGATAGACAGAAGCTGGAGTTGTGGTTGCAATCTACGTCTGGGGCTAGGGCAGTAGCTGGGGATAGATCAAATAGTGGTCATCTGGTCTCCAAACAACAGACAACCAATGCAGCCCATGGGAGCACGTGGCAGGTGGTTATACCCCACCTGCTTTGTTGGGTGTAGAGCTCCCGTGGATGCTGTGGCAGGAACCCATGTTGATTTCATCATGAATGCTCCATTTGCAATGGAGCTCATCCATTCACTGGGTGCCCCAGGGACAGGAATTTCAAACCTCAGAGGGACAGCCAGGGAAGAAAACTGGGAGCTACTGGCCCTTCTCAAAACAAAGGGCCCCAGCCCCATTAAGTTGCCAGTTAAGCAAAAGTTGTTGCAAAGTTAATCTAAGTTGGAGGATGGGCGTTATTTGTTAGAAGGGTTTAGGGAACGGTTTAGGATCCTGTATCAGGGGCCAAGGGCCTTGTGTTTTAGCAGTAATTTGAAATTGGTTGAAGGGATGGAAATGATCATTAGGGAGAAGATAGGTAAGGAGGTGCAGGCTGGCAGAGTACTCAGTCCATTCTCCCCCCCCCGCATGCCCTCACTGCACAGATCTCCACTGTTTGTGGTTCAAAAAAAAAAGAGCCAGGGCAATTTAGGTTGGGGCATCACTTTTCTTACCCCAAAGGGGACTCAGTGAATGATTATATTCCTGAGGAGTTACGTTTAGTCGGTTACACATCTTTTGACAGTGCAGAGAAGGTTGTATGCAAGTGTGATAAGGAGGCAGAAATGGGGAAGAGTGACATTAAATCAGTGTTCTGCTTCCTTCCAAGTCCACCTGACAGATTTTGAATTGTTGGACTTCTGTTGTGAAGGGCAGTTTCATGTTGATGGGGCCCTTCCAACGGGTTGATCCATTTCATGCTCTGCATTTGAGCGGTTTAGCACATTTTTGGAATGGGTGATGTGAAGGCGGACTGGATCAGAAAAAATGGTGTACTATTTTTATGATTTTCTGTTTGTTGGAACCATTGGTTCTGTAGATATGCTTACTTGATGCAAGAATTTAGGAAGATGGCTGAGGAATTTGGGGTGCCTTTAGCTCAGAAGACTGGGGGGCCTAGTTCTGTTTGGGCAGTAGATTCAGTTGCCCAGTGTTCTCATTTGCCTGGGGATAAGTTGTTAGTGTTGTGTCAGAAGATCCAAGGGGAATGCTCAGCCAGGAAGATTACATTGAGGGAATCACTTAACTTTGCTTGTCAGATAGTGGCCCCGGGCAGGGTGTTTGTTAGACATCTGTGTGATGCACAGGCGTAGTTGGAATTCTTGGACCATTTAACGTGGTGTCCTTTTGGAGGGAGGAGGTCCTATTAGAAGTGGAATTACAGGTCAGTTCAGATGCAGAGGCAACATGTGGTTTTGGTGTCATTTTGAGGGATAGGTGGTATTCTGCACAGTGGCCTGAGGAATGGCACCAGGAAGGTTTGAGTTGGGATCTCACTTTCTTAGAGTTCTTCCCAATTCTAGTGGCAGTATACTTGTCACAGGTCCTGGCCAATAGTGTTGTGCATTTTTTGATGTGATAATAAGGCCACAATTCATTAGCATACTGAAACCCCAGGGTTATGGCATCGATCAGGGCATTTACAGTGACGTGTCTGTGTTTCAATATTCTGTTCAGGGCATGCCATGTGCCAGGTTTAGATAATGGCATTGCTGATGCTCTGTCACATGCTCAGATGGGCAGTGCAGTAGGCCCCTTTAAATTAATTCTGATTTATTGGCTATGGCCAGAGTTATGTATGCTCATATATATCCATATAGAGCACAATCTTCTTCTGCTGTGGAAATCCATTCTTTTTTATCCTGATTTATCCCCAGTCCTGAGATAAATCTCTGGTGGGAATTTTCTCTTTTGTCTGCCTGTTCAGATACATTGTTGTGGAAACTATGCAAGCCTAGGTGAGTGCAGTTGCTAACATACAATGACTCTGAACAGCTTTAGGCTTAAGGGAAAAGTGAAGAACTCTCAAATCTGTGTGTGGGCATGTAAGAGGTCATTCAAATGATTTCAGCAGGTTCCGGGAGTTGACTTTCTGGGCTCATGAGCATCTGGATCCAATGCCAGTGGCACTGTGGGAGATTGGAGGAGTGAAGCTGAGACAGCAATAAGGTTGACCATTGCTCCTAGTGCAAGGACAGCATATGCTTTGAGTTCTGAGCAGACAGGGGGTGGTCTCAGGCATGGCACATTGATGTGTAGCAGTTACTGAAGTACTGCATGCACTTGACTGCAAAGGAGTTGTCCGTAAGGTAAGATGGTGGGTTTGTCTTTTGTGACAAAGATGAAAGGAGTGGAGGATGTCTCCGGGAAGTTCCACATTTGGAAGATGATGGAAGGGTGGCTGAGGGAGCATCCCCCAATTCAAGACAGAAGGGTTCCCAAATCTCAAGGTCTGGTTAAGGGCATGATGCAGTAGTGGGAAGGGCTTTGCAATTCTCCATATGAGGTCAATCCATTCCACATTGCTGCTGTGATGGCCTTTTTTGGAGCACTTAGAATAGAGTAGGTAGCCCGTTCCAAGGCTGACCATTCTCAGTATGCATTGCAATTTGGAAATCTTTCATTCGCTGAGCAGTCGGTACAGCTCTGAGTTCATTGGCCCAAGACAGACCACAGACAGAAAGGATGTGTGGTAGTGTTGGAAGCATCCACAGAAGTGGATGATGATGATGATGATGATGATTACTTTTGTATACCGCCCCATAGCTGAAGCTCTCTGGGCAGTTTACAACAATTAAAAACAATAAAAACAAATATACAAATTTAAAAACACATTTTTAAAAACAATTTACAAACACATGCCAGTCTTGTCTGGATTGAGCCTCAGTTTATTAGCCCTCATCCAGTCCATTGTCGCAGCCAGACACTGGTTCAGCACATTGACAGCCTCACCCGAAGATGAAAAGGAGAAATAGAGCTGTGTGTCATCAGCATGTGGATGGCAATGCACTCCGAAGCTCTGGATGACTGCACCCAATGGTTTCATGTAGATGTTGAACAGCATGGGGGACACAACTGACCCCTGCAGAACCCCATATTGTCCAGAGTGCTGAGCAATGCTCCCCAAGCACCACCTTCTAGAGCTGACCCACCAAGTAGGAGCAGAACCACTGCCATGGAGTCCCTCCCACTCACAACTCAATCAGTCGTCCCAGAAGGATATCATGGTCGATGGTATCGAAAGCCACTGAGAGATCAAGGAGAATCAACAGAGTCACACTCCCCCTGTCTCTCTCGTGACAGAGATCATCATACAGGGCGACCAGGGCTGTTTCCGTGCCAAAACCAGGGCTGAAACCTGACTGAAATGGATCCAGATAATCGGTCTCATCCAAGAGTGTCTGGAGCTGGCCTGCCAGCACTCGTTCAACTGGATGTATGTCCACTTAGGGTGCTGAGGATGTATGTCCACTGAGGGAGTATGTGAGGTTTAGGGATGACTCCATTGGTTATCTGTTTTGTCATGCAGACAGTTGGCAGTTGACCAAATACCATTTTTGAGCAATGACAAAGAAGGTTCTGGAGACACTGGGGGTGTGTCCAAGTGACTTCTGGAATCATTCCTTTAGGATCGGGGCAGTGTCAATAGCTGCACAATGTTGTTATGCCACAGGGTGGCATTCAGAATATTGGCAGATGGAAGTTGGCTGCCTATAAGATATATACGAGGCCCTTGAAGTGTGGGAAGACAGAGAAGTGACCTGGCATGGTGTTTATGGCATTGTTCTTTTCTTTACAGGTGGCTGGGATGGAGGTGACCATATTTGAGTCCTCATTGCTGGCCACACCATGATATTTTGGGCTAGTCAGAGAGCTAGGTGCTCCAGGCTGAGAACCCAGTTAGGGATTAGGCAGATGGCTATGGTCCAGTGATTGGGCTGGAGGGGGATAATTTGGGATAGGCTGTTACCCCTTCTCTTTCAGAAGGGTGCAGTCAGACTGGTGCTATAAATCTTGGTTTGGATTCAGGTGGCAATGACCTTGGTCAGCTGAAGGGGAAGGCATTAATTTTGCAGATGTTGGTATTGATCCAGTGTAGATGGCAGGGAGTTGTTAGTTTATGGTCAAATATTTAGCACAGAAGGGTTTGGAGGGGTGATGGGAATCCTAGGACAAGGCTGGTAGGAAAGTGCTCAAGATAGCATTGCAGAGATCAGGTGATGGAGTTATCCTTCATCCCGAGATTAGGCACTACAGAGAAGAGGTCTGCAGGGGGAATGGGATGCATCTCTCAGACAACATGTTTTTGGAGGATCTGCAGAGGGGATTGAGAAAGGTTATTCTGGGTAAGTGGGGGAAGGACTAAATTGAGACTTGTCCTCCTTCTATGGCAGATGTGTGCGGAAAAGGTAAGAGATGAGTACAAGTGGTGGGTATCCTGAGGCACTTTTCAGGTGAATAGTGATCCCAGAGACTTGCACACAGGGCTGTAGAACCCATGGGTCAGGGTTTTGGTCACTATTGAGGTTAACCTGTGTTACTCACCTGAAGTTGTGGGGCTTTGGGGGAGTGTGAATCAGGAAGACCTCCCTCCTCACCTGTAGGGGTGTGGCAGGGGAGAAGAGCTGGAAGCATGGCCAGCTTGTCTCCCTGCAAGCTAGGCTCTCCTGGTTATGACAGGCTTAGGAGCCTGAGAGAGGATGTTGGATTTCACACCCATGGTCTGACTTCCCCTATGCAGCTTAGATATTAGAAGTTCTTGAGTTCATATCTTCTTAAGCTCTTAAAGCTGTAGTTAATAAAGTGGCCCTAACTTACCCCACACGTCTTGCCTTTTTATTTCCAGTTTCCTGGCACAAATGACCCTAAGCTCATATGTTCTTGTTTGTTATTATATCATTGAAAATAACCTTTTAGGCTGTGGTCCAGTCTAAATATTAGGCTGTTTTATGCCCATTAGAATCCACATGATTAGGCATGTAACTCTGTACTGGATTGTGGACCATGAGTTTACTGGATCTGCAGCAGGTATGGAGAAGCTCCAGCGTTCAAAGAGGCTAGCTTTAACTGCCAATCAGCTGATCAGCAGTTACAGCAAGCCCCTTTCAAGTTGTCACCAGATGTTCTAATGATGTCAAGTGATTGACAGGTGCAAGGGACATAAATTAATTAAATAAGTAAAATAATAAGGCCCACCCACCCTCTGGGGAGTGGGGCAATGGAGGTAAGGACCCAGTTTTCTTCCCCTGCCCTCTGGATTGAGTTCCCCACCCTGATCCATGTAATGCAAGTACATTGATGTGATTTTAAAAAAAAAAAAACAAACATCCCAGCTATGTTGTTTTTGTTTGACAAAACAAAAGGATTTAGATAATGATAAGTAATGATTCAGTAATTTAAACTTAGTTGTCAGAGAGCAGCTGAAATTCTGAAACTGGATATATGTTTGTAAATCCGACAGCATTTTGTTGGGATTATATACTAGCTTGTTTTCTCATAGTAATTCCTGAAATCATGATTTCAGGAAAATAAAGTACTTCTAGAAAATCCTAAGGGATGACAATCGCTTGACACTAAGTGTACTAATTTTTGTGCATGCTAAAATTGCCCAAATATTACCTCAAAGAGAGAGAAAAATACAAAAATGGTGCTAAAATTAGGGAAAAGCATAATAGCAGATATTGTCACAAGTAGAGGTAAGATCTTAACCTAAAGTGCTTTGGCTTAATGTGAGCATTTATCTTATTTAGTTTATCCATTGTGCTAGCATAGCACCTGAGCCACTGATGTCTGCCTTCAGCTGTTTTATGAGATAGAAAATACAATCGTTTTTGTGTGTGTTTGTGTGCAGCTTCTGCAAACAATTAAAAGTTACCAGTCCTGAAAGAATGTCTTGAAAGCACTCAATGCAATCCTTCTTAAAAGGGAGGTGAAAAGCAAGGACCTAAATCTACAGACTTGGATTATTCTATGATAAAGAGCAACACTTAACATCTATTGGGGCAAGGTATCACCAACGTATTACCCCACTGCTGAAAGGACTGCACAGGCTGTCCATTAGCTACTGGGTCAAGTTCAAGGTTCTGGTTTTGGTGTGCAAAGCCCTATGCAGCTTGGGACCGGGATACCTGAAAGGTCGTTTTATCCCTTATATATCCAGTCAATCACTGCGCTATGCAGGCGAGGGCCTCCTGCAGATACCATCTGATCAGGAGGTCCATTCCACACGACATAGGAAGCAGACCTTTAGTGTTGTGGCACCAACACTTTGGAATTCCCTCCCCTTAAATATTAGAGAGACACCATCTCTGTTATCTTTTTTGTGCCTACTGAAGACCTTCCCCTTTCCACAAGCCTTTTAAGTAGAGACCTTATCCCAGTCTGCATCCGTGTTGAAATTGCTTTTTAAGATA
Organism: Rhineura floridana; assembly: GCF_030035675.1. Lineage (NCBI taxonomy): Eukaryota > Metazoa > Chordata > Lepidosauria > Squamata > Rhineuridae > Rhineura > Rhineura floridana. Next base: position 231,887,949 of record NC_084480.1, on the reverse strand, counting down.
TTTTTCAAGTTGTTTTTAAAATATGTTTTTAAGATGTTTTGTTTTAATTTTTTAAGTCTTTTGTTTTTAAGATGTTTTAGAGTGCTTTTAGTGTTTTTGTTTGCCGCCCTGGGCTCCTTCTAGGAGGAAGGGTGGGATATGAATTTAATAAAATAAATAATTTAATAATATTTAACACATATAATATTATTTATTTATTTATTATTTGATTTATATCTTGCCCTTCCTCCCAGCAGGAGCCCAGGGCTGCTACCTGAATATTAGCTACCTGAAAAGGCATACAGACTAGCTAAACTTGGCGATTAACTTTTTGTGAGAATCAGTATCAGGATATGGTGGAAAGGAGCCATTGCTCCTTGGGAGAGCACATGCTTTGCATGCAGAAGGGCTCAGATCCAATCTTCCACTTCTGCACCCCTCTTTTTTCTCTGGTATGGCAATTGGGGACAAATGTGATTCCCCTGTAGCCAGCAAAGATTGATTTGGGTGATGTTAATGTGCTCCTTAGTTCTTCCTTCCACATTTGGAAGCACAAGGGCATCCCTCCTCTCTATTCCAATTAATTGCATTTTCCAGAGGGGTAGCATTGCTAGTCTGTTGCAGCATAAACAACAAAGTATATTGTGGAATCTTTTATTACTATTGTTGTTGTTACCTGCCCTTTCTCCCAGTAGGAGCCTAGGGCAGCATTTTACATAGTATTACAGGAAAAAATATACATACAGTAAAACAACCAACCTATACAAACTGACATTTGAGCCAATAATGAAAAAATGAAATGGACTGCCTTCAGGTCGATTCCGACTTATGGGTGACACCATGAATAGGGTTTTCATGGTAAGCGGTATTCACAGGGGGTTTACCATTTCTTCCCTCTGAGGCTGAGAGGCAGTGACTGGTCCAAGGTCACCCAGTCAGCTTTATGGCTGTGTGAGGATTCGAACCCTGGTCTCCCAGGTTGTAGTCCAACACTTTAACCACTACGCCACACAGGATTTCCTGAGCTAATAATACTCGCCTTTTAGTTTCCCTTTTACAAATAAGGTATTCTTCTTTTTCCAGTTTCTTAATTTTCCAATCATCAGTTTTCCACATCAGTTTATTATTTATTTATTTATTTATTTGTATATGTATTTTAATTGTATTTTATGTATTAATTTATTTTAATGTTTTTGTGATTTTACTGTCTACAATTTTATTATGTACGTGTTTGATTTTATTATTGTAAGCCGCCCTGAGTGCCCTAGTGTAGGGTAGAAGGGCAGGATAGAAATATTTTAAATAAATAAATAAAATAAGGGCTTTTATATTTTTATATCTTGCCACACTGAACCATGAATGTCTAGATGTGGCCATTCATTGTTTCCTTCATTTATAAAAAGCAACTTCAAAGTCGTCTACATGTGTGGGTCCTTTAGCCCTTGATCCTTGTACTGTTAGTTTCTTTTCAAAGACCAAGTTTCAAACCTGATGTCTCAAAAGCTCTGCTGACATGGAAGAATTTATCCATGCCTTCACACTGTTAATCTTGCTGTTGTAAGTAAAAAAATAAAGTCAGATCTTTTTAAAATTAAGTTTTCATTGTCCCCATCAGAAACCAAAAACAGTGCCAGTTTGGGATCGTTACACGTTGGTTCAGATGTTATTTGTTAACACACTACTCCAAAAAGAAGCCAAAAGAATCTCGTCACATCCTTGTGCTCTCTTAAAAACTAACACATTTTATTATGACATAACTTTTCATGGACTAGAGCATACTTCATCAGATGCAAGTAATTCCATATGAACTACAGCTTTGTTATCATTATTCATGCCCTTTCATAACAATACTTGTTGACCCTAGCATGCATCTTTAACAAATTCATCAAAGAAGATCTTTAACACTCAGCATAACTTACAATTGGCAAGCTAATGATGATTAGGCAAGGCCTCTTGTAGTGAATGACAAATCAGAACATACATACGCAAGTTGAATGGTCCAGATACTACAACTGTGATATTCATTTTAATGAGAAGCTACCTAATTCACATTTTCCTTCAAAATCTGGGCTTTTCCAAATTTTGTGATGAAGTTCCCCAGCCAAACAATATATATAAACATGCATATGTTAGGGCAAAGTGTGCCATAAAATGCATACATTTATTAAAATAACATACAAAAATGCATTACATAGGGAGAAATTGTTTCCAAAAATGTGTATATTAGTCAAAACTACATACAAAAATGTATATATTAGAAGAAATTTGCACTAAAATGCTGATTAATTTTCATAAGGATTTTCAAAAAGGAAATCCCAGGTTGCTGCAGAAATGTGGAAAACTGAATTTAAGACTGGGAAAAATAAGAAACTGAGAGAAACTGAGACAAACAGATTCATCCATCTCTATCTGATTGACATCTTGCTTTTATGTCATGGGTTCAAACTAAAGTAAGCCTGCTGCAGAATCCCACGAATCGTTATCTATGGTGGCCTGCCCAGGACTTGATAAAACTACTGTTTAGGCGACCATCATGGTAATGCAAAAACAGGAAGGTTGCCAAGCATCTGGCAGGCTGCAGTACGTGACTGATTGTGACTCGCCAAGCCAAAGGTAGCCAAGTAGTGCAGGCATGCTGTAAGCATCAGACAACCCATCAACCAGGCTTGAGCATCACATGCTCATAACAGCATAGAAGCCTGTATTTTACCAAGAATCATGGTGGCTGCTTTCACACATGGGGCTGATTGTGTTAGTTTAATGGATTAAAAACATAGCTCTTCTGTCCCGATTTCTAAAATCCCTTTCACACTGCAGCAGTGGCGTACCTAGCGTATTTGACACCCGGAGCGGATCATTTTTTAACACCCGCCTCCTCTATATGACTAAATTATTTCCAATAATAAATGAAATGAATAATAACAACAACAACAATAATAATAAATGATAAGTTTGGCAGAAATTCATAAAAATCCCATTCTCCCACTCTGAGGAACGTGGCCAGAGGAGGATGGGGTAGGGGATGTTTCAGCCCCGGGGTGGGCAAGAGCCACACCGCCACCGCCACCACTTCCCTCCCTCCATCCCTCCCTCCAGCTGGCTGCAGGGATGGGTTCTCCTGGCCTCAAGGCAAGGAGGTGACCCCTTCCACCCTCCTGCCCACCTGCCTCTAATTGCTGCTCGTGAAAATCCTGCCTCTGTTGCCTCCCACCCCCACCCCCAGCATCACTGTGTCCTCCCTGCTGCCTGGCTCCTGCCCTTTGTAGAGGGTGCAGGAATCCCCTGCCAGGGATCTCAGGGGTTGCCCAGCCTCCAGGTGCCTCCTGTGGGTTTCTGCTGGTGGGGGCGCCCCCTCTCCAGTGAGGAACCTACCTCTAGTCCATGCCCAGGATGGAAGAGCCGGTCTGCTGTAGCCCAATAGCCACGTGGCGGGAGACTCCCGCCTGCTGCACAAAGTATGCGAGGAGCAGGTGCCTGTGGCAGAGAAGGGGAGGGAGGCAGCAGGGCCTCCCTGAGGGCATCCCAGGGGCTCAGGAAATGGTTATGGTTGCTCAGTGCTGAGAGAAATGCACTCTACACATGCTCAATGCACCTTTTTCATTCTCATATTCCAAACGAAAGCCCTGGCAGTGTGTAGGATGGGGGCTTTTTTGGAAAATTGAGCTAAATTTTGGTTCAAATAAATCACAGTAGAAATTTGGCCTACAGTTCAGCCTGCAGTTTTGCTTAGGCTTGCCTGGGACCATTTAAGGGGGGAGGGGGGAGCTGGGCTATGCACAACTGGGGCAGGTAGTGTTCCTTGGAAGTAAGCAATGCTTGGCCAGAAAGCTGCCTCCATGTGTGTAGTTCTTGCATCAGGTTGTTGTGGAGCCTGATTTCCCCCCAGGGCCTTGGTTTTCTATTTCTCGCCTTTCTTCCCCTCCAAAGCCAGTCAGGAGATCATCACAACACCCCCACCACAAATAAATAATGCCACACTTTTCAGTGGAGGAGCCCAGAACGAGATTACAGGCAAAACCCAGAAAGAGTAAGGGGTTGATTTTCAACAAAGTAAAGATACTAGGGGACAGGGAGGGGGGGGAATCTGGGAAATATCCCCCACCCAAAAAAGACAATTTGATGAGATTCTATGGAAGGAGGTTAGAAATTGGAATATGAGAATCCTCCATCGCATCATTTCTGGGGCAATCAGCTTCTGGTATTCTCAAGATCCTTTTAAATATTAAAAAAGGCCAATTAGCAACATGCACCCCCTAAGCCTTTGATTTAGCACTCACTATATTCTGCCCCATTATGATACAGGATGTTGGACGAGGCACGTTTTGTGTCCTGCTGCACACCCTTCCACAGGCAGCTGCATCCTTCCCCACACCCGCGCACACTCTCTCCGCATCGTACCCACTACGGGATCGTTTGTGCTTTTGCCTCTGAACATTGGCAAAGACCCTTCACAGCACCACTGAGCAAGCCAGCCAGGAACAACACTTTCAGACAGGTTGCCATTTCCCATATCCTCAGTCAGACAGACACCGACCCCTTCCAGAAACTCTTGCTCCTTAATCTGTCTGTGGGGGAACAGGTTGCATCTATTCAGGGTGGAGGGCCCTCTGCACATGCTCAAAGGCTGCTTCCTTAGCAAGTGAATAGCCAGGGTATCTTGCAGGCCTGGCCTTGGACGCCTCGTGGGGCACAGATTAAGAAATGCACATACCTCTCCTTCTCTTATGAGCCTTCTCATCGCAGTGCAGGCAGGCACAGCCCTTTCTTCCCTCCCTGGCACCCGTGCAGGCACAACCTCAATGGAGCAGACGCGCACCTCAAACTCTCGCTTCTTTGCGTGCTGGGGATACTTTTCCTCGGCTTTGGAACACAAAATCCCAACAGGCCTCACACGGCACCTCCTTCCCCCACTGGAGCCGAGGAAGCTTGGCATGGATCGGGTGCTGCTGGGGCTCCTGCTATGCCTGGGCTCTGGGGTAGCACGCACCCCTGTCCAGGCGCCCGTCAGGCTCTGGCTGCCTTTGCAGAGTGGGCCACTGAGCTCGCCAGAGCAGTGGGTGCAGCGCTCGGGCAAGGAGGAAGATGAGTCTGGCCACGGCAGAGGGCATGCTGGACAACCTGCACAGCAAGTCCAGGCAGGGCTACCACATGGCATCCCCGCAGAAGGTGAGCTGCCTCCAGCCAGGAGACAAACCCAGGTGACGGGAGCAGTGCAGGCCAGCACCCTGTGTGATGATGAGGGGCCAGGGGGACAATGGTCTGTAGCAGAACAGACAATGCACCCCCTTACTGATGGCACCCAGGACGGGCCGCCCCTCCTGCCCCCCTCTTGGTATGCCACTGCACTGCAGTACCTGTTGTGTTAAGGAACTGCAGCTTTTTTCAGCCAATATACTGGCATTTTGAGCAACTGTCTTTCACACAGCTTGTTTTCATCCCTCACCCTTGCACACTGTTCCTCACTGTGTAGGAGGTCTAAGATCTTGTCCCATTGCCATGAAAGACCTCTCCCTTTAGGATCTGACTTTTTAAATTGTTTTAGTTGTATCAAGACAGGCGTATGTGTGGGAAATGCTGCTGCTATTCATCAGGTAAAAAAACAAAAACCCGCTCGATGAAAGGGCGGGAACGCACTGCATGCTGGGATGCCTGTCACATGAGCGGCTGCAGCTAGCAATAAACTCCTGCAATCTTCCGGGTTCCCAGTCTTGCTAATGGATTATTTCTGGTATCATTTATCATGGAAATTAGCACTAAACTTCCACTACATTCCACTAGAATTCTGGAGCTAGCTTGTGCGTTGTGTGAAACATCAAATGTAATGCGCAAATTACCAGGTAAGAAATCGTCAGAATAATGGAATAAAGTGCAGTATGAAAGCAGCCGGTGACTAAGCAGCAGCTGTGCCTGGTAAATTGTGGCCTACATGTTTTCTTTTAAGACCCTATATTGATAATCATCACAGAACAGGAAAAGCATTGTAAAGATGACCCTTCATCTCAGAATGCAAAGCAACAACCACCACCATTGAGCAAATGGTGGAGCTTTTGAGCAACTGAAAGAAAAGACAGACCAAAAAAGAAAAACACCCTCCAATGAACATTTTATCAGATGGCTACTTAGTAGGGTTACCAGGTTCAGGGCCTGAGAATGATTCTGTATCTTTAAGAGAAGAGAAAATTCAGCCAAGTGCAGGTTTTCTTGCAACACTGTAATGGGAAAAACCACAAGGTGAAATTCTCCCTTTCCCCTGCACAACTTTTAAAGATACAGAAGACCTCTTGGTTGCCAGGCCCAGACTCCAAGAGGTCTTCTGTATCTTTAAAAGTTGTGCAGGGGGAAGGGAGAATTTCACTTTGTGTTTTTTTCCATTACAGTGTTGCAAGAAAACCTGCACTTGGCTGAATTCTCTCTTCTCTTAAAGATACAGAATCATTCTCAGGCCCTGAGCCTGGCAACCCTACTACTTAGGCTACAACTTAATTCATTCTGAGAGCTTTCTGTAACTAACCAAGCAGATAACAGATTGTAAATTAAACAAAATATTTCCAGATTAGCGTTTTTCTCATTGCTCAGGACTGATATGAAGGGTCACTTGAAGATCATTCTTTTTCTTGATTTTTACACTACTAAATTTTTACACACACACACCCAAAAAAGACTACATTCTGAACTTATTATCAAATAATGGAATGCCTTAAGAATGTGAGTGGAAATGTCTTATTAGCTGCCAGTGATCTTAGCACCAGGAGACACTCCAGGCACTACGTTTCTGCCTTTGGCTTCCTGCCTGATAACACAATCCAGGCCATATGATAATTGACTCAAAGTGCATTTCTTGTTGTGCCTCTCTGCTTAATTAGGATTAGCTCCCTTTGAAGATTTGTGGTGTAACCCTATGGCTCTTAAATTAGAGACAGATGGAAAAAAGTTTGAGTACCTGCGAGCATATGAGACTAGCAAAGTGTTATATATGCATACACTAGTAGTAATATAACTCATAAGTGCGGAAATTCATAAGGAGCTCACATGACAGAGCCCAGCTGCTAGGGATAATTGTGCTCCTTACAGACTCTGCATTTTGTACAGTACTGCAGTGCCAGGATGTCACAAACCCAAGTCAGGCAAATTGTCAAATTTTATAGCAATCACCTACAAAGCCCTTTGAGAAACTCGAAACAAGTTAATTTGACTTTAATAGCACAAATTTTTGAATAGCTTTATGAAACAGCCAGCTTCCTAAGCTAAATGTGCAAATTAATTTGAAATATCCGTTACCGTCTGACACTTGCTATGCAGTTGGGATGTGCTAGAATTCTGCCCAATTTGGATTTGGTACTAAATTATCCATTAAGTTTTCCACAGCTATTTTCAGAAATGGATTTTTATATATATATATAAGAAATATATATACACATACACACACACATCTAAAATATTTATATTATTATTGATATTTTATCAATATTTCCTTCAATTTATATTTTCTTTAATTTATCAACATTTTCTTTTAAAATATTGATATTTCCTTTAAAATATCAATATATTTTTTTTCTGAGAGGGGAAAATGGATCATTAAAAGCAGTGGCTAGTGGACAAGGAACAAACTTGAATTAATACCAGCCTTTCGGGTCAACATATTACTTTTAAACTAGCACCAGCCAGTGGATCCTATCCCTACAATACAGCCAATTATTGCAGGGGTAAACAGGGTACTAATTTCTGGTTATATGCATTCACAACTCCTCTCCAAATTATTTCTTCTGGCCGTGACATGGTGTTATTCCAGACAAATATCCACATGTGTTGAGATGCAGAGTGGGGTCCTGCCTCCTGCCCATGCCTCCCTTGCCACCACAACACAGGCAAACTCCCCACGGGCAACGGTGAAAAGAAGTCCTATCTACATACCAAATTACATCTGTAGAACACCTCCAGATGGGGGTGGAATTATCCTGGGCCGATCAGGATCTCCCCTTCCATGGAAAAGTTATGTTGACATATAGGGTCCCTTGTTACACTCACTAGATGTGCCAAAGGGTGTGTGGCTGCCAGGCATGTTGGGGAGCCCACATGACACCATAATCCCTTCCCATGTCATTTTTCTGCAAACTTCTCCACAATGGCACCTCATCTGTGAAATGCTATCCCTTTGCAAGAACAACTGACACTGTCATTGTTTTCATTTCACCAGTAGGTTAAGACTTATTTGATTGCCCAAGAATATTAAGATTTGTCAGCTGATTAGCATTTTTAATCTTCTCTGTTGTTTTAGCTGCTTTTTTTGTTTGACAGTGTATTGTAGTATCTACTGTTCTTATTTTATTGTTTTTATTTTGTGTTCTATAGTCTGCCCAGGTATGTATATTAATTTTAATGAATAAATGATAATAAAATCTAATCTAATATAAATATATTTAGATTGTATGCCTTTAGGGGCAGGGACTTGTTTTTATTGTTTTATATTATGTACAGTGCCATGTGCATTTGATGGCAATTTATAAATAAATGATAACTCTCCTAATGAGTCAGAATCTTTATAACCTTAATTTTCATTTCAAGAAAAACAATGCAGTTCTAGCTCTCATAAGTGCAAAGGAGTCCGTCAGACCAACACTTGCCTTCAGTTTGTTCAGACACTTGCCCACAGTGGAGAACCTCAAGCCCATGATGGCATCAGCATGTCCATTAGTACCTTAGGCACATACAGCTCAGAAATGCTGCTTAGCAACACTGGTGGAGCCTGAGTTCAAATTGCCTTTGTCTATCTCTTTGTATCCCATCTTCCATCATTCTCAGACATCTTGAGATGTAATTGTTAGGTTTAACATTTTGTTTTCAGAAGCCTTCTGACCCACCAGACCCCAAAGTCCTCTTCAAATGGCATGTAATTAGAGATGAGCCAAGTTGTAATAGGGTTTATTTTTCATTGCGAAAGGTGACATTCTGAAAAGCACAACGTTTTCTCTGAAAGAGTGGCACTACTCAGGGAGGGGAGAAGAGCAAGAAATCATCTTTGATCACAAAACTGAGAGATGTTTCTGTCTCTTGGGAAAGCACTTGAGAAAACATTCCACTGGGCATCATACTGCTGATCACCTCAATTAAAGTAGGTGCAGCATGCTCCCTCACACCCACACCCCTAGATTTTCTCCAAGGGAAAACCTGAACACCCTTAAAATAAATACTTTAAATATATTGTTGCAATTGTCTTTTTAATGTAGGAGTGAACAATCTGCAGTCCTCAGCCTAATCTACAACCAATTCAGACCTCTGGCAAGAGCAATCTACCCCTCCATCCTGCCCAGCTGAGGGAGAAAAAGATGTGGGAGAGAATCAGGAAAAAGAGAGAGGGGAAGGAGTGTGGCCTGACCATTTTTGGCCATAGTCCCACTCACCAGTAGCATGCGCCTCCCATCAAATTATTCCCAAGGAAAAGTAGCCCTCAATAGACAAATGTTGCTCCTAACCTTTATTTGGGGTTGGTTTTGCTCCACCCTAATGAGGAAAGAAGACCCACCATGTGACCTGTTTTGGCTAATAGGCTGTTGGCAGGGGTTGCCTATAAGAGGCTGCCCCTCCTGCAAGTCTTCCTCCTGCTTTGTGGCATCTCACCCTCCCACCCTTCAGCAGCATGCACTTAGCCAGTTGCCAATTCAGGGCTGCGTAGGATGCTTTGGGAGCACCCTGATTTTTGGGTGCTCCTTTTTTTGCCTAATTCACACTGCTCTGAATTTGATAGGCTTAGGGTGGTTTAGAGCTTGATTTGGCTGTTTGCTTTGGCATTTAGTGTGGGCAGGTAAGAGGTGTAGGGAATGGGTCAGCACCCTGCGGCATGTTGGATGGAGGACACTCCAGTAACCACCCCCTACTGTGGACCAGATTGGCGTGGTGCTCTTAGGGCCCTGGCAGGTGCCACCTGATGAACGCTGAACAGCTGGAGTGGCTGGCATCTGTCAGGCCACACACTTGTGGATTCCCTTTATGGGAAGATGGGTTTGCCTCCTTGATAGTTTGGGTGAGGGAATTCATCTGGAATGGTCTGGAAACAGGCAGGCATATTTACTGTCTGCCAGCATAGGTTATGCCAGCCCGCACTTTTGTTTGGTACAACTCTTTCTTGTTTAATAAATATAACCTTTAACCAATCCCTGTCTTGACCCTTCAACTTTAGGTCCAGGGCAAAAGATTGTCTGCCTCTGCTTTGAGGGAGGTGAACATTCCCATTTTCTCCAAGCAGAAAATTAAAACTAATGTGGTTCTTCTATATTATGACCTCTGTTGTTTTTCAGAATGAACTTCCAAGGGTAATTACATGAGTCTGGCCCTGCAGACTTTCCTCAGGCAGTACAGAGATTTTTTAATATATATATATTTAACAAACATTTAGAGACTTATTAATATGATTTCATAGTATGGCATGATTTAACTGGGCTTCTATATCAATTTGGTTAATATGTTGAAGTCTTTGTTTTATATATTTTAAACAGTGTTTCTTGTTATTTTTATGGTATTGCTTTGATTTTTTTTAATTGGACATTACTCAATGAAGGTCTTGCACTAGCGAAACAATTTCAACTAGTGCAAGAGGATTTCCCCTCTCCCCATGTGTTTGCCCTACACCATCCCCAAATCTGTTCTGGAGGGCTGGGGGAACCCCCAGAACAAATGTAGGGGGCTCACATGGGAAGGAGGAGGGAAGAACATTCTATTGTCAAAGGAAAATCCTTGGGTTAATCCAACATTCAACCTAGGGATAAGTTGAATACAATCTCTTATTATTACTATTATCTGTGTTGGGATTCTTGGAAAGATAAATGTAGATATAATTCAACCACAGCTACTGTTATATCTCTGAAGAACGTTATATTTTTTTTAAAAATAGTTCAACATAGTAGTAGCAAACACACCTTTAAAAGTGAATACAAGATATGTGATACTCTGTTCATAGGGTTTTCATGGTAAGAGATATTCAGAGTTGGTTTACATGAGATAGTGCTGGAAGATGAGACCCCCAGGTCAGAAGGCACTCACCGAGCAACTGGGGAAGAACAAAGGACAAGTACGAGTAGCGCTGTGACTAATGATGCAGCTGGGTCAAAGCCGAAAGGAAGCCCAGAGGCTGTTGCGCACAGATGCGAAAGGAGAGTCTGGAGTTGTATGATGCACACAGAAGGAACATGGAATGTGAGAAGCATGAACCAGGAAAAGTTAGAAATTGTCAAGCAAGAAATGGAATGCATCAACATTACAATACTTGGTGTGAGCGAACTAAAATGGACAGGAATGGGACATTTCCAATCAGGTAACTACAAAATATTTTATGCAGGAAATGAGAAATTAAGAAGAAATGGGGTTGCTTTAATAGTGAGAAGTGATGTAGCAAGAGTAATTAGGAGCTACAACGCTAGGTCTGAATGAGTGATATCAATGAGATTAAATGGGAAACCTATCAACATAACCATCATCCAAGTCTATGCTCCGGCAAATGCAGAAGAAGATGAATTGGAGAGATTTTATGCAGAAGTACAGGAAGAAATTGATCATACACCAAAACAAGATGTGCTGATAATCATGGGGGATTGGAATGCAAAAGCAGGGAACAGAGAAGAATTAGGAATTGTGGGGAAATGGGGCCTAGGAGACAGAAACGAAGCAGGAAAAAGACTTATTGAATTCTGTGAAGCCAATAATTTGTTTCTTGCAAACATATTTTTGAGCAACCAAAAAGAAGACTGTACATGTGGACATCACCAAATGGTCAATATAGGACTCAAATTGATTATATAACTGGTAGCAGAAGGTGGAGAAGTTCCATACTTCCTGCAAAAACAAGACCAGGAACAGACTGCGGTACAGATCATGAACTGGTCATATCGAAAATCAGAGTAAAGCTAAAGAAGACCAACAAAGCAATCATAATGCCAAAATACAATTTAAATAACGTCCCAGAAGCATATAAAGATCAAATAAGGGACAGATTTGAGGCTTTAAACTTAGTTGACAGAGAACCAGAAGAACTATGGATTGAAGTCAGAGATGTTATCAGAGAAGAATGAAAAAAGACAATACCTCTAGTTAAAAAGAAAGAAAGACCCCAATGGATGACTGAAGAAACTCTTAAAATGGTTAAAGAGAGAAGGAAAGCAAAAGCAAAAGGAGATAGAAACACAGTCAGAACCCTAAATGCAACAATACAGAGACTAGTACATAGGGACAAAGAGAACTATTACAATAGTTATTGTATAGAAATAGAAGAGGACAACAAAAAGGGTAGAACAAGACCCGTGCTCCAAAAGATTAGAGAAATGAAAGGGAAATTTAAACCAAGAGTAGGGATGTTGAATAATCAACAGGGGAACACACTGAATGACCGAGATGAAATAAAAGGAAGACGGAAGCAATACACTGAAGAACTCTATAAAAGAGATGCCAGGATGACAGATTCATTCACGGAGGAACCATATGATGAAGAACCAGAAATTTTGGAATGTGAGGTGAAAGCTGCTCTTAAAATACTTGGAAGAACCAAATCACCAGGAATAGATGGCATACCAATAGAGTTGCTACAAGCTACTGAGACTGAATCAGTCCAAATTTTGACTAAAATCTGTCAAGAAATATGGAAAACTAAACAATGGCCCACAGACTGGAAGCGTTCCATATACATCCCAATTCCAAAGAAAGGGGATCACAGGGAATGCAGTAATTATCGAACTATTGCCTTAATATAAAGTAAAGTAATGCTCAAGATTCTACAACAAAGGCTCTTACCATATATGGAGTGAGAAATGCCAGATGTCCAAGCTGGATTTAGAAAGGGAAGAGGTACCAGAGATCATATCACAAACATACGTTGGATAATGGAACAGACCAAGGAATTTCAGAAGAAAATCACCCTGTGCTTTATAGATGACAGCAAAGCCTTTGACTGTGTAGATCATGAAAAACTATGGAATGCTCTAAAAGAAATGGGCGTGCCACAGCATCTGATTGTCCTGATGCACAACCTATACTCTGCACAAGAGGCTACTGAAAGGACAGAATATGGAGAAACCGATTGGTTCCCCATCGGAAAGGGTGTGAGACAGGGGTGTATTTTATCACCCTATTTATTTAGTCTATACGCAGAACATATCATACGAAAAGCAGGATTGGACCAAGAAGAAGGAGGTGTGAAAACTGGAGGGAGAAATATCAATAATTTAAGATATGCAGACGATACCATACTAGTAGCAGAAACCAGTAATGATTTGAAACGAATGCTGATGAAAGTTAAAAAGGAAAGCACAAAAGCAGAACTACAGCTGAACATCAAAAAGACTAAAGTAATGACAACAGAAGATTTATGCACGTTTACAGTTGACAATGAAGACATTGAACTTGTCAAGGATAATCAATATCTTGGCACAATCATTAACCAAAATGGAAACAATAGTCAAGAAATCAGAAGAAGGCTAGGACTGGGGAGGGCAGCTATGAGAGAACTAGAAAAGGTCCTCAAATGTAAAGATGTATCACTGAACACTAAAGTCAGGATCATTCAGACCATGGTATTTCCGATCTCTATATATGGATGTGAAAGTTGGACAGTGAAAAAAGCTGATAAGAGAAAAATCAACGCATTTGAAATGTGGTGTTGGAGAAGAGCTTTGCAGATACCATGGACTGCAAAAAAGACAAATAATTGGGTGTTAGAACAAATCAAACCAGAACTATCACTAGAAGCTAAAATGATGAAACTGAGGTTATCATACTTTGGACACATAATGATAAGACATGATTCATTAGAAAAGATAATAATGTTTGGAAAAACAGAATGAAGTAGAAAAAGAGGAAGGCCAAACAAGAGATAGATTGATTCCATAAAGGAAGCCACAGACCTGAACTTACAAGACCTGAACAGGGTGGTTCATGACAGATGCTCTTGGAGGTCACTGATTCATAGGGTTGCCATAAGTCATAGTTGAGGCACATAACAACAACAACAAGATATTTGAAGAGTCTGAAATACAAGAAGTACACAAACATTGACAGGTTTTCATCCTTCATGATTTCCAAATCTAAAAAAATTAAGCAAGTTTTTTTCCTTCTAGAATAACAGTTTCCTAATATGATCATTGCAAAATAAACACAATGTTTGCATTGACCATAGCATTGTGCCTTCTACTATCAAAGTTATGTTTTTCATTAATTGCATGCATATATGCACATTAATTGTGGCTTATTAGCCCATGAAACATTTCTAAGGTGGCCCTCCACACTGACTACATTGTCTTAATTTGATCTGTAGCTATTCAAATTCTTCCATCATAGCAGCTTGAATGCGTGAAGAAGCTACTTTATACAGTCAGACCATAGGCCACTAGGCATGTACTGCCTGGTCTAACTGATAGCTAGTCTCCAAGGCAGAGGTGTTTCCCATCCATGATCAAGTGTAGTAGCAAATGCAGAAGTACAGAGTCCCCTCAGAGACACACACACACAACCAGCCCGCTGTTCTACTTGTCCTTATTTCCCTTGCTCTCCATGTCATTCTCCAGTCATCATGAAGGGGAGGCTGTGTGTTAGGTACCAAGAAGAGTCTTCTCAATGGCTGACTCACCTCCTTTCACTCTGATTGGCTCCAAGCAGCACAAAAGGTCAAGGAGTCTTCTCAGTAGCTAACACACTCCTCTTTCACAATGATTGGCTCATACATAGGGACCTGGCTGGGACCCTGCTCCCAAAAATGTAAGGGGTCTATGACCCCCCCATGACCCCAGATGACTACACCCCTGCGCTGATGCTTTAGATAACTGCTGTGCAGCCTGTATGCATCTCATCGGTAGTATGTGCCACTGAGTTCAATAGGGCTCACTTCCAGGAATGTATATAAAGGACTGCAGTCTCATATTGCCAAGCATAGCACCTGGTACTTTACGTATGGAAAGCATGGTATCAACTGAGCTATGATTCCCAGCGGCATCAGTCCAGAGCACAGTCAGAGGCTTCCCCATTCTTTCTGAGGAGCGTATGGATGGTGTTTCTATTCAGCTGAGCATCCCTGTGCACATGTAGAAGATGTCTTTTCACACAAAATTACATGCAGCCCCTGCATCATGAGGGTGATATCCACTTGTGGCAGCCCACCCACACAGCTCTGCTAGCAGGAGCCTCATTCTTAGTACCGCAACAGCCAAATTCAATGGGTGTATTGCATTTGGAAAAGACGTTGTGCAACCTCTAGCATAACCATAATTATAATTATACTCAATAACAGGCAGCCAAGCTTATGTGCTACCACTTGAACAGTAATGTCACACTTCTTACACTAATGTTATGATAGATCTCCTAAGACTTCAGTTGTGCCTTATGACTCTCAGGCAATATATGTGAAGTATTTGCACACCAAGTATGAAACAGTTGACTGGCTTAACCCAAAAACCCAAAACATTAGTAAAACAACAAATCGAATAGCTCATTTTATAATGACTTGAAGCATAATGCCTTACAGAGCAATCCAAACCTCCAATCCACCAGTCTTGAGGGGGTTTGGATGCAGCAAAAAATATCCTTCCACACGGGTCTCCCATGGTCTGCCAGTAGGGGTCCTCCATTGCTCAAAAGCATGAGCAGACAGAATCTGCTGCTGGCAGGATCTCTGTTAGTGGTAGCCAGATAAAACTCCTGAAATGGACATTTGTCGGTCAGGGAGGGCTCAGAAAGGGGCACAGCTGGACTGGCCAGTGACCCATTGAAACCTAAAACAGTCCAACTGCCAGAAGTGAGTGTGATCCAGGCTTCTCTTCTGTGTCATCTTGGAGCTGGTGTAGAAAAATATGGTATTAAGTCATCCCTACCACCTCTTGCCCTGGCTGGCAGGACTTTGGATGAAGCAGTAGCTCCAGACCCCGCACTCTGTTCAGTCCCACCACTCCAAGACAGAAATTATGATCACTCTCTTAGTGTTTAATATAAGACATAAAAATCAGGTTTGCCCAATGGGGTGGAGCCTCAGCAGTAGCTTCTGATGAAATCTGGGCTGTGTGGGCAATCTGTCAGGAGCATTAACTATGCTGGTGCACCTATGTAGCCCCAACCTCACCACCTCCTCACCCATCCATCTCCTGGTAAGTGGTAGTGATGCCACTGCCAAGAGGCTATTGCTGCAGCTCTGTCCCTCTGGGCAAACCACATCTGATAAAAATGTTGTTCCAGACATCTAAAGTCTGTACATGCTTTAAACGTCTTGCATGATTACAGGTTCAATACCTGGCATCTCCATGGAGAGCTGGGAAGGATCCCTGTCTGCAACTCTGGAGAGTCACTGCTGGCCAGTGTTTCCTTTACTGAGCTAGATGGACCAGTGGCTTAGCTTGCTATAAGACAGCTTCTAATGTTGCTAAAGGGTGTGATTCTATCCATGATGCCAGAGAATGTATGGCTACTCCCCCAGAACAATAAAAAGGAGACTCACAAGTTTACATCAGTATTGCAAATACATTATAAAATCAAATGTGTATATCTCTTCAGACATTATTACCCTGTTCCAGATCATTTGTCCTACTAATTTTTAAGTGCATGGCTTTCCCCCCAAGGGATATTTATTTTATTTGCCTCCAGCAAAACTAAAGGAAGCTTACAAGGACAAAACTCATTCTCCTTTTCAAGAGCAATACAAGAGCACATTTTTCTAATGTAATATGCACAAAACTGAGTACAACAAATCTGGCTAGCATATTGTCCTAGGATTTGTTTTCCTGATGACCTATTGAAACAACATCTGACCCTGCCCTGAACTATCTATCAGAAGTGATGATATATTGCTGTAATTTGGAGCCATGCTGTGGGAGAAAAACCCTCAAGAACAGCAAGAAAGAACTGGCTCCATTTAAAAAAAAAACTTGCTGTGAAAAGAGAAAAGAAAAGAGGTTTTTTCCTCCCCTCTTCTGAAGCCTGAGAAAAAATAGTTTTAAAAAATCAAGTAGGATGTGAAACAAAAATGGCTTTCCATAACAAACTACTGCAAACACTTCTCTGTTAAAACAAGCATGATGATGATTATTACTTTAAAAATGAGCATATCAATATTTGGAATGGAAAACATGGAAAATGTTTTGACCAGTCATTATAGATTGAAAGAAAATCTGATTGCTCAGAGAAGATGAAACAGTACATTCTGGTGTTATGCCAAGTAGTCTCATCATTCAATATTTGTTCTCTAGTGTGTGTCTTTTATTTTCATTTAAAAATTATTATGGTTAGACAGAAGAGCTTTTATTGGAAACCACAGATACCTCTGAGACCGTGCAGAATTTACTGTTTCAGGCAAAATGAAGAGACCTATCATATTAACAGGACAAATCTTTCCCAAGGAATTCATCCCTCCGATATAAACAAGAGAATGCCCACAAAAGAGAAAAAAATAAGCAAAAGGAAGATAATGAAGAAACAAAGCTGCGCTGGTGAGAAACGATGGCTATGATGGACAAATGTAGTCAAGGAATAAAACTCAAGACCAGGGAGGAAAAAATGAAGGATGTTCAGAGTTGGTTTGCTGACATGCTGCCTCTACTCTTTTGGGAGCTTTTCTTCTAGATATAATCCTGTCAGTACCCATATCCAAACATGGTGATAGAAGGGGGGGGGAGTTCTAACATTCCTCATGCTGCACTCCCAGTGAAGATAGGATTGCTCTGATAGTGAGTCAAGGCAACTAAGAGTCAAATTGGGATGTTTTGACTCAGAGCTCAAATACTAAGGCTGCAATCCCAATCCCGTTTACCTGAGAATAAACCCACTGAATTCAATAGAATTTACTTCTGAGCAGACATGGTTAGGAAAGTGTTCTGAGCCGCTACACTCCTCAAGCCACATTGATGTATGTTACTTCTCAGTATAATATTTTAGTTATCACACATTTAAGATGCTTATTTAATCTGCAAAATACACACAAACCCCACCATGTTTTATTTTCAAGTATAATGGTTTATGAACTTATGTCTGACAGAGATTAGAGTCATGTATATACTTTTGCAAAAGGGGGAAATATGAGAGAATGTGGCTATCATTATATCATTTTGGATGGCACTATCCTTTCATCTTTGAGTAATTTTGTTGATTAGAATCTCCCTGCAACCAGGCAGATCAGACAGATTTTATTTGAATTGCTTCTGGAGTCTCCAGTATAATTAATTTGAAAAGGAGAATGTTTGTTTGTCTGTGTGTGTGTGTGTATACGTGAGTGCATATGCATACAGTACAGTTGAGACAGAGAGAAACAGACAGTGAAAGAGACAATAGGGGGAAAATCTGTTCTTTTGAAAAGTTAGGTACAGTTCAGGTGTTATTTGTTATAGAAATAATGATATTTTATTTTATTTCCTATATTTATATAGGCTGCCCAGTAATATTGTTCTCTGGGCAGCTCACACGTGTAGTAAAAACAATATTAAAATACAATACTGAAACATTGCAATTGGCAGCATAAAAACTTCAGCAAAGAGAAGAATAAAATTAGATAACTAAAAATGACATTGCTCAAAAAGTGGTTCAAACACTAAATAACATATTTTTTAAAAGGCCTAGCACGTTTTTTTTAAAAAAAGAAGTATTCATCAGTTGTTGGAATAACACAACAAAGGTGCCCGGTGAGCTTCTATGGGGAAGTAATTCCACATCTGGAAGGTCATCACCAAGAAGGCCTATTATTATTGTTGTTGTTGCTGTTGTTGTTTTGTTTTGTTTTGTTATTGTTACTAACGAGGTGTGCCTGGCGCCAACATTGTTATGTTTTCGGTGCCAGGTCAAGACTTTTCTCTTCTCCCAGGCATTTTAGCATGTGTTTTTAAATTGTTTTATTATTATTATTTTTTAAAAGTGTTTTTAAATTTGTATATTTGTATATTTCTTTTTAAGGTTTTTAATTGTTGTAAACCACCCAGAGAGCTTCGGCTATCGGCCGGTATACAAATGTAAATAACAACAACAACCTTTCACAATACCCTGTTCATTGACATATAATACGTAAAATATTCTGAGTTTCACTCAGAACTCTGGATTCAAAGCTGTAATCTATAGCTACCAGAGTGCACACCAGTGTGTGCATGTGGCTTGTGGGCCCCACAGTTTTTTTTCCCCTGAGTGGAGCCACAGGAAACACCATGATTAATTTCCAATTTAGACGCAACCCGCCTGTGCCTATTTTGAAAGAGCCTCCCACTTCTGGATTCAAGAAGAGGCTACTGCTTTCCTTGTTTGGCTGCCTGGGGTGATCATCGAGAAAGGACAATTACAGCTGCAGTTGTTGGATGTGATAAGATACAAGTGAGACCTGAACCAGAATGTTGTAGTGAGGTGTGCTTCTGTTTACGATTCTAGCCATCCTGCCATGCCTTCTTTCAGGATACTCCATTACATTTCCCCCTGGTTTTCCTCCCTTTGCCCCATTCAAAAGTCAACCAGTATTCTGCCTACTGAGCATGTTCCATCCTTATTAGGCCTTCCTCCAGAATTTCCCCCCCTTTTTAAAAAACTTGGGTTACTCAGTGGGGCTTACCTCTGAGTAGATATGCATATGATTACACTGTGAAATAATAATAAAAACTATTGTTTTTATTTAATTTTAATTAACTTTAATCATGGATGGCACTGACATCTCATGGCTCTGTCTTGAAATATTTTTGGTTGTTGAAGTATTTCCTATCCAAATTTTAAAAATGACTTGTTTGTCAGTCAAAGAGTTAATGAAGGGTTAAAGTAATATGATTCTACATTCATATGCATTGAAAATGGGGCATTCACATTCATTTTTTTTCATTAAAATTATTTGCTTACCAACTTTCATTTCAAAGAAATACCTTCCTTGAGTTCCTTCAGCAAGTAAATGCTCAACATCTGAGCATGCATAAAGATGTCAATGATTTATGCTTAGTAATATTGAATGCATATATGTGCAAACTACAAATTAACTCATAATCAGTCTTGGTTTGGATGATGAGAATATTACAGTTTACTAGAGGGAGACCCAGGCTTGGTACATATCTGGTCACTTTCACACCTTGCAGATTTGACCTTCAAACAGACCAATTTCAACTTTGGGTGACATCACTAATTTTTGTACACATCTTTCAGTTGAAGAACTACACCACAAAATTTGGAGAAATGCGGATTTCAAGGAATAGTTATTTTTGGTTCATGTGTTATTTCAGGAAGTGTGAGTTAGGTATTTTAATGCGAATCAAACTGACACCCTCCCAGAGATCATAGGATTTCAGCCATGATGTGAAAGAATATTCAAACATGTCAATTACCTATGTAGGTCTGATTCTTCAACTGTAGTACTCCCATAACATAAAAATTGGATTGTATCTAAGGACAATTGCAGAATATTTGTTGTAGATTGGCCCTCAGTTTGTACAGAATGTATGACGTACCAGTATTTCATAGTTTTCAAAAACTCCTTTTTCGGAGCACAGTTTTTCCCTCTTTTCCTTCATCTCTTTGCACTTGTTACTTTTGCTTAGACAATACATACTTCACCTTTCCTTACAACAGCAGATATTTGCTTTATACTCTGAATTGGTAAAACACCCAATATTGATAGCAATAAACACAACAAAAATGACTTAAAGTGGTTCCATATAAAATAGGGCTCAAGCTATGCCTGTGTTGGAAGGAAGGATGAGTGTTACTTAAAAGAGTGCTTTAAGAGTCGGCTTTTCGTGGCACTTTGAGTGGAAGTAGGTACCAATTTCAGAGGTATGAGTTTGAGAAACAAAATGACTGAACTAAAAATACCAACTGGAGATAAAAAGGCTGTTTAGATAATTGATAGCTCAAGGGGGTCTTGTGATGGCATAGGAAATGAATAGATATCAGGGTTCAGGATATACAGGGCACCAGTTTATTTAAGGAAACTGACTCAGTTGAGTGAGCTTGATGGAGACAGTGTGGAACAGAGTTCATATTCCACTCCTCTCTTTTGAGATTCCATAACATACACTTTGATTTTCATAAGTTTGATTAGAGGTTCAGGAGATCTAATAAGAGCTCCAAAATGTTAGGAAATCTTGGCCCAAATGCATCTGAGAGTTCTCTAACCTCACAATATATTCGGATTTTTGTCTCTCCCTTACCAATGCTCTACTATTTTGGTTGCAAGGGGAAGAAATTTTACTTATTTAGTTTGTGTCCCACCCTTCCTCCTGAAGGAGCCCAGGATGGCAAACACATAAGCCATAAAATCTTAAAAACAATTCTAATACAGATGCAGACTGGGAAACATCTCCATTTAAAAGGTCTGTTAGAAGAGGAAGGTCTTCAGGAGCCTCCAATAACACAACAGACACAGCACTTCATATTTAACCGGAGGGAATTCCAAAGAGTAGATGCCATGACAGTAAAGGTCCAACTCCTATATTATGCAGAACAGACCTCCTGATAAGATGGTATCTGCAGGAGTTCCTCTCCTGTAGAGCACAGTGATCAATTGGGTATGTAAGGAGTGAGACAATACCCCAAGTTCTCATAACTCTGCTTTGATGGGGCTACTTAAGGACCATCTTGATTTCCAGCTGAAGGATTCCAGCTGAGGTGATATCTTTCTCCCTCAGCTGCTGGCACAGGGCTGTTCTAGACCTATCTTGCCCTGAGACAAAAGGAGAGATCTAGCTTTCAAAAAGCTTTCCCCCCCCTCATAGATTGTCTTCACTGTTTTATTAAAATAGTTTTTATTTTACCCTTATGATTTTAACCCATACACATTGAAACAATAAGAATTAAAATTATATAATAAAAGGTTTGTCTGGAAAGTGATGTTATCAGTACGCTACAGTGTAACAAGCCATAAGTAACCCCTGCAGTGTTAGCAGCCATTGAGAAAGCCCCCAGGAGTTTAGTTATATGGCTTGGTGCAAGGGAAAGGAGACAGACTTCTTTCGCTCAGCTTGCCATGGCTTATTTCAACTGATGTAATTCTGCAACTGACAGTTGCTAGAAGGAGGTGCTGGAGGAAGTGGGAGACATCTCTCTTTCTTGCTGGTTGCCAAAGGTTTCCACAACTGTAATGTCATCCCTGTGCCAGCCCTGTAGGCAGAGTGGGAAAGAGGTTCAGGTTCAAGGCTGTTGTGCTTATATACAAGGCCTTGAACAAATTGGGTCCAGGATACCTTAAGGCAGCCTTTCCCAACCAGTGTGCCTCCTGATGTTGTTGGACTACAACTCCCATAAGAGTCAGCCAGCATTGCCAATGGTCAGAAAAGATGGGAATTGTGGTCCAACAACATCTGGAGGCACACCGGTTAGGAAACGCTGCCTTAAGGGCTGCCTAAGCCCTTACATCCCAGCTCAATCACTGAGATCATCCAGTGATCATCCTGTTGTGTTCCAGAGGCTCTACTGGCTTCGGCTGGAAGTCCCCAGTCCCATACTGTGGAATACTCCACCAGAGATTTAGCAGGCATTCTCCCTACTGACTTTCAGGCATCTCTTGAAGACCTTTGTAGGTTGACAGGCCTATGAAACTGTTTAAAATGTATTTGATTAGCCAGACATTTTAATTACTATTGTGTTTTATTTATTATTAAAATTGTGTTTTATGTTTGATGGTACTAGGATATATTGTTGTACATAACTTGATATTTTATATGAGCAGGTGGTATATAAATGTTTATATATATATATATGAATAAATAAATGAGGAAAGAAGGGCAAATAGTGATATGGGGCTGATAGATGGGTGGGGGAAAGAGAATTGATAGGTATATAGAAGGAGGGCTTTGTTGGGCTCATTGAAGTGGGTAAGGCTCTAATTCTGGATTGACTTGGAAATAAGCTATTACTAGATCTTTAGAAAGTAGCTTGGTGGAACTCATGCAACAAAACATGCATATGAATTTGTCCATCATGCAGTGCTCAGTTGCATTATTATGAGGAGTCATTTCCGTAAGAAGTTCTTTGGCGGCTCAGAATGTGAAAAAAAAAATGAGATTCTGGCATGCATGAACCATGAATTTTCAAAAGCTCATCAAAACTCCACCTTTATTTTGTGCTGTAGAAGTCCCAGGAACTAATTGTAACTCAGATATAAATTCTAGATATTCAAAGCAAGAAACTGGAATCTGTAAACCACTGCCATAGGGCACAGTTCAAGAAAGCTTCTGAGCTTTGGGAGCAAAGGGGATGTGCAAACTCTATGCTTGTCTGAACAAGCTTGGAGAAGCTTCCTGATCTGAATGAGCCCCTGTTGACCCCAATAAAAATCTCTAATAGCACAATGTTATACAAGTCTACTCAGAAGTAAGCCCTGTCATTTTCAGTGGGCCTTAATCCCAGGGAAATGCGTAGGACTACAACCTAAACATGTCCTGCGCCCCCTATTTGTGTTGGCATTCATACTTGTGTGCTCTTTAACAGTTTGTTCTTTTCCAGTCCTCCTTTATACATGAACAATTATGTATTTTCATAAGTAGCATAGCTAGGTTGGCCAATAGCTGGGAATGCAAAAACAAAACAAAACCTGTGACCCATATCTAGTGATTTTAGTTCAGTAATGGTTGGATCGTTGTTGCTTTTGTGTTTGCTAGATTTGTAAGTTGCTTTAAGCAGCACCTTTGTGAAGGAGGGAAGTGGGTTATAATTGTTTTAATAAATAAATAATACATAACAACTCTCCACAACTTACCCATCAGTGCCCGGCTTCTGTCAATATAGAATCTTTTCCCCCATGCTCCCTTTTCCTTTTAACCAGGCAATCTGTACAACTTCTCACTATCTCCAAAACTTGCTGTACTGATGAATGTTGTAAGCAGAGGTCAGAAATCCTCTTCAGGGACACTTCTTAGGCTTTATTGAAATGCATGGTTTTAAATCCTGATTTGCTAGCAAAAAATAATCCCCTTTTAATGCAGCAGCAAATAAATCAAATTAGTGCTTCATTAGATTATACAATTTGTCACAAATTATTTTATTTACTGTAAGAGCGAGAGCTTCACCTGATATTCAAGATTTTTGGCCAGCTAAAATAAATTAATTAGGTGAACTGCTTTATGAAATTGTGTGGAGCATGAAAAAGAATGTTTGAATGTTGTTGCAAACCTTCCTTGTTTTCAGCTTAAAGCATTGTCAAGATGAGGTCCTTTATGCAAGGTGATGTTCCTAGGTGGATTTACATTCTGTACAGAACAATAGCATGTACAGTATGTTGTATTTATTTATTTATTTATTTATTTATTTATTCTATTTCTATGCCGCCTTTTGGCCAAAGGCCCTCAAGGCGGCTCACAAACAAATAAAATAAACACAAATACAAAATACACATCAGAAAAGAATACAGTGTACAAAAAATTCAAACAACAAAATATTAACATTGTTTCAAAAACAAGGTTCTTTACAGGCCTGGAAACAATAATACTTTTTCATATGAAATGGTTTTACGTCTATTATTGTAATGGTTGTTTCTGCCAATGCTGCTATATCCTGTTTCATAAGGAGGAGGAAATGCAACCTACAAGTACAAACCTCATTTAAAGTTGCAGGAGTTGTTTAGAGCATCCCTATTTTTTTGCTGTGTCAATCATTCTTAAACCATATTAACATGTCAGTAAAATATTATCACTTCAAAAGCCACTGATAGTTACCATGTAGTACTTTCTCTACTTTATTTCTGTTACACCACAGTAGCAAAAGAACACTTCCCCCAGTGCACTTTTAGCATCACAATATTAGGTACAAAATCCTTAAAAGCTATCAGAGCACAATGCATTCTTTTCATTTCCAGACTTAATATTATGTACAGTATGTTTCTTGGAAAATTGCATGATATTCTTAAAGGAAGCTAAGGTCCCTCCCTTCAAAAATGCAGAATAACAGATGAAAGGTAGCATGGTTTTTGTAGACCACAAGGGCCCTCAATGCAAATTAGGAGAGGAAGATTAACGTCTCTGCTATATTATCCCAGATTGCAGTTGCACTGCTTGTATTCTTGATTATGAAGAAATTATAGTTAAAGAAAAGACAATCTGTTTTCCAAGCTGTCTGAATTCCTTATTGTCCTTAGAAAAGAGTTTATGAAAAGGAAAAGATGCTGTTCATATTCACTATTTTTCTTTCATAAAAACCATAAGGAAATCTATATTTAATCTATAGTGTATTAATATGTATTTAATGACATGTTTTATCAACTCTGCTGCAAATAATAATCCCCCCCCCAGTTTTTCAAAGTCATTTTTAAAACTTAAAAAAAAATATCCTGCCATAGCTTTTCAAACTTGCAGGTAAAGTCATTTTTATCAGGTTTGTAGGGGAGGAATTGTAATTTTGTGGCAAAATCAGTGAAAAGAATGTGCTATTGGTTTTATTTAATCAGAAATTACCTTTAGATGCATAATTTCCATGGTGTAGGTCTACAGTGTGTGACATATAGTTTTGATGACATCATCAAGATGGCCACCATCAAAATTCACAAAATCATGAATATCTCTGTAAATAGTGGGTAGATTTTAATTTATAAAGTCTCATTTTGTAGGCATTGCACAGAACTATAAATGTGAACCTTACAACTTAAACGCAAAAGTCAATGATGTTTATAGATATTTGCGTATTTATAATGTCAACCCTATATCTATACTAGTTTTGGCTGTTGCATAGGTAATACAGATAGAATGAAAAATTTCCTACTGGAATTTATGTTTTTTACGTGTGTGGTTAAATTGTACATTTAATACATAATAGGTATTTTAATAGATAAGTTTAGTAGGCAACAGTTTTATGTTGACAGTAATATGTAATATAATTGCAGTGTTACCAGCTGTATAAAGGCATTCACTATTGTTTATTGGAACTGTTAGTCATTACTGTAACTGTTGTAACTGTTAGCACATTGCATATCCTCACAGGCTTTAGTCAACATGGTCACCATCATCATAATCATCTTCATTGTCAGAGTCAGAGACGTGTAGTCCAATGTAAGAATCATTATCATACAGGTTATCATTTCCTCCACACTCACACGTCTGTACATGGTAAGATGTTGCTAAGCATTTGCAAGGTGGAGTGCATCTGTTCGTTCCACATGAATTTCTGACCAACTGCAGAACTGAATGTGGTGAGCATGGTATTTCACAGAGAATGGGAGATATCTGTCTATTCTCCATGTTCTATTCATGTCCAACAGGAAATGGAATTGTTGGGTGTGCTTGATCATCTTGGTTCCAAATCACAGCTTGATAGTTAATCCTCTTCATTGCACATATAAACGCACCTTGTGTAGGTGGTGATTTTTCCCAATTTGTCTTGTTTCCTAGAAAACATGGACCAATGTAACTACAAGAGTAGTTGTCCTAGTTCTTTACTGATAGACATGGCAAATGAAAGCTTCCAATTTATCAAATACTATATGAGTACAAAATGAAGATGGCAAAATGATAATAGATGACAAAGAAAAGGCAGGAGTGCTCAACTAAGTCCTACTTTGGCTCAGTCTTCTCCCAAAAAAGGATCTATGACTCTCCCGGGAAATATGAAGTGGAAGGGGCAGGATTGGAGCTTGAGATTGATAGGCAAATGGTCAAGGAATACCTAATCACTTTGAACAAGTTCAAATTGGCAGGGCCCGATAAACTGCATCCTAGAATATTGAAAGAACTGGGTGAAGAACTCTCAGAACTGCTGTCTATTATCTTTGCGAAATCACGGTGGACTGGTGAAGTGCCAGATGACTGGAGGAGAGCTAATGTTGTCCCTATCTTCAAAAAAGGTAAAAAGGAGGAACCGGGGAACTACAGACCAGTCAGCCTAACATCAACCCCTGGAAAAACTCTGGAGCAGATTATAAAGCAGTCAATCTGTAAGCACCTTGAAAACAATGCAGTGATTACTAGAAGCCAACATGGATATATGCAGAACAAATCCTGCCAAACTAATTTTATCTTATTTTTTGATCAGATAACCTCCCTTGTAGACTGTGGGAATGCTGTGGACATAATGTATCTCGACTTCAGCAAAGCTTTTGACAAAGTGCCCCATAATATTCTGATTAGCAAGCTAGCTAAATGTGGGCTGGATGGAACAATTATCAGGTGGATCCATAGTTGGCTCCAGAATCGTACTCAAAGAGTGCTTATCAATGGTTCCTTCTCAAACTGGGCAGAAGTAATGAATGGGGTACCACAGGGCTCAGTCCTGGGCCCAGTGCTCTTCAACATTTTTATTAATGACTTGGTTGAGGAGGTACAGAATATGCTTATCAAATTTGCAGATGATACAAAATAGGGGGCCACAGCTAATACAGTGGAAGACAGAAACAAAATTCAAAGGGATAGGCTGGAGCATTGGGCTGAAAACAACAGAATGAAATTCAACAGGGATAAATGCAAGGTTCTACAACTAGGAAAAAGAAAGGAAATGCACAGTTATAAGATGGGAGATACTTGGCTCAGCAATATAACATGTGAGAAGGATCTTGGAATTGTTGTTGATCACACGCCGAATATGAGCCAACAGTGCAATGTGGCTGCAAAAAAGGTAAATGCTATGTTAGGTTCCATTAACAGAAGTATAGTGTCCAAATTACATGAAGTATTAGTTCCCCTCTATTCAGCACTGGTTAGGCCTCATCTTGAGTACTGTGTCCAGTTCTGGTCTCTGCGCTTCAAGAAGGATGCAGACGAACTGGAACAGGTTCAGAGGAGGGCAACAAGGATGATCAGGAAAAACTTCCTAACTGTTAGAGCCATTCAACAATGGCACCAATTACCTAGAGAGATAGTGGGCTCTCCGACACTGGAGTCATTCAAGAGGCAGCTGGACAGCCATCTGTTGGGAATGCTTTTATTTAGATTCCTGCATTGAACAGAATGTGAACTAGAAAATTTTATTTCCCTCACTGTTCATCCCAGAAATCTGTGTCAAATGTATTTTTATTAATTTCAAAGCCTTTTTATTGGTCAGTGTCGTATGATGGTGAAGACAGCATTTTGTGTTTCAAATTGGAGGTTATGTCCTATTTCTATTTTGGGTCCATTAACAGTTGAATCTGAAACTGCAGTTTGATATAAAATCAGACTGATTCCAATATGTTGCTACTTCAGCAATGACTCTAGCTGTTGGTTTGTTGTACACCGCCCTGAGAGCTTTCTGCTACAGGGCGGTCTAGAAATGTAATTAAATAAATAAAATAAATAAATAAGAGGATGCATGTTTTCAGCCTGCTATGTTTAAACCATTTCATTTAAGTCAAGGTGGGCACGGTCAATTAAAAACATAGAGCACACCTACAATTTTTCTGAAATATATTTCACCTCGCACTGTTTTATCTTGTGCAAATTGAGACACTCCTGAGGTCCACTGGAGACTATTCTGCAGAATAGTCAGTGCCCTTATTCCACAATTATGTTTGGAGTTTTTTTAGTGTAAATTTTGCAAAATGTTGCTGTACTTCACATATTCACAGAAATAGAAACAAAAGAAAATGATTTCCTATAGGAAACTTCACTAAAATTGCAAAGGAAATAAGACATATTCAAAGTGACCATCTGAACTGTATCAACTGTCTTAATAATGTTGCTTCCTCCCTGCTAAAACAAGATCAGCACAGCACATATCTTGTTTCTGTTATTTGGGCTGATTGCAGGTGTTACATCAAACTGCAGTTCCAGATTCAACTGTTCATGCACCCAAAATAGAAATAGAACATAACCTCCAATTTGAAACACAAAAGGTTGTCTTCACCATCATATGACATTGACCAATAAAAAGGCTTTCAAATTAATAAAAATAAATTTGACACAGATTTCTAAGATGAATAATGAGGAAAATAAAATTTTCTAGATTAGATCTCTGTAGAAACATTAGTAACACAGGAAAGAAGCAAACTACGAACACCAACAAACATACAAAAATATAATTCTCCATCTTTGGAGATGGCAGGTATTGCCACCACTCACCATATGCTCAGAGGCACATGTTACCAAATTCTTCCAAGCTACACAGCAAGTGGATTGGACTGTGAAAGACCAACCCAAATAGTGTTTGCATTTTGACAAATTTGTAGGAGAGCACAGTATCTCAGAGAGGAGTTCAGGTCTCCTGCTCCCCTGGTGCATTCACTATAGCTGCCCAATTTCCCTGCTTTTTAAAGTTTGATAGAAATAGCTGTGGGCTATAGATACATTCTTAAACCGCAAGGTTTTTTTTTGCCTATTAGTGAATTTTCCCTGCTTTTTAATACGGGAGGTAAGAAATGGGATCCTGTCCTGTGCAAGTTTGCTGAGAATGGATTGATCATTTGCATGTTTATTGAGTTCAATGGGATTTGCTCCCCTGCAATCATGCTTAGGATAGGTGAAACGGACCACAGAGGATGGGGAGGGAAGGAGGAGGGAGGGGAGGAAACACAGAAGGGAGGAGGGGGATGGGAGCTGGAAGGAGGGGGAGGGGTGGAGGACAGGTTTGATCATTTGCATGTTTATTGAATTCAGTACGATTTTCTCCCATGCAATCATGCTTAGGATAGGTAAAACTGACCAGGTGGGGAGGGAGGGAGGGCTGGAGTGGGCAGGGAAGGAGGAAGAAGGAGGAGGGGAGGGGAGGAGGAAGGGGAAGGAGAGGAAAAGCAGGTCTGATCATTTGCATGCTTATTGAGTTCAATGGGATTTACTCCTATGTAATCATGGTTAGGATAGGAAAAACTGACCATGGGGAAAAAGGGGGGGAAGGAGTATATTGGAGGGGGCAAAGGAAGGTGGAGAGGAGGGCAGGTTTGATCATTTGCATGCTTATAGAGTTCAATGGTATTTACTTCCATGCAATCATGCTTAAGATAGGTAAAACTGACCATGGGGAGGAGGAAAGGGAGGGGGAGGAGGGGATTGGAAGGGGATGGGAATGGGGAGGGAGGGGCAAAGGGGCAAGAGGGAGATGATAGGAGGGAGGAGAAGGGAGGTTGGGTTTGATCATTTGCATACTTCTTGAGTTCAGTGGGATTTATTTCTATGCAATCATATTTGAAAATGGAAATGGACTGCCTTCAAGTCGACCAGACTTATGGTGACCCTTTGAATAGGGTTTTCATGGTAAATGGTATTCAGAGGTGGTTTTACCATTGCCTTCCTCGGACGCTGGGAGGCAGTGACTGTCCCAAGGTCACCCAGTCAGCTTCATGGCTGTGTAGGGATTCGAACCCCGGTCTCCCAGTTCATACTTCAACACTGACCCAGGGGAGGGGCAGGAAGGGGAAGAGGAGGGGGAGGGGAGGATATTGGGTGGGTGGGCACTGGGCAGAGGGGAAGCCCCTTTCCTTTCCAAATGGAAAACCTTGGGAAAACCTTGTGAATACAGCGGAAGACAAACAAAGGGACCTTGATAGGCTGGAGCATTGGGCTGAAAACAACAGAATGAAATTCAACCAGGATAAATGCAAAGTTCTATGCTTGGGAAAAAGAAATCAAATGCACAGTTATAAGATGGGGGATACTTGCAATAAGGATCCTGGAATTGTCATTGATCACAAGCGGAATATGAGCCAATAGTTTGATGTGGCTGCAAAAAACGCAAATGCAATTTTAGGCTGCATTAACAGAAGTATAGTTTCCAAATCGTGTGAAGTATTAGTTCCCCTCTATTCAGCACTGGTTAGGCCTCATCTTGAATACTGCATCCAGTTCTGGTCTCCGCACTTCAAGAAGGATGCAGACAA
This sequence comes from Rhineura floridana, assembly GCF_030035675.1. Classification (NCBI taxonomy): domain Eukaryota; kingdom Metazoa; phylum Chordata; class Lepidosauria; order Squamata; family Rhineuridae; genus Rhineura; species Rhineura floridana. The sequence continues at coordinate 231,857,294 of NC_084480.1, read as the reverse complement.
ACTGGAACATTCATTACATTCATTACATGCCACAGGGGGTTCAGAGCAAGTTTAAAGCAGACTTTCTGGAATCTATTTGTGGCACTATCCTGAAGAGCTGGTGTTTAACAAGCAACAGGAAGAGTCACATGTTCCGGGTCTGCTCAGAACCAGACGAAAACTGGGGGACGCAAGGTTCCTACCGACCTTCGACTGCTGTTATGTAATGCCAGGTCTGTGGCTCAGAAAACCTCGCTCATCCATGATATGATCTTGGATGGGCGCGCAGACCTGGCATGTATTACAGAAACTTGGCTGGACGAAGCCTCTGCTCCAATTCTTGAGGCCATGTGTCCACCAGGTTTCCGTTACGCACAGCAGCTGAGGGTGGGAAGGCGGGGAGGGGGTGTGGCAGTCATCTATCGAGAGTCCTTGGTTTTTGCCAGACCTCCCCTCCATAGGACTCAATTTGTTGATTGTATGTACTGGAGGTTGGGCCCGAAGGGCAGTTTAGGGATCTTGCTGGTGTACCGCCCACCCCGCTGCACGGCAGATTCCCTGGCCGAGGTGCTGGAGGTGGTCTCGGCTGTATGGGCATTGTCCCCAGAGCTGTTGGTTCTGGGTGACTTTAACGTGCATGCTGAGGCCGCTCTCATAGGAGCCCCTCGGGATTTCCTGGAAACCATGGCTTCCTGGGAACTGTACCTAAGTAATACTGGGCCCACCGATGTAGCCGGTCATGCTCTCGACCTAGTATTTGTCCTGGGAGAGGAGAGAAGTGGTCTGAAGTTGGGAGTGATTCTTGCCACTCCTGTGTCATGGTCAGACCACTACCTGGTAAATATGGACTTCTCGTTGCCATGCCCCCTCCGCAGGGGTGAAGGACCTATTAAAATGGTCCGCCCCAGACGCCTGATGGATCCGGATGGATTCCTGACTGTGCTTGGGGAATTGGAACCTGCTGAAGGTCGCCCGGTCGAAACCCTGGTGAAGGAGTGGAACGTGGGGATCACCAGGGCATTAGACCGGGTGGCTCCGAAATGTCCTCTCCCCCTGAATAGAACTCAGCTAGCACCATGGTATACACCACGGTTGCGTAGTCTGAGACAGGAGGTGAGATGACTAGAGCGCCGGTGGCGGAAATCCCACTCCGAAGATGTCCGGACACAGGTTAGAGCAGCAGTAGCTGCCTACCAAGTGGCAATGAAGGTAGGAAAGAAGGCTTTCTTTGCTGCCTCTATTGCATCTGCGGAGTGCTGTCCCAGGAGGCTGTTCCAGGTGGCCCGAAGCCTGGTCGGTCCAGTTGCTCAGGAACCCTTGGAACAGTCAAAGGCCTCCTGTGACTTATTAGCAAAACACTTCGCCGATAAAATTGAACACTTACGGAGCTCGATCCCGTGCGCCGTGGGCACAGTGGATGAACCAGAGTTGGCCAGTTGCATGCCGGTAAATTCGGATCGGTTTCGGCTTCTCCCTTCTGAGGAAGTGGACAAGGTGCTTTCATCTGTGAAGCCAACCACTTGTCTTACTGATCCTTGCCCTTCGTGGCTCCTTATGAGCTGCAGAGAGAAATTGGGCGAGGGGATCAAAGCAGTGGTAAACGCATCCTTGAAAGAGGGTGTGATGCCATCAGCCTTCAAGGAGGCAATTGTAAAGCCCATCTTAAAGAAGCCCTCCTTGGATCCCCAAGTATTCGATAACTTCCGCCCAATTTCGAATCTGCCATTTCTGGGCAAGGTCATTGAGCGAGTGGTGGCCAACCAGTTGTCAGCAAACTTGGATGAAACGGATTATTTGGATCCATACCAATCGGGTTTCAGGACTGGTCACGGAACTGAAACAGCCTTGGTCGCTCTGGTAGATGATTTGAGGAGGGCATTAGATAGGGGAGAATCCACCTTTCTTGTCCTCCTCGATCTCTCAGCGGCTTTTGATACTGTCGACCACAGTATCCTTCTGCTTCGCCTGGAGGGATTGGGAATTGGAGGCACTGTATTACAGTGGTTCCATTCCTTTCTCTCCGATAGGTACCAACAGGTAGCGTTGGGGGAGGAGGTATCAGACCCTTGGCCTCTCAATTGTGGTGTGCCACAGGGCTCTATCCTCTCTCCCATGCTATTTAACATCTATATGAAGCCGCTGGGGGCAATCATCAGGAGATTTGGGCTGCAGTGTCATCAATATGCAGATGACACTCAGCTCTATCTCTCGTTTAAATCTTCACCAGAGTTGGCTGTGGAGACCTTGTCCAAGTGCCTGGAATCTGTGAGTGGATGGATGGGAAGGAACAAGCTGAAGTTGAACCCTGATAAGACCGAGGTACTACTTGTGGGGGACAAGAGAAGGTTGGGCGACATTGACCTGAAGTTCAATGGGGTGAGTCTACCCCTAAAGGACCAGGTCTGCAGCCTTGGGGTTGTGCTTGATTCCAGGCTGTCCATGGAGGCTCAGATTTCGGCAGTGAGCCGGGCAGCCTGGTACCAACTACACCTCATACGAAGGCTGCAACCCTACCTTCCTGTTCACCAGCTCCCACTAGTGGTACACGCCCTGGTCACCTCTCGTTTGGACTACTGTAATGCGCTCTACATGGGGATACCCTTGAAAACTGTCCGGAAATTACAACTGATACAAAATGCGGCAGCTCGACTACTTACGAATAGTCGCCGCCAAGATCACATCACACCAGTGTTGTTCGACCTACACTGGCTACCAGTTGTTTTCCGAGCCCAATTCAAGGTGTTGGTATTGACCTTTAAATCCCTACATGGTTCCGGCCCAGTTTATCTCACGGAGCGCCTTCAACGCCACCAATTATGCCGCCCGACAAGATCGGCCACACAGGGCCTTCTCTCAATCCCGCCAACAAAAACAGCCAGATTGGCGGGTACAAGAGAGAGGGCATTCTCAGTGGCGGCCCCCACTCTTTGGAACTCCCTCCCACAAGATCTCCGGCACGCCTCTTCTTTAAATGTGTTTCGGAAAGCCTTAAAGACCTGGGTCTTTCAGCGGGCCTTCGGGGTATGTGGGGAGGGTTAATTGTTATAACTGAAATGCCTCCTGCCCAGTTTTAATATTGTTGCTGCAGATGTGTTGTTTTTATATTGTATTACTGTATTTTATCAATTGTATTTTAACAATTTTGTAAGTCTCCTAGAGTGGCCATTGGCCAGATAGGCGACGAAGAAATTAAATTTATTATTATTATTATTATTACATGATGACACACTGAACATTTAACAGACATAAATGTTATAATATTTATTGATAAATCACCTAGTATTTAAAGGAAAGGACTGAATTTAGAAGTTAAAGGCTGTAATTCTATGTTCACTTTCACTTCAGGAGTAAACTGCAATAAACTCAGTGGAACTTACTTCTGGTGATATGTGTGTATATGTGTGTTCCCACCCCCGCTGTCTCCCACATCCTGCCCTTTCCATTGGCTCAATCGCCCTGCCCCCACCCGCGTTGTCTCCCACTGCCTGCTTCCCCACTCGCTGAATCTAGCTTGAGGAAAGGGAAGAGTCAAAAAGTGGGAGGGGGGAGCTTTGAAGGACCTTGGCCATTTTTAAAAAGTCTATTCAGAAGCTCTGCTCCACTTACCTGGGAGTAAACCCCACTGAACTCAATGGGATTTACTTCTGAGTAGACATTTTACCACCTGCCTTCCCTCAAGCTCACTGCTAGCACACAAAAGCACTGCTCCACTTACCTGGGAGTAAGCCCCACTGAACTCAGTGAGATTTACTTCTGAGTAGACATTTTACCGCCTTCCTTCCCTTCAAGCTCATTGCTAGCACACAGAACCTCCACTTACCTGGGAGTAAGCCCCACTGAACTCAATGGGATTTACTTCTGAGTAGACAATTTTCCTCCTTCCTTCCCTGAAGCTCATTGCTAGCACACACATGCTCTGCTCCACCTGGGAGTAAGCCCCACTGAACTCAGTGAGATTTACTTCTGAGTAGACATTTTACCACCTTCCTTCCCTCAAGCTCACTGCTAGCACACAAAAGCACTGCTCCACTTACCTGGGAGTAAGCCCCACTGAACTCAGTGAGATTTACTTCTGAGTAGACATTTTACTGCCTTCCTTCCCTCAAGCTCACTGCTAGCACACAAAAGCACTGCTCCACTTACCTGGGAGTAAGCCCCACTGAACTCAATGGGACTTACTTCTGAGTAGAATTTTTTAAAAATGCAGAGTCCTTCAAAGCTCCCCCCATATTTTGTCTCTTTCCCACTCACCTTCATTCTGCTGCTGTTTTCTCCCTCCATCGGCCATTTTCTCTCTCTCTCTCACTTGCTTCCTCACACAGAGCAAGCTCAGCAGAAGGCCAGTGTGAGTCACATGTCTCTTGCCCACCAATCACAGGAGCAGACTTCCTCTCTCTCTCTCTCTCTCTCTCTCTCTCTCTCTCTCTCTCTTGCTTCCTCACACAGAGCAAGCTCAGCAGAAGGCCAGTGTGAGTCACATGTCTGTTGCCCACCAATCACAGGAGCAGACTTCCCCTGCTTCCTCGAAGTAACTGGAAGGGGAAGGGGAGGGGGAGGGAGAGTGAAACTGAAAGAAGTCTTTCTTCTGCACATGTGGTACGTTACAATCCACTCCAATGCATTTTTTAATAAATTAATTAAAAATAAACCATGCCGTTTTTTTTTTAATTTAAACCTACTTCAGATGAAGTACTGTGTTTGGGGCAAGCTCAGGGATTTGATTAGGGATACCTTACAGTCATCTCTGAGTTGTAATCGACAACAGATTATGACCATTTCTCAAGAAAAAAGTCCAAAAGGCTTCTAGTTTTTTTCTCTCCTGTTTTTCACTTTAACCTGTGGATTCTCCATGCCCCCCCATGGAGAATCCATGGGTTGTGTATCACCAAGAAAACTTCCAGAGTTGTAGAGCAAGCGATTCTGAATCCAACAGTATAAGACTTGTATGTTTTTGTTTGGAATTGGGACTATAGAAAGCACCAGAAAGGGGTGGGGGGGTATTTTCATTTAACATGGTAGAATGCGAAAAATCCCTACTGACTATATTATAGAGCCACTCTTGTGACTGTATAATAACAACAAAGGTACAGTGAAGATTATTGACTTTTGGGTAGTGATGGGCTCTGTTCCTGCAATAATCGGTTGTGCTATCGGATTAATTATTATTTCTGATATTCTTTATCTTTGTGGAGAGAATTTTGAAGTAGTTTCCATTTCATTCTTCTTTTTTTCTGATTCTAATTAAAATGCTAATCCTTGGTCTTGAGAGTATTGATTAGGGCCTCCCAGGATCAGACCTGGCAGGTATAGGCCATATTTTGCAACACCAGGAATACAAAAGGTGAGTGGGATCCTATTCTTAACACCCCCCATTATGGATCTGGAAGAACTCATATCAATCATTTGCCAATCTCATGGCCTTTTCATCAGCTATTGGACATTGCTGCTGAGAGACCATCATTAGGAACTTAGGGAGCTGCCTTATGTTTTATCAGACTATTTGTCTTCTCTGACTGGCAGTGGCTCTCTGAGGTCCCATGCAGAGGACCTTTACACTTCGCAGCATTTATTATTTTTATTTTATTTAACAAGATTTATATACTGCTTAATCAACAAAAAACTCTTAAGTGATTTACACAAAACAATATAAAATATCCATTAAAATGCTGATAAAATTATCAGCATTATTGTTACATCTTGCTTAAACTAAAAATTATGTGCAAAAAGTAGCAATGAACCTGACATTCTTTTGCCTACCTCTGCAGTAAGTCAAGAGAAGTGTTATTGAGATCTCTTTGTGGCCATAGTTGCCAGATATATAATATGTATATGACAATTAGGGTTGAAAAGATCTATCAATTTTGGTTCTCTCCCTTTCTCATTTTTTCCAATAATAAATTCAATTCTGCAGCAATTTGTGATAATTTTTAAAAGCCCCATGAAAATTGTTCAGTATTGTAGTGAGAATTTCTCCTACTAAACACATTTTTGTATGCAGTTTTGACTAATATACAGATTTTTGCAAGCAATGCATTTTTGTATGCTATTCTCACTAATATATTCATTTTAGGCACATTTCCCCCCATTGTTATTATATGCTTTCAAGTCTATTACAACTTATGGCAACCATAAGCGACCTCCAATAGCATCTGTTATAAACCACCCTGTTCAGATCTTGTAAGTTCAGGTCTGTGGCTTCTTTTATGGAATCAATCCATCTCTTGTTTGGCCTTCTTCTTTTTCTACTCCCTTCTGTTTTTCCTAGTATTACTGTATTTTCTATTGAATCATGTCTACTCATTATGTGTCCAAAGTAGAATAACCTTATGGCGACCCTATGAATAGGGCTTTCATGGTAAGCGGTATTCAGAGGAGGGTTACTATTGATAGTTCTGTTTAATTTGTTCTAACACCCAATCATTTGTCTTTTTTTGCATTCCATGGTTGCGCAAAGCTCTCCTCCAATACCACATTTCAAAGGAGTTGATTTTTCTCTTATCCACTTTTTTCACTGTCCAACTTTCACATACATGCATAGAGATTGGGAATGTCATGGTCTGAATGATCCTGACTTTAGTGTTCAGTGATACAACTTTGCATTTGAGGACCTTTTCTAGTTCTCTCATAGCTGCCCTCCCCAGTCCTAGCCTTCTTCTAATTTCTTGACTATTGTCTCCATTTTGGTTAATGACTGTGCCAAAGTACTGATAATCCTTGACAAGTTCAATGTCCTCATTGTCAGCTTTAAAGTTACATAAATCTTCTGTTGTCATTACTTTAGTCCTGCTTTTGTGCTTTCCTCTTTAACTTTCATCAGCTTAAATTTCAAATCATTACTGCTAACCTTCTGCTAAGAGTATGGTATCGTCTGCGTACCTTAAATTATTGATTCACTAATAGGCAAAACACCATGCAGTTTAAGAATGTAGCTACAGCCCACATATTTTTCTATCAAACTTTAAAAAGCAGGGAAATTGGGCAGCTACTGTGAACGCACCAGGAGAGCAGGAGACCTGACCTCCTCTGTGAGATATTGTACTGCCCCAAAATTTGTCAAAATGCAAACACCATTTGGGTTGGTCTTTCACAGTCCAATCCTCTTGCTGTGTAGCTTGGAAGAATTTGGTAACATGTGCCTCTGATCATATGGTGACTGGTGGCAACACCTGCCATCTCCAAAGATGGAGAATTATATTTTTGTATGTTTGTTGGTGTTCGTAGTTTGCTTCTTTCCTGTGTCACTAATGTTTCTACAGAGATCTAATCTAGAAAATTTTATTTTCCTCATTATTCATCTTAGAAATCTGTGTCAAATTTATTTTTATTAATTTGAAAGCCTTTTTATTGGTCAATGTCATATGATGGTGAAGACAACCTTTTGTGTTTCAAATTGGAGGTTATGTTCTATTTCTATTTTGGGTGCATGAACAGTTGAATCTGGAACTGCAGTTTGATGTAAAATCAGACTGATTCCACTATGTTGCTACTTCAGCAATGTCTCTAGCTGTTGGAAAAAAGAGGATGCATGTTTTCAGCCTGCTATGTTTATACCACTTCATTTAAGGCAAGGTGGGCACGGTCAATTAAAAACACAGAGCAGACCTAGCATTTTGCTAGAATATATATCATCTCCCACTGTTTTATCTTGTGCAAATTGAGACATTCCTGAGGTCCACTGGAGACTATTGTGCAGAATAGTCAGTGGCATTACTCCACAATTTTTTTGGAGTTTTTTTAGTGTAAATTTTGCAAAGTGTTGCTGTACTTCACATATTCACAGAAATAGAAACAAAAGGAAATGATTTTCTATAGGAAACTTCACTAAAATTGCAAAGGAAATCAGACATATTTAAAGTGACCATCTGAACTATATCAACTGTCATAATAATGTTGCTTCGTCCCTGCTAAAACAAGATCAGCACAGCACATGTCTTCTTTCTATTATTTGGGCTGATTGCAGGTGTTGCCACCACTCATCAGAGGGAGGAGAAGGGAGGGTGGGTTTGATCAGTTGATCAGTTCAATGGGATTTATTTCTGTGCAATGACATTTGAAAATGGAAATGGATTGCCTTCAAGTTGATCCTGACTTATGGCAACCCTTTCAATAGGGTTTTCATGGTGAACAGTATTCAGAGGTGGTTTTACCATTGCTTTCCTCTGAGGCTGAGAGGCAGTGACTTGCCCAAGGTCACCACCCAGTGAGCTTCATGGCTGTGTGGAGATTTGAACTCTGGTCTCCCAGGTGATAGTCTAACACTGACCCGGGGGAGGGGCAGAGAGGGGAGGGGGAAGGGAAGGGGAGGAGATTGGGTGGGCAGGCAGTAGGCAGATGAGAAGCCTCTTTCCTTTCCAAAAGTAAAACATTGTGAACAGTATCATTGCTTTTCAGTGTTTGCCCCACCTTTTTATTCTACAGGCGACTCATGTAGCCTCCCAACCAAATTTAAAACAAAGCTTTCCCTGGCCACATTCACACCAGGCCTTTATTTCACTTTGTACAGTCATGGCTTCTCCCAAATAATCCTGAGAAGTGTAGTTAGTGAAGGGTGCTGAGAGTTGCTAGGAGATGCCCTGTTCCACTCACAGAACTTCAGTCAGAGTGGCTGACTGTTAAACCAATCTGGCCACTAGGGCTCTGTCAGTGGAATAGGAGTCTCCTCTCAGCACCCATCACAAACTATACTTCCCATGATTCTTTGGGGGAAGCCATGAGTGTCTCATGTGAAATCAAAGTCTGGTGTGTGTGTGGTCCCCTGATTAGGCAAGCCCAGCAGCATGCCCGACACTATCATTCAGTTCAATGCAAAATTTATTAAATTAATTAAAAATTATCCAGGTATTTTTAAAAACTTTTAAACTGCAAAAGATGAAGGTCAGAGTATGGGGCAAGGTCAGTAATAGAATTACGGGTACTCTGTGTACATGGCTGATTTTTAATGAATTTCAACAGATTATGAAAACTCTGAGAGAAAAAAGTCCACAAGGGCCCTAGGTTTTTTCTCTCTCATTTTTGACTTTGAACTCTCTATTCTCTCTGACGGTTTTGTGTATCGCCATGAAAATTTACAGGGTTGTTGAGCAAGAGTTTCTGAGTTCAGGACTATAAGTTTTGTATTGAAGTGAGCTTATGGAAAGCATCAGAATGGCATGGGGGTATTTTCAATTTAACATTGCGGAAAGTGAAAAATCCATGCTGGCTATACTATACAGCCACTTTTGTGGCTGTATAATATTTCTCCCTCCAATTTTCACACCTTCTTCATCTTGGTCCAATCCTGCTTTCTGTATGATATGTTCTGCATAAAGTTTAAACAAGCAGGGTGATAAAATATACCCATTTCACACCCTTTCTGATGGGGAACAAATCAGTTTCTCCATATTCTGTCCTTACCTTAGCCTCTTTTCCCAAGTATAGGTTTTCCATCAGGACAATCAGATGCTGTGGCACCCCCATTTCTTTTAAAGCTTTCCATAGTTTTTCATGATCTACACAGTCAAAGGCTTTGCTGTAATCTATAAAGTACAGGGAGATTTTCTTCTGAAATTCCTTGGTCCGTTCCATTTTCCATTGTATGTTTGAGATAGGAGCTCTGGTACTCTTCCCTTTCTAAATCCAGCTTGGACATCTGGCATTTCTCACTGCATATATGGTAAGAGCCTTTGTTGTAGAATTTTGAGCATTACTTTACTTTCATGGGATATTAAGGCAATAGTTTGATAATTACTGCATTCCCTGGGGTCCCCTTTCTTTGGAATTGGGATATATATTGAACGCTTCCAGTCTGTGGGCCACTGTTTTGTTTTCCATATTTGTTGAATTTTTTTTGTCAATTTTTGAACAGATGCAGTCTCAGTAGCTTGTAGCAACTCTATTGGTATGCCAGCTGTTCCTGGTGATTTTTTTCTTCCAAGTATTTTAAGAGCAGCTTTCAACTCACATTCTAAAATTTCTCCTTCATCAGACGGTTCCTCCATGAATGGATCTGTCATCCTTGCATCTCTTTTATAGAGTTCTTCAATGTATTGCTCCCATCTTCCTTTTATTTTATCTTGGTCAGTCATTTCCCTGTTGATTATTCAACATCCCTACTCTTGGTTTAATTTCCCTTTAATTTCTCTACTCTTTTGGAATAGGGCTCTTATTCTACCCTGTTTGTTGTCCTCTTCTATTTCTATAGAAATTGGTGTTGTTTTTGCAGAAAGTATGGAACTTCTCCTGCTACCAATTATATAATCAATTTGATTCCTATATTGACCATTTGGTGATGTCCACATGTAGAGACATCTTTTTGGTTGCTCAAAATTGTGTTTGCAAGAAACAAATTATTGGCTTCACATAATTCAAGAAGTCTTTCTCCTGCTTCATTTCTATCTCCAAACCCCATTTTCCCACAATTCCTAGTTCTTCTCTGTTTCCTATTTTAAAATTCCAGTCCCCCATGATTATCAGCACATCTTATTTCAGCACATTATCAGCACAATTCCTCTTCTTCTGTGTTTGCCATTGGAGCATAGACTTGGATGATGGTTATGTTAATAGTTTTCCCGTTAAATCTCATTACTATAACTTGCTGAAACCTTGCATTATAGCTGCTAATTGCTTTTGCTACATCATTTCTCACTATTAAAGCAACTCTGTTTATTCTTAATTTTTTATTTCCTGCATAAAATATTTTGTAGTTGCCTGATTGAGAACGTCCCATTCCTGTCCATTTTAATTCACTCAATCCAAGTATTGTAATGTTGATATGTTCCATTTCTTGTTTGATGATTTCTAACTTTCCCTGCTTTATGCGTCTCACATTCCATGTTCCTATTGTGTATGTTGTACAACTCCGGACTCTCCTTTTGCATCTGTGCACATCAGCTTCTGGGCTTCCTTTTGGCTTTGATTCAGCTGTGTCATTAGTCATAGCGCTACTCATACTTGTCCTTTGTTCTTCCCCTTTAGCTTGGTGCCTCCTGACCTGGGGGCTATCATCTTCCAACACTATCTCATGTTGCATTTTGGGTAGTCTATTCATAGGGTTTTCATGGTAAGAGGTATTCAGAGGTGGTTTACCATTGCCTTACTCTGAGTCTGGATGCATCTTAACCATAAGCCTTCTAGGATGCACACCTTAACATGGTGTGGGGGTTTCAGAGTGTTGAAGAAGCTGAGAGCAATTCTGTCAGAAGTCTAGACCAAGAGGCTAGACTCCTAGCAGGGTCACCCAAGGCCAATGGTCAAAGCTGAGACACCAGACAAATTTCCCCCTAATATATGCATTTTGTAAACAGTGGTTGGAGAACTGCATCACAAAATTCAGATAAGTGTGCAGTTTGAAGGATGACTGTGTTTTGGTTCTCATATTGCTTCAAAAAGTGCAAATTTGATAAATTTGGCTTTAAATGCAAACAATCAAATTTCTCCTCCATCCATACTAATAACCTTGCCAGTCTCCTTAGCCCATAATAAGCTGGCCCCAAATTTCAGAGGGCCCTGGGTTTGGTTCATAATGGATCCAGGAATTCTGAACTGGGGTATTTATTTATGCCCACACACTATGCACAGTTTTCAAGTTCGTTGCTATCACTACTATTTAATCTCAGCCACCCGCGTCTTCCACTTTATTTCCTTCTCCCTGAAAATTATAATTCACATTCCCTTTGAAGGTACTGCTTCATTAATGATGTTCAGACAGCAGACCTTCCATTTTAGAACTCTCAGTTCCTTTCATCTGCCATCAAAACAAAACAAGAAAAGATCTTTGGCATATATTCTGAAGGGCAAAGTATGCTACACTTTCTTTCCTTCATACTTAGTTCACCCAGCAGAATACTTGTTGATGATGTTCATACAGTCAAAGAAGCCATCTGGCTGCCAGGAGGGAAAGTGTCATGTAAAATTTAAAATATGTCTGGCTGTGTGAAATATTGATTGCAAGATCTTTAAAAAATGACTGTTGTGAAATATTTCTCTATCATACATATTGAATAAAACATAATCACTTTAACAGTATTCTGGGGGCTCATGATTCAGTGATTCTCATTTTCAGTTGGTGAAATCAGAGATGTTAATTAATGTACCAACCTGATCCATTTAAATCAATGTGAGATATGGCATTAGGGGCAGTAGATTGCACTGAAAAGTGACTAATTTACTCCTAGTGAAACAGCTTCCTTATTTCTTTTCTGTTATGGAATAAAAATATGAATAACTTATTTTTAGCCTTACGTACCTTAAATAATTTTAAAACAGTCCAAAAACATCTGGTTTCCCAGACTATATCATGAAGACCAAAAGCAGTAAAATCGGCCTGTTTTGCATATAATTGCTCTCTGGGAGGCATTGAGATGTGTTCAATGCCCCTGGGAAACACTGAGACACTTATTAAGCGTTCTTGTTGCATTCCTTCACTTTCTGGTCCACTCATCTGGTGTTGCTACCTGTTATATGGAGAGCTTGGAAGTAACTCGTTATTTTTAATGAGTTACTTGTAATTCGTTACAATTTTAAATAACGAGTGGGTAATTCCATTACATTTGGCAAGTAACGGAATGACTAGTAATTTCCCTACTTTTCAGCTGCGACTTTAACGTTTCCACGTTAGGTTGGACATTACTTGGGGGCGGGAACAAGGGGAAGTCAGCTCCTGGCTGTGATTGGTGAACACAAGACATGTGCCTCACACTGATTGGACCTCTGCGCAGACTCTCTCTTCCCTCGTGATCTCGCAGAGCTTGGAAAAGTTACTTTTTTGAACTACAACGCCCATCAGCCCCAGCCAGCATGGCCACTGGATTGGGCTGATGGGCGTTGTAGTTCAAAAAAGTAACTTTTCCAAGCTCTGGAAGAGGTGAATAGGCAGGGCCTGCTAGCGTCTGAGAGGAAAAAATGGACACTGGAGGAAAAAGCCAGGGCAAGGACAACGGAGGAGAAGGCAGCAGCAGAAAGGCAAAGAGCTGTGGAGGTGAGTGATGATGATTTGTGTGTGTGTGTGTGTGTGTGCCTCTCCTTACCTTGCTGCTGCCTCTGTGGCACCTTCTGCCCCCCCCACGGCCTACTTCTCTTCCTTACCCCCCTTTTTGTACTCTCCCCCTTGTTCCCATGCATACCTGTGTGCTGTATTTATCCAGACAGAGCACTCCTGCCTTTTAAAATGCCGGCTAGCTTTTTATTGTATATTTATTTGAACTCCATCTTTCTTTTTATTTGTATTTTTGTCCTGTTTAATCACAAGACTGAATTGTATGTGGGACAAAAACTGTCTCAGTAATAATAATAATAATAATAATAATAATAATAAATCATTAGATGTATAATAAATGGCTTAAGGCTGGTTTTTTTTGTTCTTGGCAGAGATGAGGTGAGAAGTAGGGTCCTTGCAGCTCCTCCTCTCAGTCCCCCAGCTCTCAAACTCATGTTCTGTGAGAAAGAGAGAGATTCCCAGTCCCAGAGAGAGACAATTCCTGTAAACCCCATTCTCTCCAACAGCATCCCCAAGCGGGGTACCTGTGAAGATCACCTCTTGTTGAAAAAAATCCATTTATTGCAGCTGAATATCTGGGCAATGTAAAATTAAAATGTTTAACTGATTAATCCTCTCCCTTTCAATAAACTGATCAATTACATTTCAATTGATTTGCTTATCACCAAGACTTCAAATCTATGAGAATTTCCAGAATATAATAATTAAAAGGAGTGCAAGACAATGAAGAATTCAATACAGAAGCTCTAGGGGACACAGTTAAAAAAAATCAAGGCTGATCTTTGTTATTGTTTCATGCATTCCCCAGTACAGTAACACACAAAATTACTCTAAAAACAATAAACAAGTGTCTCATATTAAAACTCATTCTTACCAATAAAAATAGGCCCCACTGATTAATCAACTCTCCTTTTAGTTAATTAATCTGCTGAAAATTAAAGCTTGTAGCCCTAGAGTTGGTTTTTTTTAAAAAAAAAATCATTTGACCAGGAAGACAAGTACCGTTCAGTTCGCATACAGTGAATTTCAGAGTTGAGATTAATCTGTTCTCATCACAGCCCAGGCTTGTGTATTTATGTGCAAGCCCTTTCTTGATGACATTGCCATGTGGTGACCAAAGCAAGGAGGAGAGAAGTCTCAGGCTGTGTGGTGCAGTCGCTGCAACACAATTGCTGCCTAGAAAAGAATGTGCAGGTGCAAAAAGCTGAAGCTCAAGTAAGCTTCAATAAGATGAACAGTGCCAAAGCTGCACAGGCTGCAATAGGCAATGTTGAGGGGTTTCATCATTACTGCTTTTTAGGAAGTGAAGGTCAACCACTGTCAGTGCCGCCCTGGGCTCCTACTGTGAGGAAGGGCGGGATATATATAAATATAAATAAATATATATATATACAGAAAGAAAGAAAGGAGAGATGTAAAGGGGAGTATTTCTTTAGATGTTACCCTACTTTCCATTTTTGCTTTCTATTTGCTTCTAGCCCTATTCTGTCACTCTCCAGTACACATGAAGAAGGGGCAGTGAGGGCAACTCCCAAACCTGGGAAACGATGTATTTCTATAAATGAATTAGCTTTTCTTATTTTACTAAGTCTTAAGTCTCAGTGATCTCAGTGCAGGGTAAAAGCCTGCCACAAACACACACATTGGCACACACAAGCATCATAGACTGTTGACAATCTCTGCTAATATCTATACAAATGTACATAACATGCATCACCTGAACTCACATGATCTAGAGTTACTTTAGATCTTGCAAGATTTGTAAATGAGAAGCAATAGGGTTTTATATTAGTTCTGATTGTCTATTGGGCTATCATAGGTTATATGTTTTTTTCATTTTCTATGGCAAAAACTCCAACTTCAGTGGAATTTATGTGATGTGTTCTAATCATTTGAATTTGGCTAATGAATGCTTTATTCTTTCATCAGAACTTTAGCAGTAGTACTAAAATATTAATAAAAAAGAAAAGGGAAAGAAAAAATACTTTACATACATCATTCAGCTGTATTGCTAATTATAGATATAGATATAAAAGATAAACAGCATTTTGTCAAAAGTATTTTTGTCTACATTTTATACCTCATCCTTGGTTTTCCAAGCTTGGCATGGAATGCTTCTCATACAGAATTAATTTGAAATGCTGCATATTTATTATCATAATCATCATATTCAAAATAAAAAATATATGTACCGCCTTCAAGTTGATTCCAACTTATGGTGATCCTATGAATAGGGTTTTCATGAGGCTGAGAGGCAGTGACTGGCCCAAGGTCACCCAGTGAGCTTCATGGCTATGTGGGGATTTGAACCCTAGTCTCATTTTGTTCTCACAACCACCCTGTGAGATAGTAGGTTAGACTGGCCCAGGCAGGGTTATTCAGTGAGCAAAAATGATACAAATAGGATCTCTTTTAATTGTGCTATCGACCTGCTTACTTCCACTCTGACTGGGGCATCTTGCAGCATGGGGAAGAGATGGGGGCACATCACAGCTGAAGTTCACCCATATAGGAGCATTATCTCTTGTTTATTACAGAGACACCTGTTGCAGGTTTTGCTGCTGAGAGCAGCAGTCAGTTAGTGCAGCCACTTGAGTCACAGCTTGTTGATCCTGAGGAGGCAAAACTAGAAAGTGAGGTTCAGAAAGGAGGCCCTGTGCATGAGGAGGAGGAGGGCATGAAGCAGTGCCAGTTCCCCACAGCCACATCTGCAGAACAGCAAGTACCATGGTTTGGCTTTGAGAAAGCTTGTACATTTGTGAGCCAGAGTGGGAAAAATGTTGTTGTACGATGCAATTACTGCCTTCCAAGGATCAAAAATCTGAGATCAGCTGTTTCCTCCTCATCCAATGTGAAGAAACATTTTGAGGTAAGCCTTTGTCATGCTGGTCCTCAAAGAGTGTCCATTGTCTATTTATGTTTAAATTGTGAAGTTCCTCTTCCATTTTTTCTTGGATTCATGCTTTGTTCTTCTTCCTCAGAGGGCACACCCTGAGAAGCTGAGAGCAATTGAAGAAGCAATAAAGGCAAGGAGACGTGGCCTTCCTGAACCAATGCATGACACCCCTCCTCCCAAAATGCTGAGGCAGCAGCAGACAACCCTTGAGAGGTGGGGATCTGGCAGGGAGCCTGTCACCCAGAGCAATCTCGACAGGAGAATCATTGATTTCATTGTAGAGGAGACATTACCACTTCAGACTGTGGACAAACCATCATTCATTAATCTGGTTCGCATTGGACTCCCCAAAGATCTCACCATCATATGTGCCAAGACTCTGAGAGACAGAATTGAGAAGAGAGCATGCCACATGAGAGAAACTCTTGCAAACCGAATGGGTGCTGTGGCATATATAGCAACCACTGCAGATTGTTGGACCAATGGCAAGAAGAGTTACTTTGGGGTAACAGCCCACTGGATCTACCCAACTACCCTGAAACGTGAGGTCAGGGCCTTGGCTTGTAAGCGTCTGAAGGGGCGCCATACATACAATGTCCTTTCAAAAGCACTGCATGATGTACATGTGCAGTACAGGATCCACAACAAAGTTATGTGCACTACTACAGACAATGGCTCCAACTTTGTGAAAGCGTTCAGAGTTTTCATGGCCAAAGAACCAGTGGAAGCTGCAGGCACCAGTGACGATGATGGTGATAACCAGGAGGAGGAGGAGGCTGAGGTGGAGTTTGTGCCTATCTGTGAGATCCTGGACACAGGACCTGAGGCAGAGGAAGAAGCTGAAGACTCAGGAGAGGATTTTGTTTTACCACCACACCAGAGATGTGCTAGCCACACCCTCAACCTTGTGGCAACACAAGACATAGAGGTCACGCTTTCTGACTCCTCCAAAAGTAGTCTTCTTGGTCCTTTCAAGAATCAGTTTCGTTCCTTGATGGGAAAGTGCAGCAAGTTGTGGTCCAAGCAGAACCAGTCAGCACAGACTGCTGAGTATATCCGTGCGCAATGTGGTGTGTATCTGAAGGTACCGAATAAGACCAGGTGGAATTCCACCTTTGATGCGTTGAAGCAACTACATGAGCTCCTGTCAACTGTGCCACTAAAAATGCATGCCATAATGGACCGCTGCTCCTTGTCCAGGATCACAGCTGCTGAGATTGAAGTGGTACAGGAATACACAGAGATTATGGAGCCACTAGCCCAGTCCCTAGATATCCTGCAACGGGAGAACGGCATGTTCATGGGGTATTTGCTACCAACGCTCTGCAATCTGGACCGCAAGTTAGAAGGACTGGAAAACAAACCTGAGAGGTCCACATACTGTTTTCAGCTGCTGAGAGGTGTGCGCGAAGCCCTAAGAAAGCGGTTTGCAGCTATCTGGGAGGACAAGAGGCTTCTTTTGGCAGCCTTCCTACACCCTCGCTTCAAACTAGATTGGCTGGAATCATGTCAGGCCACCACCCATACCAACAAGTAAGAACATTAGGGAAGCCCTTTGGGTGGATTACTCCAAGGGAAATGTTGTCTCAAGGGAGGCATCAGAGGGCTTAAGGTGGTAGGCAGGGGCTGGGCCTTTTCTTCCTGGGGCTCCTCATCACAACCTTGGGTTGCTGCAGGTAATCCTTAAGGGTCTGCTGTGCTGCCCCATGAGTGTGGTGACTTGGTCACCTTTCTACCTTACATGTCATCATCCACAGGCTCAGGCTGGACCCTGAACCAGGGGACATGACAAGCATCAGGAAATGAAGAGCAGATGATGGTTTCCTAACATATATGTGTTAACATATCCTCTCTTTTTCTTAGATACACAATGGAAGCCTTGTTGAAAGCTGAAATAAAGATGGGTGTACTTAATGAGGACAGTGATCAGTCTTCAGATAAAGACCAGGAAGGAGATGACTTAGAAGATGACTTCTTTAACTTTCTGCCCCAGGGCAAGAAGTCAGCAGTGGACACTGCTGAAGAGGAACTGGTGAGGTACCTGAGGTCTCCCAGCAGGGAAGTGTCATCACTCCATGGCTTTCCACGTGTGCTGCGGTGTTTTTTGCAGCACAACACAGGCATGCCTTCAAGCGCTGCAGTAGAACGCCTGTTCAGTACTGGTGGCAACGTAATGACTGTAAAAAGACATTCCTTGTCTGACATGCTCTTTGAGCATCTTGTTCTTTTGAGACATAACAGAAACATATTATAAAAGCATTTCAAGTGTAAAATTTGATTTCAAGAGTTGGGGTATCATCATTGCTTGGGGGGATGTGAGATTCTGTTATGCCATTATGTTAATCTTATGGATAATTTTTTTTATTCTACTACCCCCTGTGTGTGTGTTTATTTTTAATATTGTTTTAGGCTTCTTAGATGTGCAGCAGCCAAGGCCAGCACCTTGTAGGAGTTTTTTTAAAAAAGTAACTGAAATGTAATTGTAGTGATTACTTTTGAGAAAAAGTAAAGTAATCAGTTACTTTCAGAGCAATTGTAATTGTAATGGTAGTTACTACTTTTTTGGGCCAAGTAATTGTAATTGTAATTTATTACTTTTTAAAAGTAATCTTCCAAGCTCTGGTTATATGTTGAGAAGTACCTTTAACGGATTTGGTGGCAGCTGAGCATTTCTGAAAATGGAGCCAGAGGCTTCCTTTCTGCCATTCGTGTTCTTCTGCTAAAATGTAATATTGCCATATTGGAACTTTGTCCATTGTGTACTTTTTCCTCCCAGGATGAACTTTCATTACTTTCTGTATTACCCACTTATTTTCTAATCCTGGACACCTAGCATGCCTTCTCAATCTGTCTCTGGAAAACTATGGAAGCCTTATATATAACAACTTGGTTGTTAGCCATATGGAACAAGGAATTCTAAGTAGACAAACAAGCAGGCAAGTGCAGAATGGATCTCTCTACCAGTAGTCCACTTAGTTTCCATGCTGCCTGCAGAGGAAAGAAAACCCAGCTCTTAGCTCTGCACTTAGTAAAAGGATGCCCCCCCATCATCTATATATCTATATATGCCATTCATCAATTAAATTCTCTAAGGGGCTTACAGAACAGAAACAAATATATTGTGTTTTAAAATATAAAGTACAATAATTACAACAACAAATGTCAATAAAAACAACAACAGAAAACTGGTGATCCTCTTTGGGGAGGTGATTCCATAACTGAAGTGGCACCACTGAGTATGTCCTCTCCTTTGCAGCTAAAGGGTTGGCTGTTACATTAGGCAAACTGAGGTAAACTGCCTCAGGGAGGGATCATTGAGCTTGGCAAATTGGAACCCCCTCCCCCTGGACCTGCTACTTGCCTCTGCTGGCCCAGCCAGCCAGCTCTACTGTCTCCTGGTGAGGCTGCGTGCCTTTTCTCTCCCTGCTTCACTCTACAGAGGATCTAAGAGGGATCTCTTCCCTCAGAGTTGAGGCGATTTTGGTGAGTTGACTCTGAAAGCACCTGCACCACTGCTATGTTTTCTTGGCACAGCTAATGATGTCTAAAATTAGGGTGGAGAAGAGTAAAGTCACTTTAGCTATAATTTCTTTTCTTTCTAATTTTAGGTATCATCAGTTGTCACAGCAAACCACAGTGGCAGCACAGGTGCTCTCATAGGAATCTGACCCAAGGGGGAAATGCACAAATGAAATCAGAGATGTACATTTATGAGTTTAGTAGGAAAAGCATTCCCAATGAAATGCTGACAGGCAGATCGGAGTCCATTATTGGGCAGACCTGAAAATTCAAATGCTGATAACTCCTTTGTAAGAGCTAGTTCTGGCCACTACCCCAATCAAAGGCAGAGGCAGCACTGGTGGCTCAGGCAGTGCAATCCCTTGTGCCAGCTCTGTGCAGCTAGTAGTCTGCCTTTCCATGCCGGGTAGCTTCTTAGCAGGCTAATGATGTCCGTGGGTTTATTTACAAGGCTAAGCTATGGCCCAATGTTCTTATTTATTTATTTATTGTACTTATATACCACCCCATAGCCGAAGCTCTCTGGGCTTATATCTGAAGCATTCTCCTGTAGTGGACTCCCTGCATATCTAATAATTTAATAGGAAATAATAGGAATTTTTTATTCTAAGGGCTGTTTTTTCTTTTTCTTGATGTCTCCTTTAAACACACCAACCAAGCCAGTGATAGGCTCTTTCCTATGCATCCAGACAATTGGCAAGACCTTGCCTCAGACATCACTAATGCAGAGATTAAATTCTGCTATTCCCACACAAGAATATTTAATATCAACATTGAGATACATTGTCAAAGACTGAATGCAAGAAAGCCCACATGACTGACCTGGCTCCAATGCTTTTTGTCCCATCTGCTGTAGTGATATTATTCCCTTCATATAAGCTGTGAAAATTGCCTATCAATTTGCATGCTATAAATTAATCTCTTTGGATGCTACACATTATAAAGTATTCAGTTCTGCCACATGCTATTTAAACATCCAGAAATAATGACATCCCTCAGTCCTGGATTAATGCCATGGAGTCAGGTAGGATTGCTACTTGGTCTAAAACCTCTGTGTGTGTGTGTGTGTGTGTGTGTGTGTGTGTGCGTGCGTGTGTGCATGTGTGCGCATACGCACGCATGCACACACACCCTTATTGGCCATGAAAGGAGGCATGCATGAAAATGTTCCCTGATCTTTGGGAAAAAATAGGTAAAGACACATCAGTGCTCTCTTATGATTTGTCACAGGAAAATATGTGCACTTCCTTCACTTTATTTATTTTTTATTTATTTGTTGAATTTCTATACCGCCCGACTAGCATAGCTCTCTGAAAGAAAAGGAACCTAATAATATGGCAGAGAGTGCGTTGTAATGAATAAGACCATTTGAAAGGATATGATGGATTGTATATCCTGCTGAAGAATTGTTAACGTCCTCACCTATCTATCTCAACTCAGAGTGGTCTAATAGTGATCTGCTAAAACCTGTCCTCCATTTTCTCAAAAGTTTTCTTTGTCCGAAAAAGAAGCTTCCTTTTTCTCAAGGCACTTTAGAATTCCTCCATATTTTTGGTGGGGGTGGCTTCTTTTTAGCATAACTTATAATTGTGAAATGGCTGTGCATGGTTTGTTGATGTTTACCTTCCCATTAAACATTTTTCCAATACTCTGCAGCCTCCTTACTGTCTATGCTTCTTGATCTCAAAAAGTCCCATAGGAGGAATTGCTTTATGACATCTTCCCCTGAGTTTTAATTGGTGTGTGGGAAGTTGGTAAAAGTGTGTGGCTACTAAGCCCCTGAGATCAGTAGGAACATAGGAAGCTGCCTTATACTGAGTGAGACCGTTGGTCCATCTAGGTCAGTATTTTTAATACTGACTGGCAGTGGCTCACTAGGTTTTCAGACAGGGGTCTCTCCCAACCCCACCATAGATTGAACATGAAACCTTCTGCAAGTAAAGCTAATGCTCTACCACTGAGTTACAGTCCTTCCCCCACTCAATGATTTTGTTTGAAAGGGAAGTCTTTCCTGATGAAACAGAAGCCTGATGGGTTGCATCTTGTTACTGCTGGACCTCCACCTGCAACCCACTCCCACTTCCCCAATGTGAATTTTTTTCTTCCTTGGGAGAGGAAATAAGCATGAAAGGAGGTTATTCCTATTTCCTGTTTCTCCATAGGAAGCTCCTCTTCAGGATATGGCACATTCTCCTGTAGTTTTATTCATATACCTTGTTTTCTTGGTCTGACCTCTTAACATATACACACTGGAGGTGACCAGATGCTCTGCTCTTTGACCTTTGGGGACATCATGAACTTGTAGCTGTCACATCACAAATGAAAATGAGCTCTGAACCCTGCCCTTTGGGACATTTGTTGGCATCATAAAAGGACTACACACTTTATTACAGTTGTCAGCCTCAGCTCAGGAGAAAACCATCTTTGCACGTGTGGGCGTTGAAGGCTGGAAAACAGAGAGATGCGTTTGTAATAATTCTGGTATTGGAAGTGATGTTTGCAAACTTTGTAAACCACAAACTCAAATATGTTCAAATAAACATATGGCAAATACCACAAGTTTCAGTTATTTAGAACACTTTTCTTGTTTAAAAATACAGTAGAAGCAGTTCAGCAATGTGGCAAACTATCCTTCATTTGCACTAATCCATCTCCCCTCATCCTCCCATTCTTTCACTCAACATCCCTTTTTCTGTCGCTCAATCAGTTTAGACATGAACTCATTTCTAAAAAGAACACTGCATGCCTGCAAGCCATATCCTATGATCTGGGAGCCCTTCCCCCTTACTTCTGAGTAGATATGCATGTGATAAAGAATTAGTATTACTTGGCATGTTAACACCATGGGGCCTCACTGATTCAGACAACTGGCCTTCAGAGGAACATACATACATACATGCATGCATAAATAAACAAATAAATATTACTCTTATTGTTATCAAGAAACCACCTGGAGTCCTGGGACTGGAGGCAGGGGTACAGCTGACAAATGGCTAAACCATTATGAGCTTGTAGGGGGTTCCACTGTGTATATGGAGATCTCCAGACTCTCCCATTCAGTTTTGTGCATGCATGAGAGAATGCCTATACATTCATCATGTATGAATGAGTGTCATATGCCCAATCTTTTGATGCCTACCAGAGGAATCCAAAACCAAGATCTGCCAGGATGAGGGGAGTTTGGAATAGGCGGTGCTCTGACTAAGCCAGCTCAGCTTGGGATTAGCCAGAGCTATACTGGATGAAGTTCCCTATCCCAGTTCAACTGGAGACACACTGATGTAAGTCCTCCATTCTGGCTCAGTCAGCTCAGCTGAGGATATGCTGAGTCCCCAAAAAGGGGCATCCCAGGGACATGGAAGGGTGGGACATGGCAGGAGAGACATACCCTTACACCAAACTCCAAACTAAGTTTGGTCGCATGACATAGCAACCCAGCAAAGGTTACACTGGCAAAAAGGGTGTTGCAAGTCAAACTCTGTTTTAAAGGTTTGTTTCCCTTCTGCCAGGCTCCTGCTCCTGAAAGGAGATTAAAATAGGGGTAACATGCCAGGATTAATTTAGGCTGGGGTGTATTACTCTGGTTTCCCATAGCTTGGATTGATCTGTTAATGCACCAGAATACATCTCCATCTACTGTATATCACCATCTTACTATTCCTTGGGGATAACTGCAGCCCTATTTTTAGAATCTATGTATTACATAGTAATGAGCTTTTGCATGTGTGATTTAACTACCGGCTACTCTTAACTTGCACCCTTTGGTTTTTTTAACCCCAGAGGCTGTGGCTTCTGTTAATTTTAGCTGTGGCTATATTCACTAATAGGCTAAAACCCCTTGCAGTTTGAGAATGTACCAATAACCAGCAGATATTTCCATCTAAAAAGCAGGGAAATTGGGCAGCTATAGTGAATGCACCAGGGGAGCAGGAGACCTGACCTCCTCTCAGAGATATTGTACTGCCCTACAAATTTGTAAAAGTGCAAACACCATTTGGGTTGGTCTTTCACAGTCCAATCCACTTCCTGTGTAGCTTGGAAGAATTTGGTAAGATATGCCTCTGAGCATATGGTGAGTGGTGGCAACACCTGCAATCAGGACTGCATTTCCAAAGATGGAGAATTACATTTTTGTATGTTTGTTGGTGTTCTTACTTTGCTTCTTTCCTGTGTTATTACTGGTTCTACAGAGAATCTAACCTAGAAAAGTATATTTCTGGCATCATTCAGCCTAGAAATCTGTGTCAGTGCTCACCCTTCCTTAAGTGGAGTGCTGAATTTTTAAAGCATTTTCCCTCTCAGCAGTCCATAATGTTTGACCTGAATGTACTGAATGCTTCTTTCTGACATTTCAGAACAAAGTTACAGTTGCTAACATGGAGTTCAGATAATTCCATGGCTAAGTATTTAATGGGACAATGTCCCAGAAGGCTCAGTGTCTTTTAGGAAGTGACCACTGGAAGGCACCATAAGGATTTTCAATTGATATAACAGAGAAGGCAGAAGTTGATGATGGAGAATTTGTTATTTTCTCCTGTGGGATCTTTGCTGGGGGTCCTTAAGTAAATTAAAGACACAGGCTTAAAGCAAAAATGTAGGCCTTTATTTTTAAAAAAACAAGCATATGCAAGGTCAGTCCCCCAAAACACATCCAGGAAGCATCCAAGAGGGACTGCAAAGAGGCACTGTGTGCAAGCTCCTTTTATAAAGCACAATTTCAGCATGTGACAATCATTTAACCAATCCCCCAAATTCTTTTCTACATAACATAACAGTTTCTTCCCTCTTGAAATATTTCCAACCAACCAGATAATTTTATTAAAATGAATACATGTATATTCGTACCTCTTATCTCCCATTGTGTTTATTGATGTCAACCTGTCCCCTTTGCTGATATTACCACTATTCAACTGTCATATATTACTGATGATTCTGTACTGTGCATTTCATTCCCATCATGGTTTTCTGATCAGCCAAGCTGGGCAGGTACATCCATAGGACATAGGACATAATGGCATGTTCCTTTAGACAATACCATGATGCAAGACCAATTTTGGTTCCTCTTAAAGTGACTGGAAAAGTCTATATGCACATTCCACTTATTACTACACTGCTACAGAGAAAGATTAATTTTATATCACCATACTATAATCAAAAGCCACATAATATAAAGAACATAATATAAAGAATGATTAGGGAGCACAGAAAAGGAAAAAGGGTAAATCTGAGCCAGCCACTTCTCCATAAAACACAGAGAAATGCAGAAAGGCAGCCCATCTCAAAATACCTCTTACCGCAAGAACACACTTAATGATTTTATGGAATACATCATTCCATTATAAAATCAGTATCAAGCTAAAATTTCTGTCTACTTAGATTTTCCTTTATAAAGATTTCTTTTAACTGAAGTTTTTTGCTTTTCAATAGGAGAGCTCAGAAACCCTGGTTTCCAAGATCAAATAGTAAAAATATATTAAACTTAAACAATACCAGGGCCAGGGTGAATAGGGGGATTTCTCCCTCATTGCTGAAACTGAAAGTGAAAGTTGCCATTTCAGAAATTGGAACTTGCTATTCATCCCCTCAAAAATGCTGGATATATTCCCTAATAGATTGGACCAAGATGAAGGAGGTGTGAAAACTGGAGGGAGAAATATCAATAATTTAAGATATGAAAACAATACCATACTACTAGCAGAAATCAGTAATGATTTGAAATGAATTCTGATGAAAGTTAAAGAGGAAAGCACAAAAGCAGGACTACAGCTGAACATCAACAAGACTAAAGTAATGACAGCAGAAGATTTATATAACTTTAAAGTTGACAATGAGGACACTGAACTTGTCAAGGATTATGAATACCTCGGCACAGTCATTAACCAGAAATGGAGACAGTAGTCAAGAAATCAGAAGGAGGCTAGGACTGGGGAGGGCAGCTGTGAGAGAACTAGAAAAGGTCCTCAAATGCAAAGATGTATCACTGAACACTAAAGTCAGGATCATTCAGACCATGGTATTCCCGATCTCTATGTATGTATGTGAATGTTGGACAGTGAAAAAAGTGGGTAAGAGAAAAATCAACTCATTTGAAATGTGGTGTTGGAGGAGAGCTTTGCGGATACCATGGACCGTGAAAAAGACAAATAATTTTTTTTTTTCAATAATTTTTATTCAGATTTTCATAAAACATACAAGACAAAATCATAAAACATTCAAAGACAAAAAACAAAATCAAAAATAGTTAAACAAAAAGAAAAAAAGAAAAAAAAAAACAAAAATAAAAAATAAAGAGTAAAATATTGACTTCCCATTTGTCAAAGATCAAATCAGTTATAAGTCTATAATATATAACAATCCTGTCTCTTAAGTCATATTATAAAATCACTTTCCTCCAGTAGTTATCTTACTTAATCATCAAATCTCATAAACATTACTTTATTCTTTCCACAAAAAGTCAAAGAGAGGTTTCAATTCTTTAAGAAATATATCTATCAATTTTTTTTTCCAGATAAGCATATCGATTAATCCATCTCATTACTAATTATGATAATCTTATTGTCATAACCATAGTCAAAATAAACATTTCAATTAATCCATCACATCAGAATCTGTTAGGTTCAATAATTTCAGTAGCCATTGTTCTATTATCTCTATTAGTTCCATTTTCCATCTTCCATCTTCAGTAGTCTTGTTAAGTCCAGTAATTTCAATATCCAATCTTCCATTATCAGTATTCCATAATAATCTTGCTGTCAAAGCCATAGTCATATAGTAAGAGTCTGATGGGGATTACCTCTATCCCAAATATTTTCTTGCCATCCATTCTGAATAGGTTGCTGAAATACTGCTGTAAAATCATATCTCTGTTCTTTTTTTCAAAATACACTGGGTCATCTCTTAAAAGTTTTTCCATTGTCACATGGCTGCAGTTAATTCCATAGATTTTCTCTATATTGGGCTCCATCACATCATTCCAGTCCAGAAGATTATCCATGCCATTGATAACTTTATCTCTAGAATCTTCATTCATTTCTTCAGAGATAACATTGAGTTCCAAACAATAGATTTTATTTCTAAAGTCCATAGACTCCAAATCTTGTTCCTGTTCCACGTTGGTTCCAATCTCCGGGATCTCCTCTCTCACAGGGACCCCTATTCCAGTCTCCAGGGTCACCTCTCTCACAGGGACCCCTGTTCCAATCTCCGGGGTCTCCTCTCTCACAGGGACCCCTTCCAGGGTCACCTCTCTCACAGGGACCCTTATATCTTTAATCTCCTGCTTCATTTTACTCAATTCAATTTTCATTATCTCAATCTCATCCATTATTTTCTGAAACATAGTTATTTCCAGATTTTCAGCCACTTTCTTAATTGCCATTTTAAAAGAAAAATATAGGAAAACCACTTCTTATTTCAGCAACAATTGGGTTAATACTCCAAACTTGGTGACATCACAGTATAAACAGAGCAGACAGCCTTATCTCTCCAATAGTTAAGTAAACAAAATGCAGTTCCCAGGATCGAAACAATTAATGGCAATCGTCAAGAAACAGATTCGTCAAAATAAAATAGACCAAAAAGAGAGTAGTCTCAAAACAGTATAATATTTTTCAAAATAAAAATCTGGAATAGAAATCCCTCTTCTGTGTATATCTTTAGAATGCAAATCCAGGACAGCTTTTTGCAACAAAAACAGAGATAAGCTATTAATTAGTGCGTAGCAGAGAGAAGTTATGGCTCCCCAGTGAGATGTCAAAAACTGATCAATCTGGCAAATCTCTTTTAAACAGCAACAATTTAAGTCAAGTAAAAGAAAAATATAGAAAGAAGGGTGCTTGCCTGTTAGTGCGTTCTCTCTTAGAAGATAAGGTGAACGTTCGCTTTATCAGATAGAGCTTGCTGTTAAAAATCCGTCCCACCTTCGTCGGCTGGACCTCGTCCCATAAATTAATGAGATCTGGTCGTCCCAACAAAAATAGGCTTTGAGGTTAATCTCTTCGTTTCTCCCTACCCGGGAGAAGTTTAATCAGTCAAAAAAAAAAGAAAAAACTGACTGATATATCTGAATAAGCTTCTTTTGAGGCAGGAGCCCGTCTCAAAAGCAGGCACAGGCTAAGTCACCCTTCCCGGAAGTCGAAAAAGACAAATAATTGGGTGTTAGAACAAATTAAACCAAGTCGTAGTTGACTTGGAGGCACATAACAACAAAGGCAAGAACCCTTGCAGTTTAAGAATGTAGCTATAGCCAACAGATATTTCTATCAAATGTTAAAAAACAGGGGAAGTGGGCAACTATAGTGAATGCACCAGGGGAGCAGGAGACCTGACCTCCTCTCTGAGATATTGTACTGCCCTACAAATTTGTCAAAATGCAAACACAATTTGGGTTGCTATTTCACAGTCCAATGCACTTCCTGTGTAGCTTGGAAGAATTTGGTCATATTTGGGAATTTAGGATAGGTGAAACTGACCACAGCGGATGGGAGGGGAGGAGGGGGAGGGTAGCAGGCAGGATGGGGAGGAGGAGGGCAGGTTTGATCATTTGCATGTTTATTCAGTGAGATATACCTCCATGCAATCATGGCTAGGATAGGTAAAATTGACCATGGGGAGGAAGAGGGGGAGGGGAATGTAGAGGAAAAGAGATAGGGGGGAGAAGGGAGCAGAAGAAGGGGGAAGAAGGACATTGGAAGGGGAGTGGGAAGGAAGGGATTGGAAAGAGGGGGAGGGATGTAGGAAGGGGGAGGGAAGGGGCAAAAGGAAGGTGATCGGAGGGAGGAGGAGGGGAAGGCAGGTTTGATCATGTGCATGCTTATTGAGTTCAATGGGATTTAGTCCCATGTAATCATGCTTAAAATGAAATGGACTGCCTTCAAGTAGATTATGACTTATGGCGACCCTATGAATAGGGTTTTCATAGTAAACAGAATTCAGAGGTGGCTTATCATTGCCTTCCTCTGAGGCTGAGAAGCAGTGACTGGCCCAAGAGCTGTGTGGGGAAATGAACCTTGGTCTCCCAGGTCATAGTCCTAGGATAGGTAAAACTGACCACGGGGGAGGGGTTGGCAGAGGGGAAGGGAGGAGAAAGAGGGGCAAGGAGGGGATTGGAAGGGGATGGGGAAGGGAAAGGGAGGGGTGAAGGGAGGAGGAGGGAAGGAGCAAGAGGGAAGGGATAGGAGGGAGGAGGGCAGGTTTGATCATTTGCATGCTTTTTGAGGTCAGTGGGATTTACTCCTGTACAATGGTGCTTAGAATTGGTGAAACGGACATGGGGGAAGGGCAGGGAGGGGAGGAGGAGGGCAGGAAGAGGAGAGGGATGGGAGGAGATTGGGTGGGTGGCCACTGGGCAGAGGGGAAGCTCCTTTTCTTTCTAAAAAGAAAACATTGTGAACAATATCATTGTTTTTCAGTGTTTCCCCCACCTTTTTATTCTACAGCAGGCACATGTAGCCTCCCACCCAAATTTAAACCAAAGCTTTCCCTGGCCATATCCACACCAGGCCTTTATTTCACTTTGGAGAGTCATGGCTTCTCTCAAAGAATCTTGGGAAGTGTAGTTAGTGAAGGGTGCTGAGAGTTGCTAGGAGACGCCCTGTTCCCCTCACAGACCTTTAATCAGAGTGGCTGACTGTTAAACCAGTCTGGCTACTGGAGCTCTGTTAGTGGAATAGGAGTCTCCTCTCAGCACCCTTCAAAAACCACACTTCCCAGGATTCTCTGAGGGAAGCCATGATTAGCTAAAGTGAAATAAAGGTCTGGTGTGGGTGTGGCCCCCTGATTAGGTAAGTCAAGCAGCTGTGAGTCTGGCTTTTAGAACACTGACAGTTGGTTCTTACTGAGCATGCTCGACATTATCATTGAGTTCAATGGTAAATTTCTTAAATTAATCAAAAATCAGCCAGGCATTTTTTTAACTTGTAAACTGCAGAAGATGAGGGTCAGAGTATGGGGCAAGGTCCGTAATAGGATTAAAGGTACTCTGTGAACATGACTGATTTTTAATTAATTCCAACACATTATGAGAATTCTGACAGAAAAAAGTCCAAAAGAGGTCTGTTTTTCTCTCTCTCTTTTCACACTTTGAACTCTTGATTCTCTCTGACTGTTTTGTGTATCACCATGAAAATTTACAGGTTTGTTAAGCAAACGTTTCTGAGTTCAGGACAATAAGCTTTGTAAGGTTTTGTTTTGAAATGAGCTTACGGGAAGCATCAGAATGGCATGGGGGTTATTTTCAATTTAACATTGTGAAATGCAAAACATCCATGCTGACTATAGTATACAGCCACTCTTGTGGCTGTATAATAACTGCCTCTGAAAATGAAGAATGCACTTTTGACCAAAATGATCAGTAGCAATAATAAACATATATGATGTCTTTCATAATTTTAAAATGTCATTTATGGATAGTGGCCATCACTATAGCTATATTCATGCATTCAAAACACAGGGGCCCACATGCCACACCCACTGTCCTTGTCCCCACCTGGTCTATTCCTGACCTACGTACATTCAGTGCAAAGGTCTGAAGGAACAGGAGCAGTGCTGTAGGACATGCTGGAGAGTAGGAAGATGCCCTTGGAAATAGGAATGTACACAATTAGGAATGTATGTTCCATCATTGAAACCTGAGCTGATAAAGTTTGGTTTTTACACAATGCAATTCATCATGCTGTCCACTGTGGTGAAATTATACATATTTTGTAATTATTGTTGTTAAGACCTCTTTTTATGTGATTTGACAGCATTTCACTATATTCATTTTTTGCCCACTAATATTATTGGGTTGCCATTCTCTGCATCTCCCCCCTACCTTGCAGCATCCCCAAAACATATCTCCCTGTCCAAGTAACTAATCCCATTTCAACTGTTGCAATGCATGAAGGGCTGTGCTGCCTTTGAAAGTGTTGTGTGGTTCTAGAAGTTGCTTCATCATGGTATGGGCGTATGTTTTTAACCTGGATTTGAGTCCTCCATCAATCTACTCCATTTATTTTTCTCGCAATATTCATTAGGTCATTGTTATTTAATTTTAGAAAATGTGTGCTACCCACATGCAGGCTATGTTAACTGCTGAAGCAGTCCAACTATGTAACTTCGGGACAGCATGCCATGTATTCCTGAATCTCACTCTGGCAGCTCTTCCCTCAGCCATCAACAGATACTTGTGTCATTCACTGCCCCATTATGTTCTCCAAATCTTTCCTGTGTATTCTCTTTTAAAGTAAATGAAGCAGCTAATGATCCAACAATTAGCCATTTCTCCACAGGGTTATGGTGGCTCCCCCATGTATAAAAGTTACACGCTAAAGTTTGCAAAGGAAAATCCAGGTGACACAACAAAAAATGTGACATTAATTACATATAACCCACAGACTCTAAAAAAAACACTTGTGAATGAACGTCTGTTGTATTTGATTCAAGAAATTCTATTCCTAAATGCTGGATGAACACGCAAACAGAGGGAATTTTCATATCTACATCTGTTTACAGCAGAATTCTCCAGCATCCCTAAGGAGGCTGAAGGAACAGTGCAAGCTAGAAAGTGGACTAAGAAAAAGGAATCTCTGGAAGGGGAAGATGAAAGAAAAGGAGCCTTGAGGGAAAAGGCAGAATTGATTGAGGAAAGTGGGTGCTAATAAGAGTATGGAGTGAACAAAATTACACAGAGTTTAAAGTTAGGGAGCTGTGTATCATATAGAATGAGAGGGAGGAGATCATGCAAAGTTGATTAAAGAAAATAGGGCAGTGAGGTTAAAAGGCAGCTATGGAAACCATTGGTGCCAGAGGCATGTAGGACAGAGTTGCCATATAGAAAGTAGACTGAGACAAATATCTCCTATCATGATTATAGGCAAGAGGGAGTGCACACTTTTGACAGGAACGAAGTGGACAGGCAAGAGAGACTTGGCATTGGTAAGCCAGGAAGCCAAGGAGATATAGAATTGCTACTCCTCAAACCTCTAAACGCTTGCAGGAGAATTCTATCAGTTGTTTTTGGTTACTGTAGCCCTGTGAATTGGCACTAGCAATTCACTCTACAATTTAACTCTACTGCCAAGAAGCAGTAGACAGAGGGACAGAGGACTGGATTTAATATAGTGATTTGTAATAAGTTAGAGATATTTATAAGACTATTCAACTCCATTTCAAATTGTGAATCAAATTATCGTAGTTTTTCTGTATGTAGACAGATTTGAGCTTTAAAGATACAAAACATTCAAAGGGCTTGAATGACATCACTTTTTTCTCCTCATACACAGGTGGAAAAATTGAGTGACAAGAACCCTCCCCCTCCAGTGAAGGTTTAAAGAGGGCAAAAACAGACCAATCTTTGGGTTATTATACATCTGAGCAAATCAACATTTTAAAAATAAAGCCTAATGAAGGTATGCTGATTTATATCAGCTGAAGAACATAAAACTTCAAGGTTCTGGTTCAGACACCTCTGCTCTGATCAATCGCTGATGGCAATAATCACCCCATAATTAGTATAAGTTACAGATGTAGTTCCATGGTGAGATTTTTTGGTGGGGATGGTGGTGGTTGTGGAAAAGTATTGGATAGTCTAGCAAGACAAAATTAAAACCCTTTGTCTTGAATTTATTCTCTTGTCAGATCAAGTTTGGAAGATAATACATAAAAAAAAGTTTCAAGTCACATTTGCAGTCAGATGAAATTGAAAAAAGGCCAGCCTATTACTGGAAGGTAATGAGTCAGAGTGATTCATGCAGCCTCTTGGTGGTTCCTGTGTGAACCAATCAAATGAAAGGGCACAAAAGCCATTCACTGGGAAGATGATCCTCAGCTCTGACTAATATAAAATTTAAAGTCATTAAGATGCCTAACAGGAGGAAAAGAGAGAAACCAAAAAGCAGAGGAAACTTTGTCAATATAAAAAAAGGCACAAATTTTATTGAAGTGGCAAATAACAAAACCTTTAAATCATTCATTAAGGAACAACTGTTCAAACATTGTAACATGTAGTCCACTAAAAGCACTATGCTGGGGGGAGGGGAAGAGAAGAGATATACTGTCAAAATAGTTTAATTTCAAGTTATGACACAAGAAATAGCTTCTTAAGATGACCCCCAAAATGCTAGTCAGAAGATAACAGTAGCTCTATTCAGAAGCTACACTCATATACAAGACTAACACATGAGTGGAGCCATGACCACAAGCAGGGCCTGTTCTAAAGGGCAGCCAGGTTGGGCACTGGCCTGAGGGCCCCAGAGCTACAGGGCCCCTGAGGGGTCCTCTGCTTCCCTTCCACGATCTGTGCCCCCCACGCCCCCCACTTACCTGTCAGCTGGCTTTTTAGCATTGCCCTTAATGAAGATGGCAGCCACAGCTTCCCTAAAGATAGCGGCGGAGGCTTCATTCCCCTTAGGGAAACCACAGCCGCCATCTTCATTAAGGGCAATGGTAAAGACTAGACAGGTGGGAGGCATGCAGGGGGTCCACGTGCATACACACACGTGCACACACACACACACACACCGGGGGGCCAGGGCAAGCTGATGCCCAAGGGCCCCCATATGCCTGGAGCCGGCCCTGACCACAAGTCCTACAGGAACCCTGAGATAATATGGCATGTGTGAAGGCTCCCTCCTTACAGACATTCGTGCTGTACACATGAACACCAGGGTAAATGGCTAGTCAGCACACATAACATTGTGTAGGGGTGTGGCTATTCAGCACAGTCCCACTCATGCAATGGTCTTACATATGGCTATAACCTCTGAATAGGCATACTGTAATGTACCTTCAGAATAATTGGAAAAAGTAAGGAGAAACCCATTTTATCAGTGATCACATGCACTCCATAAAGTGCTTCCATACCACTTTAAGAATCATAGCTTCCCCCAAAGAATCCTGGGATTCTAGTTTGTCAAGGGGGCTAAGAGCTGTTTGGAGGCCCCTAAAAACTACAGTTCCTAGGATTCTTTGGGGGAAGCTGCAATTCTTAAAGCGGTACAAGAGTGCTTTCAATGTGTGGAGTGGATGTGACCTGTATCATTGCAAATGAGTTTACCCACTGTTTTGTATCAATGGTTTAGAATACACTTGCAATGTTGCAATAATATTGCATGTTCTTATCGTTCCAAAATATTCTTTAAGAAACTCTTTTTCCTTCACACAGTGTTCCCTGTAATTACAGTACAATTTGGATTTCTCATAATAGCACAAAAGTGTACCCAAACAAGACAGGCATGCATACAGATATGCACATAAAATAAAAAAGTGAGAAAGGGTTCAGGTGACACTTACATAATTCAACAATACACAAATGGGACTCAGCTGTTTTCTCAGCTTTTAATTTATTTCTCTTTTTAAGCAAGGCATATGCTCAATCATCAGGTGTAGCAATTCTTTGATCCAGTCCTTTGTATCACCTAACTCCATATGAGCCTGCCTGTTTGCTGAGATTATTTGAAATCGCTCCTGTTGCAGATATGCCAGGCAGTGATCAGGGAAAGAGCCTTCTTAGTGATGGCATCAGAACTGTGCAATTGCCTCCCAAGGATATCCACTTTTTTGTTAACTTTTCTTTCTTATTTTAAATGTTTTCTTTTGTCTGGTGGAGATTCTTATACTGCTTTGACTCTGTTCTGTTTGATATTTTCTACCTATTGCCTATTTTCACTTTATTATATATTATATTTTTGTATTATGTAATGCTACCATGGAAAGGTCTCTTTGAGAAGAGCTTCCCCTCCTCCACAGCCAGCATGGAAGCACAGGCTGGTATCCTCTGAGAAGGCTAGTAAAAAAAGAAAGAAAAAGAAAGTGCAGGCTGGTGATTTTTGTGGACTTATTTACATGACTGCCTTCAAAATTGCCTGAAATATTTGCAGCCAAGAGATCACTGGGTAAATTGTTTCTACTTCCATATTAACCTAGCTTCAAAAGCTTTTTTCAAAAATTAATGAAGGCATCAAAGGAAGCCCCAGAATAGAGTACACCTTAGGAAAGCTTAGTTGTAAGTAACTGAAAGATGATGAACTGAAAAGGCAATCTGGGCAAAAAAACCCCAACTGAATTCTCCTCCCTGAGCCCCCACATTCAGAAATTTTAGAGCTGGATAGCTACAGAGCTTTATTGGTTGCTTTAACAACAGACTAGAAAAACATCCATAATGTAATTTTTCGTTTTATTTTTTTCCAGCAAAAAAGAAGGCTGCATCTGCAAAGCAAACAGTATAAATCATATTTATTGTGGAATACGGCCTTATACAGAAAAGCATAAATATTTATTATAACATTAATGCAACGGCTGGGAAGTTCCTGGCATGAAGCCTCTGGAGTTCTACCTCTGCATACACAGAAGACAAGACCTTAGTATTTGCATGCCAAGGCTTCTCAAATTCTCCTTCCTTTACTCTCCATGAAAACCAATTACATTTTGAATTACTCAGCATCACTTACACTTGGGTGGTTGAGTAATAAATGCTCATTTATTTCAAGCAAAAATATACATGTGTATAATACTATGGGAGCAGTAAAAGAGAAGTTTCAATTAGACCATTTTTTAAAACTGCCCTAGAGATTGCTGGCTTAACACTAACTGATGACCTAGTAATATGCAATATTCCATTCAAAAAAATTTATCATATTTTCTGATCCCCCAAAGATTTGCATAACGTAGCAGGATTACCACACTGATGAATATAGCCAAATTGGCTAGATGGGCTTCCCACAGTGGAGGGAGGGACAG
Source organism: Rhineura floridana (assembly GCF_030035675.1). NCBI lineage: Eukaryota > Metazoa > Chordata > Lepidosauria > Squamata > Rhineuridae > Rhineura > Rhineura floridana. The sequence goes on along the minus strand of NC_084480.1, from coordinate 231,822,210 downwards.
ACAACATGGACAGAGTAAAAACATTTCCTTTGCTAATTCTCAGATTTGCAGATTATCAATGCATGTTGAGTGGAGTAAAGCAAGATGAAGGAAGCCACAGTGAGTTCAAAAGTCTAATAGTCATTGTTGTGCTGCCCCAGTAATGGAATCTCATCTTCAAAGCAGAGTTAGCATTCTACTGGAGGATTTTATTTTAAAGTGGCAGTATGCTTCTGAATACCAGTTGCTGGAAACTACAGACGTGGAAAGTGCTGTTGTGCTCAAGTCCTGCTTGTGGGCTTCCCATAGGCAGTCCCAGTCTGCATCTGTGTTGGAATTGCTTTTTAATATATTTGTAAACCTTCTTTCTTTTAATGTTTTTAAAGCTTTTTAAAAATGTTTTTAAAGATGTTTTGTTTTAATACATCTTTAGTGGTTGTTTTTTAATATTGTTATGAGCATGGGGGTTGGGATGGATGATTCTTGTGGGTCCCCTTTCCAGCCTCTGATTTGGAATTCTGTGCCTTGGAATGAGGAACTCTCTGCTGGTCAAATAAGTCTTTTGTTAACCAAATAGATTGGCCAGGTAGGATAATGGGTCTATCAGTTGCCCAGCAATGGGGAATGGGCCAGGAAGACCCTTTTGTCATTGGAACTCTTCAGGAGAGCATCCCCCCCCCTTCCTGGAGCCCAGCAGAGGCTTGTAGTTTTAGTGTGTCTGGAGAATTGCTGGAGACTGGAGGCAGGCAGAGAGGCTGGCTCTCTGCACTATGGCATTTGGGGTGCCTCCTATAATACAGATGGAAAAGCTGGATATTGGACTGCTGATGCCTTGAACCCTCTCCATCCTAAGCACAGGTTGGAATGTGTGTAAATAAACAAACCATATTTCATAAAGACACCACATTCTCTGCTGACTTTCTTCCCAAAGGAAACCAAACCCTGGACGACTGCAGGGATCCCAGAAATCTCACTGCTTGGAGATTGGGGAGGCGCGCAACAATATATTTTAAAGTCTGTTTTTAATGATGTTTTAAAGTGTTTTTAGTGCTTTTGTTTGCCGCCCTGGGCTCCTACTGGGAGAAAGGGCAGGATATACATCAAATGAATGAATGAATGGTTGGCCATTGTGAGAATAGGGTGCTGGACTAGATGGGCCACTGGCCTGATCCAGCAGACTCTTCTTATGCTCTTAAAGTTGTATTGCTACTATTTATATCCCACTTTCCTGAAAGGCATTCAAAGTGGCTTATTAAAAGAAACAAAAAACAATACAATTTAAAAAAGAATGAACAATGTTAAAATAGCATGACCAAAAAATGATTCAAAAGCAGCAGATGGTAACATCGAGAAAAGCATTACAAACTTGCTGAAATTGAAAGGTCTTGAGCCAATATCTAAAAACAGAGAGCGAGACAGAGCAGATATCTAAAGAGAGGATATTCCACAATTTTATGGCCACCACTAAAAATGCCCTCTCTCACCCTCTGATCTCTTGCAGTGAAGGGATGGAGAGCTGAGGTAGGACACCACAATCACGAGCTCACCAATAAGCTTCCCGGCCACTGTCTCCAGGACATGCCTGTCTGTGAGATTTGCCATAAGGCTCTGGAACACTCCAGCAAAAAGGGCCATTTATAAGAAACCACCAAAGATGGAACTGACACTTTCTATGATACAGAATCTATAGTATATGTAGTTTGAATTCATCCTTGGTAAGATAATGAAGACACATATGCAGATGCATCATGGATTAAATATATATACACAAATGTACATGTTACACATTTGGACTAAAACAAATTCAAAATGCTGTTTTCATTAATTCATTCCTGAATTATCATTCCTGAAATTACAAGGAAATCAAGCAGAAATAACTGTGCCTGCTGCTTGGCATTTAGCAAGGTACTTCAAGTGCTCCACTTACCATCCTTACCGAGAACTGCAGTCATGGGAAAAACTGTTTCAAGTTTTTTCCTGCCCTGAAGTGGCTAAAAAGAGGAGAGAAAGACTTTAGCACTGTGCCTTTTTGGTACCTGAATGGAAATGGACTGTTGATCCCGACTTATGGGTTTTCATGGTAAGCGGTATTCAGAAAGGGGTTTACCATTGCCTCCCTCTGAGGCTAGTCCTCCCCAGCTGGCTAGGGCCTGTTGACCATTGAACTGTACTGTCACTGAGTTTATTTTCCATCAAGTCTGCAAGTCTGGAAATCTGTAGCTAGAAGGAGTTATGTCTTTGCCCAGTCTGGGAACGGACAGCCAAGGCCGTTGCCATGGTAGCATCAAGATAGACTGGGAGAGTTCTAGCAGCTATCTGTGTTGAGCTGAGTCTTCTGTGTCATGTCTTTGAACTGAGAACTTCTCTCCTAGGGGGGGAGCAACTCTACATGTAATCTTAAAGCCTTAAGCCATAATGTCTTGTAGTAAAGACTCTTAACCTGATCTAATGCCTCTGTGATGTTTCTTGCTCAACTTAACTCCAATGTAACGTATGCTGTTTCACGCAACAACGCACACACATCAACAGGGTTATGGGCCCAGATCCACAGCGCGTTACACAGGAGTAAGTGGCTGGTCTGAACGGCTGACGGAGTTCCAGAGGGCAGCTTGATCGATTGTACCAGACAGAGGTGAGCAACATGGCTGTAAACCTGTCTGGGGAAGGCTTGCCAATGGAAAGATTGATGGAAAAGAATTATGCCAGCTGGAAGCCGAGGATACGGGCTTTGCTGATAAAAGAGGATTTATGGGACATTATAGATGGACCCCCTCCGGCGGTACTGACCGTGGCCTGGACGCGTAGAGATCAGAAGGCGCAAGCTTTTATACTTCTGGCTCTATCAGACTCTCAACTGTTACACGTGAGAGATGTTACAAACGCCAAACAGATGTGGGACGTGTTGGAGGCCCTACATGTGCAACAGACTGCGGGATCTAAATTGTGTTTGGCAAGGAAACTGTACCAGATGTGCTTCACGGGTGAGTGCGACATGAGTGAGCATCTCACTGAATTCAGGCACCTATTTGCTGAGTTGCAGGATCGAGGCATGGAACACTCTGACCTTCAGAAGACCTATCTGATCCTGGCTTCACTCGATGGGACTTGGAATAATATGGTCATGGCTTTCGAAGCCATGCATGACGGAGGTCTGAACGTTGCGTTTATTGAGGAAAAACTGTCCCAGGAATGGCAGCGGAGACAAGAGGCGAAAAGTGCTGAGGAAAAGCAAAGAGCCAAGCTGAAAGAAGAAAGCAGCTGCAGACAAGAAAACAAGCGGGAGCAGCAGCGGCTGATATCTTGTTATGCCTGTGGGGCTCATGGGCATCTTCAAAGAGACTGTGCAGTCAAGCGCAACTCCAGGGAAGGAGGCTTGAAGCAGGGAAGTGTGAACTTTGTTTGTAAACAGAAGCCACAAACTTTAGCACCCGTTGACTGGATTCTTGACAGCGGTGCAAGCCATATATTAATCAAAGACAGGAGTTTGTTTTATGCTTCAGAAGACGTGCAGGACTTTGTTTCACTAGCGGATGGATCACGCAAGAATGTGGAAGCCCGAGGACTGGTGAGATTTGATAAGCTTGGAATACTGTCAGATTGTTTGTTTGTACCAGAACTGCATCATAACATGTTGTCTGTGAGAAAGCTGGTGAGTTGTGATTTTTCAGTCTTGTTTCACAAAGACCAATGTTTTGTAATGAGGGGAGATCAAGTGTGCATGCAAGGAAACCTGAATGATTCTCAGTTTGTAATAAAAAGCAGTCAAGCAGGGTGTGCTGTGTTAAACGCTGAGGCACACACACATCAAGGCTGCATCCATGAATGGCATCAAAGGCTGGGGCATGCAAACTTTGACACGATTAAGAAAACCCCAATGCATAGTGAAAACATGAAGTTGAAGGACTGTGGACAGTTAATGGATTGTGATTCTTGTCATAAAGCTAAAATGACTATTGCACCAATTAACCGGGAGGCTGAAAGAACCACAACAGCTCCCTACCAGCTAGTTCATGTTGATTTATCAGGGCCAATAAACACTTCACGAGGAGGTGCGAAATTCTTTATGGTACTGGTAGATGATTTCTCTAGATACACTAATCTTTATTTGCTCAAGCATAAAAGTGAAGCTGAGCAGAAGCTGAAGCTGTTCATTAAGAGAATCGAAACTCAACATGGCGTCACTGTGAAAGCGATACACTCAGACCGGGGGGGGGAATTCACGAGTAAAACATTGAGTGATTTCCTCGAGAGTAAGGGAATAAACCAGAATTTCACTGCTCCTTACAGCCCGTTTTCCAACGGAACTGCAGAGAGAAAAAACAGGGTGCTTCAGGAAGCAATGAGAGCCATGCTAATGGATTGCAATTTAGGGAACTCCTTCTGGGGAGAAGCAATTCTTTATGCGAATTATATTCACAACAGGGTATTACACAGTGCACTTGGAATGTCTCCTTATGAGAAAATCACTGGCAGAAAGCCGAAAATACAACACATTCAAAAATTCGGTGCACGTTGCTGGGTCCACATTTCACAGGGAAAAAGAAGAGGCAAAATTGCACCCAGAGCACTTCAAGGGTTTGTTTTGGGATTTCAGAATGAATATTTCAGAATTTGGTTGCCAGAAACACAGCAATTAGTTCTGAGCAGAAGCATTAAAGTCTCAGAAAAGCCTTGGGATCAAAGGGAAACAGTCGTTCTTACAGGGTCAGATGACACACAAACACAAACATTTAAGCCAAATCTAGACATAAAGGTGGAGGGCACACATATTCCACTCAGAGATGCATTAAATGAGCTCATTTGTGGGAAACGAAGATCGAAGAAACGTAAGGCTGAGGAAATGGAGGATCCTGGGCACGCTGTGCCAAGCACAAGCACAAATGGGGGGGGCAGAGAGAGCAGAAGCCCTAGTGCCTTTAAGATGTTCTACAAGATCAAACATAGGGAAACCGCCTGAAAGATTCACAGTGGGGGTGGTGACCAGTCCTGGAATGCACAAACAGGTTGAAATGGATCCTGACACGTTATATTTGACTTGTGTTCAGCCAAAGTTTGATTGAATAAAGTGTTAGCTAAATGTACAGAGATGTTCTGAACTGTACTGAAATGTAAACTGTATTGCAAGATGTATTGTAGAAATGTATTATTGTTAATGTTGTCATGAATTACAGACATGATGGGAAAAAGGAGGAATTGTTGACCATTGAACTGTACTGTCACTGAGTTTATTTTCCATCAAGTCTGCAAGTCTGGAAATCTGTAGCTAGAAGGAGTTATGTGTTTGCCCAGTCTGGGAACGGACAGCCAAGGCCGTTGCCATGGTAGCATCAAGATAGACTGGGAGAGTTCTAGCAGCTATCTGTGTTGAACTGAGTCTTCTGTGTCATGTCTTTGAACTGAGAACTTCTCTCCTGGGGGGGGAGCAACTCTACATGTAATCTTAAAGCCTTAAGCCATAATGTCTTGTAGTAAAGACTCTTAACCTGATCTAATGCCTCTGTGATGTTTCTTGCTCAACTTAACTCCAATGTAACGTATGCTGTTTCACGCAACAACGCACACACATCAACAGGGCCTGCTCAGCTTGCCACAGCTGCACAAGCCAGCCCCTTCCTTGTCTGCAACTGCCAGCTGGGGGACAGCTGGGATCCTTGGGACTATGCAGCTTGCCCACGGCTGCACAGGTGGTAGGGCACATAACCCCTGAGCCACTCACTGTGAGGGTGATCTTTAGCTGGCCCTTTACACCCAGGAGACACGAGTGGGGATTTGAAGTCACAGACTCTGGACTCCAAGCCAGGCTCTCCTCCCCACTGTGCTATACCAGCTGTTTTTGGTACCTAGGAAGTGGGATTCTTTGTCAATTGGCTAGCCCAGGAAAAGCTTGTTTGATTGAATTGGCAACATTACTAATAACAAAATGGGCACAGCAACAAAATGTTTCAGTGTCAAATGCAAAATTGACTAGATGGGTTTTCCACAGCGGAGGGAGGGAGAGATAACGTGCATGGAGTAAAAACATTTCCTTTGCTAATTCTTAGTTTGGATATTATAAATGAGTGTCGAGTGGAGCAAAGCAAGATGATGAAAGCCACAGTGATCAATTCACTCTGACTAGAGGTAAGAGAGATGGTTTCAGCAAATTTTAGGGTTACTTTGAGTCTGCTAATCTAGATGCGGACAAGGAAGGGGCCGGCTTGTGCAGCTATGGCAAGCTGAGCAGACCCTAGCCAACTGAGGAGGACTAGCCTCAGAGGGAGGCAATGGTAAACCCCCTCTGGATACCACTTACCATGAAAGCCCTATTCATAGGGTAGCCAAAAGTCGGGATCGACTTGAAGGCAGTCCATTTTTCAATCTTGTGCATGGATGGTGCCATTTAGGCTACATAAGCAACAGCACCTGGAGAATTAAATCAGAAATAGAATGTAGGATGATTTAAACTCTCTTTAAAAAGTTAAAATTGGAAATGTTATTAATAGTTGGAATTGTCTTAACTAGAACTGCTGTGCAAAATGCATCATCAGAAAACAGGAAAATTTTGAGCTTTTCTTGCACTAGAAATTTGGTTAAATAATAAATTGCTTTCTTTTCCTAATACTGCAATGTGAAAGCCACAAAGGGCAGTAAGTATTTTTTTTTTTTAAGTGCCAGGATTTTGTTTTGGAAATTAAGAGTTCTCTCCAATCTGTGATCTTTAAATATGGGCTATAGCCATAGACAGATATTAAATGGATATAAACATGGGTTTTCCCCCCCATTCCTCAGCAGTAATGAACTGCTTTAACTACTCAAGAGTAGTTAAAAATTAGTTAAATCATGCATGAGAGCTTGATTGGCTGCTTAATGACAACTACTAAAGAATGGTATGAAAGAGAAAGAGAAGAACATGCCAAATGAATTGGGAAGGGGGAGGGGTGTTAAAAGACAATATATTCCAATCTCATCCTTTGGCTAGGAATGATACAATAAAACAGTTTATTCCCCTGAGTTGCCTTTAAAGAAAAGAAATGAAAAGAAAAGGGAAATGAATGTAAAGGGTAAATATGCAGATATGAAAATACAATAATATGAATTATATTTGTGGCTTGTCATATGCTAAGGTATATAAAATATAGGTTGACACATATGTGTTGCATTACTTGAAGAATGTCAAATGTCAAAGATCAATAATGGGCCCTGTGGTCCTTCCAGATCTTTTTGGACTTTAACTCCCATAAGCCTGAACTCCACAGCCAATGGTAAAGGATGAATATCTGGAGGGCCACAAGTTCTCCATCCATGTGGTAGATGGGTCTTGGTCATCATCCTTTCCCACCGGAAAGGTTTTTGTTCATGCATCCTGTAGTAGATGAGACAACAGGGTCTTGGCTCACACTGAGGCAGTATCTTTCTCCCATCACGTAAATTCTGGCAAATATTTATGAACATCTTGTATTAGGATATCATCCAGATGATGGAATTGTATTTCGAGGATGATTAGGTTTGGTGCTCCCTACTTGCTCCTGGCATGCTTAGGGATCCTATTTGGGTACATAACTGGTTAATGCCAGCCTATAATACTTACTTTGTAAAATGTGCTGCAATACTCTCTGACTAGTGTTTCCCAGGCAGTGCATGGGAAAGATGACCATTTAGCTCTTTCCCAGGGATAACCTCACTACCGTCCCAGGCATCTCATGACAACCATCTGGCATCAGGAGATGGCTGTCTGCCAAGTGATGTTCCAGCCTTGTGAAAATGTAAACATCAACATGAGCAACAAGAAATGACCTAATTAGTAGG